>NC_067399.1:291772608-292082416 GCF_016432865.1 Antechinus flavipes | reverse complement strand
CTGGAAACTTGTGGTGAGCTTTTTCTTCCCAAATGCAGCCAGGTGATAAAAGTTCAGATCTTTTATTGTCCCAATATAGCCCGGTTAGCTTAGAGGCCTATCTCTCTGCTTGGTTCCAAGAGCTCTCTCCGAATGTCACCAAATCCAAAGGTCTGGTCCTTCAGCCTCTGCCTCAGTTTTCTTCAGCCTCCAGCCAGCTCCAACTCTTCATGTCATTCCGCTGAAATCTCGACTTGTAGCATCTTCACTCTCCGAAGAACACTTCTGCCACCAGCCAGCCAAGTGGAAAATATTCTGCCTTGCCTTGGAGAGAGGGCTTCTGGCGTAACTCTCCTGAAATCTGGCTGAGAGCTTCTGTCTGTTTCTTTTATCCAAGAGGGAGGAATTGTGGGATACTAGAGAGAGGGATTATGGGTTTTCTCCCATAGTGCTCTCTGGCCCAACGAGCTTCAAGGGAGGTGTGAACTCATTGAACTTAGTTCTACTTAGTACCTTGTTTCAGGTTCTGCCCAAAACATCTTCTTGTAAGATTAGATCAACTCTAATTAGTTAGCAGTTAGTAAGGATTCCAACAATGTACAATGATCTCCTGGGTCTGCTCAGTTCACTTAGCATCAATTCATGTAAGTCTCTCCAGGCTTCTCTGAAATTATTCTGTTGGTCATTATTTACAGAACAATAGTATTTCAGAGCATTCATATATCATAACTTATTCAGCCATTCTCCAACTGATGGACTTCCACTCAGTTTCTGTTGGAATCCTTACTAACTGCTAACTAATTAGAGTTGATCTAATCTTACAAGAAGATGTTTTGGGCAGAACCTGAAACAAGGTACTAAGTAGAACTAAGTTCAATGAGTTCACACCTCCCTTGAAGCTCGTTGGGCCAGAGAGCACTATGGGAGAAAACCCATAATCCCTCTCTCTCGTATCCCACAATTCCTCCCTCTTGGATAAAAGAAACAGACAGAAGCTCTCAGCCAGATTTCAGGAGAGTTACGCCAGAAGCCCTCTCTCCAAGGCAAGGCAGAATATTTTCCACTTGGCTGGCTGGTGGCAGAAGTGTTCTTCGGAGAGTGAAGATGCTACAAGTCGAGATTTCAGCGGAATGACATGAAGAGTTGGAGCTGGCTGGAGGCTGAAGAAAACTGAGGCAGAGGCTGAAGGACCAGACCTTTGGATTTGGTGACATTCGGAGAGAGCTCTTGGAACCAAGCAGAGAGATAGGCCTCTAAGCTAACCGGGCTATATTGGGACAATAAAAGATCTGAACTTTTATCACCTGGCTGCGTTTTGAGAAGAAAAAACTCACCACATTTTGGCGCCCTGAACGTGGGACAAACAGACCCCTCAGTGGATTTCAGTGGAAAAGCTCCGATCCTGATTCAAGTGGAAAAGCCTCTGATCCTGATCCAGTGGAAAAGACTTCAACCCAGAAATTAGGGTGAGTGCAACAAAGAAATTTTGTTAGAAGAGTTAAAGTAGAATTTCAGCTAAGATGGGACAGATATTTAGAAAACAGCCTGTTTCTGTTCAAGGAAAATGTTTAGAGAGCATTGTCAAAATTATGAAAAGCCAAGGTTTAATTATAAGTTTACAGCAAATCACTGAACTTTTACAAACTGTAAAGGACATATGTCCTTGTTTCTCTCTTGATAAGGAATTAGATCTAGATGAATGGAAATTGGTTGGAGAGGATCTTTGTCAATTCTATGATAATACATATAATGTAATACAATTGGCTATAAGAAGTTATTTAAGTGATAGAATGATGAAAAGGAAAGTACAGGAGGAAGAATTGCCAACTTTACTAGGTGAAAAGGAGGACGAATCAGATGAGAATGGAGTTAATTACAATTCTGAGTATGATACTTCACAGCAGGAGGAATTAAGTGATTCCACATCTCATGACCCTCCCCCCGCAATTAACCGTTCATGGGTGGAACAAGGGGGAGGGAGGGAGACAGAAACACAGTCAACTTCTCCTGTAAAGCAGAATTTGACAAGATTAGAAAAAGCATTAATTAAAGCAAAAAATGAAGGAGAAGATATATCTGATTTTATAAATGCATATCCTGTGATTGAAGAGCTCAACTCCTCAGGTCAAAAAGAGAGAAAATACACTCCTTTTAATTTGGGACGCAATAGGCAAACAGGAGCTGTTGTACAAATCACTTTTGACCAACTAGCTGGTGAAGGTCAGTATGCAGAGAGTTCAGAACAGATTTATTATCCCATAACAGTCTATGAGCAAATTTCTAAGGCTGCAATAAAAGCCTGGAATTCTCTCCCTGGACAGAAAGATGGAAATAATGCTTTCACAAAAATAGAGCAAGGTCCCAACGAACCTTTTGCAGATTTTGTGGGACGTTTACAAACAGCTGTAATAAGAACCATTGGAGACAATGCAGCAACAGAAATAATGACTAGACATTTGGCTAAGGAAAATGCCAATGAGATTTGCAAGAGAATTATATGGGGGCTAGACAAAAATGCTTCTTTAGAGGAAATCATAAGACGCTGTGCCACAGTGGGCACAAATGCTTATTATGCCCAGACTATGGTGAACTTGGAAAGACAAGGTCCTTCTTGGCAGAGGAATTCTAGAGAAACTCGTCGATGTTTTCAGTGCGGAAAAATTGGACATTTGAGAGCTCATTGTAGATATGGAGATAGAGTGAGAAGACAGGGTGAGAGAAAACCCAAAACCCCATGTCCAAAATGTAACCGAGGCTTTCATTGGGCCTCTAAATGTATATTGACCCAGAGGAATGAGAGGCAGGGCCCAGCTCCAAAGTATCAATCAAAGGACAGGTGGGGCATGATAGCAGCTGAGGTTACACCCAGAGAGACTTTAGAAATTCAGAACTCTGATGTCATCAACCAACAGAAAAGCAATCAGGATTACAGTTGGGAAGAATACAGGCCTTTTAAGACAACAAGACAATATCCAATGCAAACAGCTCCAATGTAATTACCAGATGATGGGGAGAAATCCCAAAAGTGGTAAATAGAAGAGAATTAGATAGGTTAAGTGCTTGGGGAAGAGGATCTGCTTATATTTCCACAGATGAAGAAAGAATCAGATGGCTGACAATGAGACTGTCAAAAGGATTCTTAAAATCTTCAGAAATCATTGGGTTCCCTGAGATGAAAAATTGTTGATGAGACTTTTGCAGTACTTCAGAGCTTACAGGAATTATTAGATTCCTGGCACATGAACTAATGGACAATGGATTCCTTATGGACTATTTCTAGGACTTATGGACATTTGTAAATTTTCAGGTCGATTTATGTTGTTACATTACTACTAGCCTGTGTTATATTACTATGTGCTTATGTATTTTAAGCAATTGCAAGAATCATTGGATTTCTTGAGATGAAAGATTGTTGATGAGACTTTTGCAGTAGTTAAATTTTCATGTTGATTCATGTTATTTGTTACATTACCACTAGCCTGTGTTATATTGCTGTGTGCTTTTGTAAATTATGTATAATGCCTCCCATATTGATGGATTTATGTATACCATGTATATCTGTTACAAAGTTCTGGCCCATATTGATGTATTTATGTGTACCCCCTCAGAAACCCCCTATGTTTTAAAACAAAAGAAAGGGGGAGATGTTGGAATCCTTACTAACTGCTAACTAATTAGAGTTGATCTAATCTTACAAGAAGATGTTTTGGGCAGAACCTGAAACAAGGTACTAAGTAGAACTAAGTTCAATGAGTTCACACCTCCCTTGAAGCTCGTTGGGCCAGAGAGCACTATGGGAGAAAACCCATAATCCCTCTCTCTAGTATCCCACAATTCCTCCCTCTTGGATAAAAGAAACAGACAGAAGCTCTCGGTCAGATTTTAGTAGAGTTACGCCAGAAGCCCTCTCTCCGAGGCAAGGCAGAATATTTTCCACTTGGCTGGCTGGTGGCAGAAGTGTTCTTCGGAGAGTGAAGATGCTACAAGTCGAGATTTCAGCGGAATGACATGAAGAGTTGGAGCTGGCTGGAGGCTGAAGAAAACTGAGGCAGAGGCTGAAGGACCAGACCTTTGGATTTGGTGACATTCGGAGAGAGCTCTTGGAACCAAGCAGAGAGATAGGCCTCTAAGCTAACCGGGCTATATTGGGACAATAAAAGATCTGAACTTTTATCACCTGGCTGCGTTTTGAGAAGAAAAAACTCACCACAGTACATGGCAACAACAAAATTAGATGATCATCAATTCTGATGGATATGGCTCTCTTCAACAATGAGATGATTCAAACCAGTTCCAATAGTTTAGTAATGAAGAAAGTCAGCTACATCTAGAGAGAGAACTATGGGAAATTAGTGTTTACCACAACATAGAATTTCCGCTCTTTCTGCTATCATTTGCTTGCAATTTTGTTTTCCTTCTCAGATTTTTTCTTTCTTTCTAGATCTGATTTTTCTTGTACAGCAAGATAACTGTATAAATATGTATACATATATTTTTATTTAACATATACTTTAACATACTTACCATGTATTGGACTACTTAGTATCTAGGGGACAGAGGTGGCGGAAAGAGGGGAAAAGTTGGAACAGAAGGTTTTGCAAGAGTCATTGTTAAAAAATTACCCATGAATATGTTTTGTAAATAAAAAGCTATTAAATAAAAAAAAAAGAAAGAAAGAACCAGAGATTCTGGATCTGAATTCTGCCTTCATCATTTGCTGTATGTATATATGTATGTATGTATATGTGTGTGTCTATATTGTCTCCTCCAGCTAGATTATAAGCTAAATTAATTATAAGTTCTATTTCACTTTTAGTTTTGTATTCCCAGTGCCTGCCACATAATAGATTAATTAATTGACCATGGCCCCCTGATCTACATGTGGAGAACAAGAACTCCAACACTTAACAATCTTCAATGTCTCTCTACAACTTCTCAAATAAATACCAAATCCTCAGCCTAGTATTTACTGCCCTCTGCAATATACTTTCTTTAACATACTTATTTCATATCACTTCCCTTCACATGCTTTATCTTCTAGTTAAATTTGCCGGCTGACTGTCCATTATTCACAATAACTTCTTTCTTGCTTCTTTCCTTTTGCATTGGTAGTGTTGCCTCATGTCCATAACTGAGTCTTTCTTCAGCTCCACTTCTTTGAATCACCTTGAGTTCCCTGAAAGCAAAGTTGAGTATATTCTATGAGGCCTTTGCTTATCTCTGCAGCAGTTAGTAATATTGCCCTCTTTAACTGATTTTGTATTATATACTTCAAATTTATTATATATAGATGGATGTGTAAATATATACACATATCTTTTTTCTACATTCATTTTATGTCCCTACAGTAAGTTTCTTGTGAGCAGGAACTACTGTTTTTGTCCTTTTATTCTCAGGATGTAGTATATAGCAGATGCTTAATATTTTTATTGATATGAATTCAATTGAATTCTCAAGTATGTCAATTTTGGCAGGAAAAACAGGAGAACCAAGGTCTTCCAGGATAAATGTACTGCAATGACAAAGTACAGTATTTTCCACAGCTGTATTTTTAAAGGAAGTAGAACATGAATTTCTTATTTGTTTTATTTTGGTTTGGTTTGGTTTTTAATTAAAGCTTTTTATTTTCAAAACATATGCAAGGACAATTTTTCAACATTTACCCTTACAAAATGTTGTGTTCCAAATTTTCCCCTCCTTTCCCCACCCCCTTCCCTAGATAGCAGTAATCCAAAATATGATAAATATGTTAAAATATATGTTAAATTCAACATATGTATACATATTTATACAATAATCTTGCTTCACAAGAAAAATCAGATTAAAAAAGGAAAAGAAAATGAGAAAGAAAACAAAATGTAACCAAATAATAATAAAAAGAGTGAAAATACTATCTTGTGAACTACAGTCAGTTCCCACAGTCCTCTCTCTTATCACAAGATCATTGGAAATAGCTTCAATCATCTCATTGTTGGAAAGAGCCACATCCATTAGAACTGATCATCGTATAATCTTGTTGTTGCCATGTACAATGATTTCCTGGTTCTGCTCATTTCACTTAGCATCATTTCAAGTACATGAATTTTTTAGCAAGGTCTGTGATTTGCTGAATTACTTCCTCATATTTCTACATTGGAGTCCTAGAGGAACTCCCAAACTCTACTCATCCCATTCCACTCGCTCTGGTGACGAACTCTCCCAGACTACTATTTCGGGGAAATCCTAGATGTGGTCCATCTCACTACCTCCTTTCTAGCCATCTCCTAAATAAACTCTTCCTCCTCTGACCTCCAGCTCTGGAACCATGAAATCAACTGTGCTATTGTTCCTGGATGGGATATGTCAATTTATTCCTCCATGACTCTACTCACCATCCCTGAAATTTTCCAGACCAAAGTGTCCCACCCAATCATCATTTCCTGTGTGTTGTCACCTTCTATTATAATTTAAAATCTTTAAGGATAGGAATCCTTAGTACACTAGTTGGCATGTATTAAGTGCTCAATAATTTTTTTTCATTCAAATTTGTTAGGAGTTCAAATGTTGGAGTTTGTTCTTCTCAAGGCACAGCCGGTTTAGAGGCTTAGAGCCCTTCGGATGTCTCCAAATCCAAAGGTTCTGCCCTTCAGCCTCTGCCTCTGCTTTCTTCTGCCTCCAACAGAGATGGAAGATCTCTCTTATCTCCTTCTGGGGAGCCCAGCACCAACTTGCCGCGGAGAGAGGGCTTCTGGCGTAGCTCCACTGAAATCCCAAAAGTGTTCTCTGCAGCAGAGTCGTTTCTCTCGAGTCTAGCGCGATCAGCCAGCCAAGAGGAAAAAAGTGTATTCTGCCATAGATCCTTCATCGCTGGCTTTTTATCTGCCTCTTCTGAGAGAATGGGATTATGGGTTTTCTCCCATAGTGCTCTCTGGCCCAATGACTTTAAGGGAGGTGTGAACTCTCTTGAAGTTAGAAAGTGTACTTTGTGAAGCTAGCATACTTGTGGAGTCCAATGAGTAAAGGTGGGAACACAAGCCTTGTCTTGATTAGTTCTACTTAGTACCTTGTTTCAGGTTCTGGCCAAAACAACTTCTTGTAAGATTAGATCAACTCTAATTACTTAGCAGTTAGTAAGGATTCCAACATCTCCCCCTTTCTTTTGTTTTAGGAGGAGTGTCTTAATGTCTCTGTTTCTTCTTTCTACTATTGCTTGACCTTGAGGATTAAAGGGTATGCCAGTAGTGTGTAGAATCTTATACTGTGCACAAAAGTGTTCAAAATGTTTGGAGGTATATGCCGGTCCATTATCTGTTTTTATTTCTTGTGGCACACCCATAATTGCGAATGCTTGAATGAGGAATTCAGTGACCACTCGGGCTGTCTCTTTTGCTGCTGGTATGGCAAAAGTGAATCCTGAAAAGGTGTCTACCACAACGTGGATAAAAGACAGACGACCAAAAGATTTATCATGGGTCACATCCATTTGCCAGATTTCAAAATTATTTAAATAAAGCTTTTTATTTACAAAGCATATGCATGTGTAATTTTTTCCAACATTGATCCTTGTATAACCTTAAGGATTCCAACACAAATTGAATTCCCTAACTACTCTGTCCTCAACTCTTAGTTAAGTTCTTGCTGACATGAATATAAAGCCTTTCATCCAATATGATGTGGATATGTGACAGCTGATTATGAATGAAATCTTACCCAGACATTGAGAAGGTTAGATGTAGTAAGAGCCAGCAAGTAAAGTCAGTTTAAATGGTAGCTTCCAAATTTGGATTCTCTAAAATCAATAGGCTACATCCTGACTAAAAAGGTGTTTATAAAGTAAAGAGGAAACAGAAGTAGTGAGTACTTGAGAGTCAGCTACAGTTCTCTCTGATGGAAGAATACTGTTGTTGATTATTAGTTAATCCAGTAAATCCCATGTAGGTCTGACTTCCCTTAATTCAAATAGCCTTTTAGACAAATTGATGCATAAAATGATGTGATAGAAAGAGTACTAGAATTCACATGATAACATTTAAAACTAGAAGATATTGGAGGTGATTTAACCCAGTACTTTTATTTTATATATTAAGAAACCAAGACTTTGACAGATGAAGGACTTGCCCAAAGTCACAAAGGTAGAAAAGAAGGGAGGAAGTGTGATGACTGCATTAGCACCCTCGATACCTTAGAATCAGCTGGAGTCAGGATAAGCAAAAGTCTTTGGTCTTTATTCTTGGTCTTTAGAGGTAGTATTGAATTGGATGGACACAAAATCTCCATGACCTCCTTCTTCCTCATCTACCACCAAAGTGATCCTGGCTAGTCTTACTCCACCCCCAGTCCCTCCTACAATTCTGTGTATATACCAATTATTGAGCCAGCATAGAATAGTGGAAAAAGCCATTTTCTAAGTATATGCTTATAGAGTATTGTCCAATCAGTAATTAGCCTTAAGTGCTCAGTTGTCTAGACCTCAGTGCATGAACTCAAGAGTTTCAGCCCTCTACAAACAAGAGTTTCTGCTATGTGTCAAGCAGTGTGGTAGGTGCTTTATCTCTTTGATTCTCATAGTCACTATGTGGGGTAGATACAATTATGACCTTTCTTTAGGAAGAGGTAAAGTGACTTGTTCAGTGTTATACACCTAGTGTCTAAGGACAGAATTGAATTCAGGTCTTCCTGAATCTAGTCTTATATAACCTTTCAAAGTTAGAAGTCTTAAATTCTGGCTCTACTATTTCTTTACTACCTGTGTGAATTAAGAAGATAAACTAAATTATCTCTAAGATCTATTCCAACTCAAACATTTTATGATTCAACTATTTCATACTTTAGAAAATGAACATAATGGCTTCTATGTTTTCTATGATTTCTTCCAGCTCCAAATTTAAGATATGATATATGATAACATATATGAAATAATATGCATCTTAGATCAAAGCTCTAGTGGCCCCATCCTGTTATGTAGGTCTGAAAAACAATTTGTTCCTGAGTCATTTATTGTCTAGAACATGTCCATGGGCAAAGGATGTCAGGGAAAGAATACAAAAAAATAGGATTAGTCAGTGGAGAGGTACAGGCAAAGGCAAAGATATCTGATAATCCTGCAAAGGAAAGATTTTTAACCTAGAGTGGAATTAGGGACAGTTTCATAAAGATGATGGTAATTGAACTGGATATGCATGGGTCTCCCTTTTCTCTATCCAGAACTTTGCTTCATATTTTACATTAAAATATGGTTATTAACCCTCCTCCCAAAAAAGAAATTATATGCAGCTGAAACTTTCTCACTGTTTCAGGCAATACTAGAAAGTTGTAAAATGTTGCAGATCTGCATTGATCAAGGAAATTTCCCCACTAGGCATTTCTTACACCCATGAAAATTCAGGTACAGACAATACCATGATATGTGTTATGATGTGATGAAATATGAAATGATTTGGTATGATATGAGAAATAGGATGTGATGATCAAGGGAATTCTTTTAGCCTGCCTCTTTGGCTAGTCATTCATATATTAATACACGAGAGGGCAGTGTTTCATAGGTCTGTGACATTTTAAGACATGAAAATATGTTAGTATTAACATCAGTAAAGAAATCTTGGACTGATTTTTTTTTTAGCTAGAAGATTTTAGAATCTCTAAGAGGATGCATTTTAATGACTCTAGGGGACTGAGCAAATTAAACATATTATCCTGGATTTTCTCCCCATTCTTCTTCCCCCTCCCCTTGCCTTCCTCAGATGAGGATTTCATAAAAGCTTCTACACAGAATGAACCCTGTCACAGGCCTCAGAGTTGCCCACTGCAGCAAGGTTACAGCTGGAGGTAAAGAAATAAGGGAAAAGAAGGAGCTTCACTAGCAAGCTTTGGATTTTCTCTCAAGGTCACCTTCCCATAAGATAAACTAGGAAATGATTGTTGCCCTAAAAGAGATTTCTAAATTGACCCAGCATTGTCCTCCAAGTAGACGTTGCTTTTCATTTTGTTTAAGCACAGAGATTAACTTATCTTTCACACACATTTTCCTTAGCCTCATAATTATCCTGGGGAAACTTTTGCCAGTATTTAAAACTAAGGTACTTACTTACCAGCTATAGTGACTCTAGCCAAGTCATATAAATTCTCAACCTCAGTTTTTTTCATACTAAAATAGGGATAATACCAACACTTATCTTACAGGGTAATTGTGAGGTTTGAATGAGATAATTAAAGTCAAGCACATAGGAAACATTAAAGTGCTACAAGAATGCTGGCTGTTATTATTATTGTTTAGCCCTATGTTGCCCTTGTACAAAGAAATGTTCCTATCAGAGTATAATGTGGCTCTCTAGCCTTCAGCTCTTTATTCATTTTAAACCCGTCCTTCATATCATCTGTACATGGCATGTATATATACATATACGTGTACATTGTACATGACAACAACAAGACTATATGATGATCAATTCTGATGGACATTGCTCTCTTCAGCAATGAGATGATTCAAACTGGTTCAAATGATCTTGTGATGAAGAGAGCCATCTCCATCCAAAGAGAGGACTGTGGGAACTGAGTGTGGTTCACAATAAAGCATTTTTATTCTTTGTGTTGTTGTTTGCTTGCATTTTATTTTCTTTCTCATTTTTTTCCTGGTTGATTGGATTTTTCTTGTGCAGCAAGATGATTGTATAAATATGTATGCATATATTGGATTTAGCATATATTTTTACCATGTTTAACATATATTGGATTACTTGCTATCTAGAGGAGGAAGTGGTGGAAGGGGGGGAAATTGGAACACGAGGTTTTGTAAGGGTTAATGTTGAAAAATTATTCATGCAAATGTTTTGAAAATAAAAAGCTTTAATAAAAATGAAATAAAAAATTGAACCTTAAAAAGACAGGAACAAATTTGCAAAACTGACATGATATGAGTTTTACCAAATTATATTACAAAAACTTTAATTAAAATATAAAATACATCTATAAAACATAAATAAATCTACATTTTGCCCAAAAAAAAAAAAGAGACCCCACAAGGAAGGCCCCAAGAAACATTGTTGCAAAACTCCAGAATTATAATCTGCAGGAAAAAATACTACAGGCTGCCAGGGGAAAAAAATCAAAATAATTCATGTATTGACAAGCCACAGTCAGAATTACTCAGGATTTGGCAGATTCTACAATAAAAAATCAGAGGACCTGGAATACTATATAATAGAAGACAAAGAACTTGGGATTACAACCAAGAATCAACTTCCCAGTGAAACTGAATATCATCTTTTAGGGATAGAGATGGACCTTTAGAACTAAGAAGAAAATTTGATCTACATCACAGGATCAAGAGAAACATAAAAAGATAAACAGGAAAGAAAAAGAAATCATATATTTAAAGGTAAACTGTTTTACATGTCTGGATGGGAAAATGATATTTGTAACTCTTGAGAACTGTATCTTTTATTAAAGCAGTTAGAGGGGGTATACATAGGCAGAGGGTATGGGTATTAATTGACTATGATGTGATGATAAGGGGTGGAGAAAGGATGGTACTGGGAGAAGAGGAAAGGAGAGGTACAATGGAATATATTAGCTCATATGAAGAGGTACAAAAGACCTATTACACTAGAGGGAAAGAAGAGAGAGGGATGAGCATTGTCTGAAATTCAAATTCATCGGTTTTGGCTCAAAGAAGGAATAACATATTCATTCTCTTGAATATAGAATTTTCTCTTACCCTTAAAAAAAGAAATGGCAAGAAAAGGGAGGGGTTGACTAGAAGGGACGGTAAAAACACAAGGAGGAAGGCATAAGAGAAGAGAGAAGAGGTGATAGAAGAGAGGCCAAATTGAGCAAAAGGTTGGTCAGAAACAAAACACAATACTACTGAGGAATGATAGGGTAAAAAGAGAGAATAAAAGTAATGTAGATGGGAGAAAATAAGTTGAAGGAAACTACATAGTTGGCAACATCTGTGAATGTGAATGGGATGACCTCTCCCATAAAACAGAAGTGAAGAGCTGAGTTAAAAACCAGAATCCTATAATATGTTGTTTAAAAAAAAAAAAAAAAACACATGTGAAACAGAGAAACACATCCAGAATAAGGGTAAAAAGCTGGATCAGAATTTATTATGTTTCAGCTGAAATTTAAAAAAAAAAAAAAAAGCAGAGGTAGAAATTCTGATCTCAGCCAAAGCAAAAACAAAAAGAAAAATCTAATTAAAAATGATAAGGGAGGAAACTATATCTTGTTAATGGGTACCATAGACAATGAAATTATATTCAATACTAAATAAATATGCACAAAGTAGTACAGTGTCCAAATTCTGAGGGAAGAATTTAAGCCAGTTACAGGAAGAAATAGACAGCAAAACTATATCAGTGGAGGACCTCAACCTTCCCCTTTCAAAGTTAGATAAATCTAATCACAAAATAAATAAGAAAGAAACTAGGGAGGTCGATAGAATATTAGAAAATTTAAATATAATAGACATATAGAGAAAATTGAATAGAGATAGAAAGTAATATGCCTTTTTCTCAGCAGTGCATAGCACCTGCATAAAAATTGACCATGTATTAGGGCATAAAACTTCACAATCAAATGCAGAAAGGCAGAAATAGTAAATGCATCCCTTTCAGATCATGATGCAATAAAATTTACAATTCAATAAAGTGCCAAGAAAAAGTAGACTAAAAACCAATTGGAATTAAAATAATTTAATTCTAAAGAATGGATCAAACAACAAATCATAGAAACAATGAATTTCAGCCACCAGAATGACAATAATGAGACAAAACACCCAAATTTATGAGATAGAGCCAAAGCATTTCTTAGGGCACATTTTATATCTGTAAATAGTTACATTAATAAAATAAAGAGGAGTTCAATGAACTGGACTTGCAGCTTAAAAAAAGCTAGAAAAATAACCAAACTTTGGTAAAGTTAATTAAAAAGGAAAAGGAAAAAAAATATTATCAGCATCAAAAATGAAAAAGGTGAACTTACCAGAAGTGGAGAAAAAATTAAAGCAATAATTAGAAGCTATTTTGCCCAACTATATGCCAGCAAATCTGACAATCTAATTGAAATGAATGAATATTTACAAAAGTATAACTTGCCCAGATTAATGGAAGAGGAAATTACTGAAATAACTCCATTTTAGAAAAAGAAAATGAACCACTCCCTATGAAAAATCTCCACAGCCAGATGGATTTACAAATGAATTCTACCAAACACTTAAAAAACGATTAATTCCAATACTATGTAAACTATTTAGAAAAATAGGCAAAGAAGGAATATTGCCAAATTCCTTGTATGACACAAATAAACCAGGAAGAGCCAAAACAAAGAAAGACAATTACAGATCAATCTCTCTAATGAATATTGATGCAAAATTTTAAAATAAAATATTAGTAAATATTACAGTAACTTATCAGCAGGATAATACACTACAACTAAATGGGATTTATACATGCAATACAGAGTTGGTTCAATATAAGGAAAACTATTGGTATAATTGACCTTATCAATAACACAATTAACAGAAATTATATGATAATTTCAATTTTGACAAAACATAGAACCCATTCCTATTAAAATCACTAGAGAACATAGGAAAAAATGGAGTTTTCCTTAAAACGAGAAACAGCATCTTTCTAAAATTATCAGCAAGCATTATTTGTAATAGAAAGAAGCTAGACAGCATTCCCAATAGGACTAGGCTGAAACAAGGATGCCCATTATCACTACTATTATTCAATATCATACTAGAAATATTAGCTTTAACAATAAGAAAATAAATGAAAGGAATTAGAGTAAGAAATGAGGAGATAAAAATATCTTTCTTTGCAGATGTTATGATGGTATACTTAAAGGATTTCAGAGAATCAACAACAACAATAAAAAACTACTTGAAATAATTTAACAGCTTTAGCAAAGCTGCAGATTATAAAATAAATCCACACAAATCACCAGCACTTCTATATGTCACTAACAAAGCTCAACAGTAAGAGATTGAAAAAGAAATTCCATTTAAAATAAATGTAGACAAAATATTTGAAAACCCACCTGCTCAAAATCTGGGCAGCCTCTAATCAGCACAGTGGGGGGCTCAGCCTGGGGCAATAGAACTTCCCCAGCAGACTGTGCTTCCCAGGCAGATACTTCCAGTCCCTGCAAATCCATTCACTGCTCAACTGCTAATACCCACAGCCCTAGGGCAGGCTTTGGCTTGGGATAGTGAAATTCTCACTGCTCAGGGTCTAGCCCCAGGGCAGTCATTATCTCAAACAGCCAGGGGTTCTTTGAAAGGGCACTTTCCCAGCTCGGCTCTGCAGGCCTGAGTTACTCCTGGGTGGGGAACTCTTTCCCAGAGCACTCCAGTACTTAGCTGCTTTTTGTAGCTGACTGGCAGGACAGCTATAGGTCCATACACCTTTCACTGCTCTGCAGAGGAAGCTGGTAACCTTCTGGCTCTGAAGGCAGACCCTATAGGCTTTAACAAAATGAGTAAAAAAATACAAAGAACAATTGATAGTTTCTATACAGAAAGAGAGCAGCTTTTCAACCCTGAAGAGACTAATAGCAGACAATCACCAGACAATTGTTGGTCCCCAATACAAAAGGCTCTCCTAGAAGAGACTATTAAAAAACCTTAAAAGAGAACTAGAAGAAAAATGGGGAAAGGAAAGAGAAGCTATGCAAGAGAGTACAGAAAAGGCATATAACTCACTAAAAGAAAAATTTGATAAAGAGGAAAAAGAAAACAACTTCCTGAAATTTGAATTGGAAAAGGTAAAAAACTCCCAAGAAGTGCAGGGAAACAGAATTTGTGAATTGGAAAAAGAAAATAACTCACTAAAAAAAAAATAGTGAAATGATAAAAAATTGTATAGAGCAAAACAACTCAATTGGACATATACAAAAAGAAGTTAAAAAAAAAAGCTAATGAAGAAAATAACTCACTAAAAATCAGAACTGAACAAATAGAAATGACTGATTCATTGAGACATCAAGAATCAGTCAAGCAAAACCAAAAAAATGAAAGATTGGGAAAAAATGTCAAATATTTACTTGGAAAAACAACAGACCTGGAAAATAGATCTAGGAGAGGTAACCTGAGGATCATTGAACTATCCAAAAATTATGATGAAAAAAAGAGCCTACATACTATTTTACAGGAAATCATCAAAGAGAACCCCAGAAGTAATAGAACCAGAAGGTAAAATAGGCATTGAAAGAATTCATCAAACACCTTCTGAAAAAGACCCTAAAATAAAGACTTCAAGGAATATTGTGGCCAAACTTCAGAATTTTCAGACTAAAGAAAAAATTTTACAAGCAGCCAGGAAAAAACAGTTCAAATACTGAGGTGACACAATAAGGGTCATGCAAGATCTGGCTGCCTCAACATTAAAGGATCGAAGGGCTTGGAATCAGATATTCTGAAAGGCAAAAGAATTTGAAATGCAGCCAAGAATAAACTACCCAGCTAAGCTGAGTATTTTTTTCCATGGAAGAAGATGGACATTTAATGAAATAAAGGAATTCCATTTGTTTCTAAGGAAAAAAAAAACAGACTTAAAAAAAAATTGATCTCTAACAACAGAACTCAAGAGAAGTAGAAAAAAGTAAAAGGAACTCTTGAGAACTGTATTTCTGTTATGGATATACATAAAAACCATATGGATAATTTGATTTTACTGATATAACATAAAAAAGGGAAGTAGAAATGGAAAGGGGATAGTATCAGAAAAAGGGAAAAGGGGAGATAAAAAGAGGAAAACTACATGCGACAATGAGGCAAAGGAAACCTATCATATCTGAGGGAACTTAGAGAGGGGGAGGAACATTGTGTGAATCCTACTCTCATCAGAGTTGGCTCATAGAGGAAATAATTGACATATTTGTTTTACAGAGAATCTTCTTTCACTTCATTAAAAAATGGGAAAGGAAAAGGGAAAAGGAAAAAGAGTAATAAGGGAAGGGTACAAGAAAGAGGAAGGTATTCAAAGGGAGAAGGGAGGAATACTAAAGAGGGAGAGCTGCGTGACGCAAGTGGGACCAATAAATTTAATACTAGGGAAGGAGAGAAGGAGGGCAAGAAAAAGGAAAGCATAATCTGGGGATATTAGAATGGTAGGAAATACAGAATTACTAATTTTAAACATAAATGTGAATGGAATGAACTCTCCCATAAAGAGGAGGCAGATAGCAGACTGGATCAAAAGTCAGAACCCTACAATATGTTGTTTACAGGAAACACATTTAAAACAGGGAGATACATACAGAGCAAAGATAAAAGGCTGGAGCACAATCTATTATGCTTCAGGTGAAGTCAAAAAAGCAGGGGATCAAGCAAAAGCAAAAATTGATCTAATTAAAAGAAATAAGGAAGGAAACTATATCGTGCTAAAGGGTACTATAGATAATGAAGCAATATCAGTATTAAACATATATGCACCAAGTGGTATAGCATATAACTTCCTAAAGGAGAAGTTAAGAGAGTTGCGAGAAGAAATAGGCAGCAAAACTATAATAGTGGGAGATCTCAATCTTGCACTCTCAGATTTAGATAAATCAAATCACAAAACAAAGAAGAAAGAAATTACAGAGGTAAATAGAATATTAGAAAAATTAGGTATGATAGATCTCTGGAGAAAACTGAATGGTGACAGAAAGGAGTATACTTTCTTCTCAGCAGTTCATGAAACCTACACAAAAATTGACCATATATTAGGACATAAAGACCTCAAAATTAAATGCAGGAAGGCAGAAATAGTAAATGCTTTCTTTTCAGATCACAATGAAATAAAAACTACATTCAACAAAAAGTTAGATGTAAATAGACTAAAAAGTAATTGGAAATTAAATAATCTCATCTTGAAGAATGATTGGGTGAAACAGCAAATTATAGACACAATTAATAATTTCACTCAAGATAATGACAATGGTGAGACATCTTACCAAAATTTATGGGATGCAGCCAAAGCGGTAATAAGGGGAAATTTTATATCCCTAGAGGCTTACTTGAATAAAATACAGAAAGAGAAGATCAATGAATTGGGCCTGCAATTTAAAAAGCGAGAAAAAGACCAAATTAAAAACCCCCAATCAATTACAAAACTTGAAATTCTAAAATTAAAAGGAGAAATTAATAATATAGAAAGTAAAAAAAAAAAACTATTGAACTAATAAATAAAATTAAGAGTTGGTTTTATGAAAAAACCAATAAAATTGATAAACCTTTGGTAAACTTTTGGTAAATCTGATTTAAAAAAGGAGAGAGGAAAATCAAATTAGTAGTCTTAAAAATGAAAAGGGAGAACTTTCCACCAATGAAGAGGAAAATAAAAGAAATAATAAGGGATTACTTTGCCCAACTTTATGCCAATAAATTTGATAACCTAAGTGAAATGGATGACTACCCCCAAAAATATAGGCTTCCCAGATTATCAGAGGAGGAAGTAAATTCCTTAGTCTTATTTCAGAAAAAGAAATAGAACAAATTATTAATCAACTCCCTAAAAAAAAAATCCCCAGGACCAGATGGATTTACATGTGAATTCTATCAAACATTCAAAGAACAATTAGCCCCAATGCTTTATAAACTATTTGAAAAAATAGGGAATGAAGGAGTCCTACCAAATTCCTTTTATGACACAGACATGGTACTGATACCTAAACCAAGTAGGTTGAAAACAGAGAAAGAAAATTATAAACCAATCTTCCTAATGAATATTGATGCTAAAATCTGAAATAAGATATTAGCAAAAAGACTACAGAAAATCATGCCCAGGATAATACACCACGATCAAGGAGGATTTATACCAGGGATGCAGGGCTGGTTCAATATTAGGAAAACTATCAGTATAATTGGCCATATTAATAACCAAATTAACAAAAAACATATGATCATCTCAATAGATGCAGAAAAAGCATTTGATAAAATCCAGCATCCATTCCTATTAAAAAAAACTTGAGATTATAGGAATAAATGGACTTTTCCTTAAAATAATCAGTAGCATCTATTTAAAACCAGTAGTAAGCATCATATGTAACGGGGGCAAACTGCATCCATTCCCAATAAGATCAGGAGTGAAACAAAGTTGCCCACTATCACCATTACTATTTAATATTGTATTAGAAATGCTAGCTTTGGCAATAAGAGTTGAGAAAGAGATTAAAGGAATAAGAATAGGCAATGAGGAAACCAAATTATCACTGTTTGCTGATGATATGATGATAAACTTAGAGAACCCCAGACATTCTACTAAAAGTTCTTAGAAACAATCCACACTTTTAGTAAAGTTGCAGGATACAAAATAAACCCACAAAAGCCATCAGCATTCTTATATATTACTAACAAAACCCAACAGTTAGAGTTACAAAGAGAAATTCCATTTAAAGTAACTACTGATTGTATAAAATATTTAGGAATCTATCTGCCAAGGGAAAATCAGAAACTTTACGAGCAAAACTACAAATCACTTTCCATAAAAATAAAGTAAGATCTAAACAATTGGAAAAATATCAAGTGCTCTTGTTTAGGTAGAGCAAATATAATAAAGATGACAATACTACCTAAACTAATCTATTTATTTAATGTTATACCAATCAAATTCCCAAGAAACTATCTTATTTACTGACCTAGAAAGAAATAGCAACCAAATTCATCTGGAAGAACAAAAGGTCAAGAATTTCAAGGGAATTAATGAAAAAAAATCAAATGAAAGTGGCCTAGCTGTATCAGAGCTAAAATTATATTATAAAGCAGCAATTACTAAAACCAACTAGTATTGGCTAAGAACTAGACTAGTTGATCAATGGAATAGGTTAGGTTCAAAGGACAAAACAGCCAATAACTTTAATAATCTAGTGTTTGACAAACCCAAAGACCCCAGTTTTGGGGATAAGAACCCATTATTTGACAAAAATTGCTGGGAAAATTGGAAATTAGTATGGCAGACACTAGGCATTGACCCACACTTAACACCGTACACCAAAATAAGATCAAAATGGGTTCATGACCTAGGCATAAAGAATAAGATTATAAATAAATTGGAAGAACATAGGATAGTTTACCTTTCAGACCTGTGAAAGAGGAAAGAATTTATGACCAAAGAAGAACTAGAGATCACTATTGACCACAAAATAGAAACTTTTGATTATATCAAATTGAAAAGTTTTTGTACAAACAAAACTAATGCAGACAAGATTAAAAGGGAAACAATAATCTGGGAAAGCATTTTTACAGTCAAAGGTTCTGATAAAGGCCTCATTTCCAAAATATATAGAGAATTGACTCTAATTTATAAGAAATCAAGCCATTCCTTGGAGAGACTTACATGAACTGATGCTAAGTGAAATGAGCAGAACCAGGAGATCACTTTACACTTCAACAATGATATTGTATGAGGATGTATTCTGATGGAAGTGGATTTCTTTGACAAAGACTCAGTTTCAATTGATAAATGATGGACAGAAGCAGCTATGCCTAAAGAAAGAACACTGGGAAACGAATATGAATTATTTGCATTTTTGTTTTTCTTTCCGAGTTGTTTTTACCTTCTGAATCCAATTCTCCCTGTGCAACAAGAGAACTGCTCGGTTCTGCAAACATATATTGTATCTAGGATATACTGCAACATATATAACATATATAGGACGGCTTGCCATGTAGGGGAGGGGATGGAGGGAGGGAGGGGAAAAATCGGAACAGAAGAGAATGCAAGGGATAATGTTGTAAAAAAAATTATCCTGGCATGGATTCTGTCAATATAAAGTTATTATAAAATAAAATAAAATATTTTTTTTAAAAAGAGAATATTCATATAAAAGACATAAATAAATGAGAACAGTAAAAAAAAAAAAAAAAAAAGAAAGAAAGAAATCAAGCCATTCTCCAATTGATAAATTGATAAAGTCAAAGGATATGGACAGACAATTTTCAGATGAAGAAATTAAAACTATTTATAGCCATATGAAAATATGCTCCAAATCATTATTAATCAGAGAAATGCAAATTAAGATAACTCTGAGATACCTGTCAGATTGGCTAGAATGACAGGGAAAGATAATGCGGAATATTGGATGTGGGAAAACAGGGACACTGATACATTGTTGGTGGAATTGTGAACACATCCAGCCATTCTGGAGAACAATTTGGAACTATGCTCAAAAAGTTATCAAACTGTGTATACCCTTTGATCCAGCAGTGTTTCTACTGGGCTTATACCCCAAAGAGATACTAAAGAAGGGAAAGGGATCTGTATGTGCCAAAATGTCTGTGGCAGCCCTGTTTGTAGTGGCTAGAAGCTGGAAAATGAATGGATGCCCATCAATTGGAGAATGGTTGAGTAAATTGTGGTATATGAATGTTATGGAATATTATTGTTCTGTAAGAAATGACCAGCAGGATGAATACAGAGAGGACTGGTGAGACTTACATGAACTGATGCTAAGTGAAATGAGCAGAACCAGGAGATCATTATATACTTCAACAACGATACTGTATGAGCATGTATTCTGATGGAAGTGGAACTCTTCGATAAAGAGAGCTAATTCAGTTTTAATTGATCAAGGCTGGACAGAAGCAGCTACACCTAAAGAAAGAACACTGGGAAATGAATATAAACTGCTTGCATTTTTGGTTTTTTTCCCAGGTTATTTATACTTTCTGAATCCAATTCTCCTTGTGCAACAAGAAAACTGTTCGGTTCTGCACACATATATTGTATCTAGGATATACAGTAACCTATTTAACATGTATAGCACTGCTTGCCATCTGGGGGAGGGGGTGGAGGGAGGAAGGGGAAAAATCTGAACAGAAGTGAGTGCAAGGGATAATGTTGTAAAAAATTATCCTGGTGTGGGTTCTGTCAATAAAAAGTTACTTAAAAAAAAAGAAAGAAAGAAAGAAAGCCCACCTGCCATGAGAAACCCAGGAACTATATGAACACAATTATAGAACGCTTTTCATCCAAATAAAGTCAAACCTAAACAAGTAGAAATATATCAATTGCTCATGGGTAGAAAAAAAATAAAAATGGCAGTTCTATCTAAATTAGCCTATGGTTCAGCACCATACCAATCAAACTGCCAAAAATTTAGAGAACTTGGGAAAAAAATAACCAAATTCATTTGGAAAAAGAAAAGGTCAAGAATATTAAGAGAATTAGTGAGAAAAATGCAAGCAACAGTGGCCTTGCCACAGTGGGACATATTATAATTTTACTCTAACATAGTCCTCTTTGAAAGTGCAGGACAACCAACAAACCAATTCTACATATGTATAAATGTATATATGTATATATACACCCACACATACACACATGTGTGTATGCACTTTTTTTTTCAGATTGACTGTCTTCAACTACGCCTTCTATGTCACCGAGTCAGATTTGCCCAAATGGAAAGCCAAAATAAGAGAAAGAAGAAAAATGAAAAGTAAATATAAACATATGTGGACGCATGTATATCAGATAAGCAGCCCCAAATATGGGAAGGAGGCACTAGATCCTATAGTAGAGTTCTGGGTCTGAGATCAGCAATGCTATCATTAAATCATTTTGTTAGTTGGATTCAACATTTCATGACCTTTGTAGGAGTTTCTTGGCAAAAAAAATACAGAATTCTCAAAGCTGATCCACATGTACACAAATGTTTGTAGCGACTCTTTTTGATTTGGCAAGGAATAAAATTATATCATAAAGCAACAACCATCAAAACTATATGATACTGACAAAGAAATAGACTGGTGGATCAGTAGAATAGGTCAGATACACATGACATAATAATCAAGAACTATAGTAATCTAAAATGAGGTCCAAATGGGTACATCATTTAGTTATAAAGGGTGATGCTGTAAACAAATTAGGAGACCAAGGGAGAATTGTGAAAAATTGTGAAGAAGGGAGCAATTTATTGCTAAAGAAGATATAGAGAACATTATGAAATGCAAAATGGATAACCTTGATTATATTAAATTTAAAAGGTTTTACACAAACAAAACCAATTCAGCCAAAATTAGAAGGAAAGTAGAAAGATGAAAAACAATTTTTACAGCCAGTTTTTCTGACCAGGCTTCATTTCTAAAATATATAGAGAATTGACTCAAATTTATAAGAATACAAGTCATTTCCCAACTGATAATGATGAACTGACAATTTCAGAAGAAGAAATTAAAACCATCTATACCTATATAAAATTGCTCTAAATCACTATTGTTTAGAGAAATGCAAATTAAAACAACTCTGAGATACAACTCTCACCTCTCAGATTAGCTAAAATGACAAATGTAGGAGGGAGTATGGGAAAACTGGGACATCAGTGCATTGTTGGTGATGAAATGATCCAACCATTCTGGAGCACGATTTGGATCTCTGCCCAAAAGGTTATAAATTGTCAACCCTTTTATCTAACAGTGCCACTAATGGATCTGTATCGCAAAGAAATCATAAAAGAGGGGAAAGAACCTACATATGCCAAAAATGTTTGTAGCCTTTTTTTTTTTTGTGATGACAAAGAATTGGAAAATGAGTAAATGCCCATTAATTGGGGAGTAGCTGAGTAAATCATAATATATGAAAGTAATGGAATATTATTGTTTTATTAAAAATGATGAACATACTGATTTTAGAAAAGCCTGGAAAGAATTACATGAACTGATGTTGAGTGTAACAAGCAGAACAAGGAAAACATTGTACACAGCAACAGTTAAATTGTACAATGATCAACTAAAATAGACTTGGTTCTTCTTAGCCTTTCAATGATCCAATACAATTACACTAAACATTGGATGGAAATATCAGCTGCATCCATAAAAAGAACTACAGAGACTGAAGGTATAATATGTTATGTCCACTTTTTTTCTTGGTTTTTTTTTCTCATGTTTTTTTTTTCCTTTTATTCTGATTTTTCTTTCCCAACACAACTCATATGGAAAAATGTAAAAATGAATGCTTAAAATAATAATAAAACTAATATTTTAAAAGTTTTACATGTAATTGGGAAATTTTTTTTTAAATAATATTGAGGAAAACAGAATGACTTATGTAAGTTTAGCTATCACCATTTCTAAGCTCTTTGGTGTTTTGTTTGCTCTATTTTATTATAATTGTCTTTTAATTGATCTCCTTGCCTTAATTCTCTAAAGTCAAATACAAATGCTACTATTTGCAATTATAAGGTCTCAAGCAAGGTGAGGGTAGTTTTTCCTAAAAATGTATTAGAAATGTGCTTGAGATTTAATTGGTTGAGTACAGGTGTTAAATTCAAATAGAAATAAAGCAATTACTATATACATAAAGGTCCTTGTTCACCATATATTAACTTAGTTTCAAAATACAATACTATCTATATTTTGTTGTAGTTCTATTTATTTTATCAAATATTTACTGATTGCATTTTAATCTGCTTGGGGGGGGTCATTTGAATGTTGGGACACATTTGGTGATTAACAACATTAGAACTTAATATCCTTTTTGAAATTGGGGAGTTTTCCCATTTGATATTTTTCCTTCTTATAATTAATTGCATTCATTCTGTTACAGAAGTTTTTCAAATTCACACAATAGTGTCCATTTTATTTTATTTTTCATGTCTACCTTTATTTAGTTAAGAAATTTCTCTGTAAGTTAATGGGGAAAAAAGCAAAAAAAAAAAATGGCCTAGCTATAGCAGACCTAAGACTGTATTATAAAATAGCAGTCATCAAAATCATTTGGTACTGGCTAAGAAATGGATGAGTGGATTGGTGGAATACATTAGTTCACAAGACACAACAGTCAATGATTATAGTAATCTACTGTTTGATAAACCCAAAGATTCCAGCTTTGGGATAAGAACTCACCACTTTACAAAAATTGCTGGAAAAAATGAAAAATAATATGGCAGAAACTAGATATTGACCAACATCTAACACTCAAATGAAGATAAAATTAAAAAAAAAGAAAAGAAAAGAAATGATGAGCAGGATGATTTCAGAAAAACCTGGAAAGACTTGAATGAACTGAATCAAAGTGAGTAGGACCAAGAGAACATTCTACACAGTGATGACAATATTGTAAGATGATCAAACTTTGCTATTATTAGCAATATAATGATCCAAGACAATTTCAAAGAACTAATAATAAAAAATACTATTCATCTGCAGAAAAAGGACTGATGAGCTTGCATGAAGATTGAAGTATACTATTTTTCACTTCATTTGATTAATATGGAACTATTTTGCATGATTGCACACATATAATCTATATTGAATTGCTTATTTTCTAAATGAGGAAAAAGGAAGAAAATTTAGAACACAATTTTTAAAAATGAATGATAAAATTGGTTTTTGCATGTAATTGGGGAAAAATAATATTTTCCTTTAAAGTTTGTACACTGCCATTGCTATAAAAGATGTTCAATCTTTTTATATTGTAGTATCACCTTTTATATTCAGATCAAATATATAATTTGACATAGTGTAATATATTGATCTAAACTAAATTTCTGGACAACCACTTTATAGTTTCCTGAAATAGTTTCTGTCAGAAAGTTCTTCACCGTGTAGTTAATGTACTTAGATGTTTGATTTTTTTTTTTTTTTTGCTTATAATACTGGGGTATTAAATTCAGGTTTTGTTTTTTGTTTTTTGATTCTTGCTTATCTAATTTATTCCAAGATTCACTTCAATATTATTTAAACAGTACCAAATAGTTTTGATAATACAACTTGAAGTCTGTGTTAATTACATTTTTTTTTCAAAATTGTCTCATAATTTTATAGCTTTTGTTCTAAATGAATTTGTTAGTATTTTGTTTGAGACTATAAAGTCCCTTCTTTGGAGTGTGATTGGAGTACAATTTCAGATTAATTTAGGCAATGCCATATGTTTTATTATATTGACAATGATTCAAAATGAACAATGAATATCATAAAAATACTGATTCTCAGAAATTTTAAGATCTTTATAGTTATTTTGAATGGAGTTTTCTTTTCTATTATTTCTCCCAAGATTTTGTTATTATTATATAAAATACTGATGATAATTGTGTGGATTTATTTTCTACCCTGTTTACTGAAACTACTATTTTATCTGTTAGCTTCTCTACTGATTCTCTGGGATTTCCTATGTCACTTGTCATCCCATTTACAAATAAGGATAATTTATCTCCTTTCTGTCAGTGTTCATGCTTTCAGTTTTTTCTCTTGTATTATTGCTATCAAGAATACTTTTACAATAATTATAATAGCCAACATTTATATAGCATATGTTGTCTCTCTTTGGTTTCCTTTTGTTCTTTGTTATAAGGACTGTATTCGTGGAGAAAGAAGGCAGAATATATTGAGAAATGAAGGTGATATAATAATAACATTTATATAAGCTGTGTACCAAGCACTGTGCTAAGCACTTTATAATTATTATCTTATATGATTTTCATTACAACCCTCAGAGGTAGGTGCTATTATTATCCCTATTTTACAAATGAGGAAACTGAGGCAAAAGAGTAATCTGTGATTTTAAATTCAGATACTCTTGTCTCCAGGTTAAGCGCTCTGTACACTATGAAAGGTAAGAGCATCCCTGCTTTACTTTTATATTTGTTGGGAAAGTTTCTAGTGCTTCTCCATTGTAAATAATGCTGTTTTTTCACATATATTATATTATCTTAAGTTGCATATTAATTACATATTTACTTATAAAATGTATATACATAATTACATATTAAAATATATATTTTACATATATCATAACCTCTTCTAATTATGCTTTGTGTATTTTTTAGCAAAAGTAAATAATGTGCTTTGTCAAAGTCTTTTTCTGAGATAATTCATGTATTCAAGTGATTTGGGTGTTTTTGTTTTCAACATAAATAATTATGGGAATTATTTTCCTAATGATTAATTATGTAAACATCAGTAGGAATGTGCTACTAGCACAAATCCAACTTGGTCATACTAATTTTTTTTCTTTTATATTCTTATTAGGATTTTCTTTTAAAAATTTTACATAAATATTTATGTGGCTATAGTTCTTATATTTTGCTTCCTCCCTTCTTGGTTTAGCTATTACTACCCCACTATTATTCCTACAACAGGAATACTAGCCCTAGGCACAATCCTGAACAAATTCAAGTTCTTGTTGAAATCTCTTCCTTCCCCAGTACTTGTCTCTGTCCCCTTTTGTTCTCTGAACATGTGAATGATTCATATGGTTTATCCTTGGGTCCTAATCAGACTCTGTCCCAGCATTGACAGACCTTTCTATCTCCCTTTGCTAACCTGATCAGGAGAAAAGGCTTACTGTGATGGTTTTCTTGGCTTTCCTTCAATATTCTTCTCTAAAATGTAATCTTCTCTGGGAGTAGGTTTCTTGGGGGGCTTCTGGAGGCAGCCTTAGTTTCAGTTCAGAGTAACCATCCCAAATGCAGCCAGGAATTAAAGTCAAAATCTTTTATTGTCTCTTTTCCTGGGCCCCATAAGCTTTCTTAGAGGTCTCTCTCCTTGGTTCTGAAAGCTTAAGCTGCCTTCTCTGGCTTGTGAATCTCCTCGACTGAATCCTGGCTTGTGAATCTCCTGGAATGAAATCTTGTTGAAGTTCCTAGCTTATATATGCTCTCTTAAAGGTGTGAATCTTGTAGAACTCTAGCAAATACTAAGTACGTAATCATTGTCTCTTATCATTTCCAGTGACTTAGCACCTTGTCAGAATTCTAACATCTCCCGCTTTCTTTTGATTTAAATATAAGTGGTCATGACCTCCCTGACTTCTCAAGAAGGAGAGAACCCCCCCAAAAAGGGTGATCATATCTTCTCTGACTGCTCAAAAAAAAGAGGTGGCCTGATGTCTCAGGAAGGGAGATGAAAATGCCAAAGGAAGTGGGAAATCAAATCAGATTAATGGGTTTCTGAAGGGGCTCACTTGAAACAGGTATTCATAAATCCATCAATATGGGAGGTATTACACATAATTACATAAGTTACATAATCACATAGTAACATAACACAGGCTAGTAGTGATGTAACAAATAATATGAATTATACATGTCCATAAGTCCTAGAAACAGTCCAAAAGGAATCTATTATCCATTAATTCATGTGCCAGAAATCCAATAATTCCTGCAAATTTTGAAGTCCTGCAATAGTCTCCTCAACAATTTTTCATCTCAAGGAATCCAGTGATTCCTGCTGGTTTACAAGTCCTGCAATAGTTTCATCTTGTGTTGGGGAATCCAACGATTCCTGCAGATTTTGTTCTCAGGTCTTTTCCTTTGTTTCCAGATTTTTCTCCTTTTCTGTTTCTCTCTGATGGACAAGGCAAATATGACTCGTTAGCACCCATCTGATTCCTTCTCCATCTGTAGAAATACAAGCAAATCCTCTTTCCCAAGCAGTTACCCTATCTGGTTCCTTCTATTCACCACTTTCTGGATCTTTCCACATCACGTGGCGATTATCTAAAGATAGTGGAGCTGTTCACACTGGACACTGCCCTTCCGATGGGTTATAAAACCTGTCTGCTGGAGCCAGTGCATCTTCATCAAAAATTAAAGAATTAATGGTAGAGAGAACTAAATTTAGAAGTTCTCTAGGGTTACCCATGGCTTTCCCTTTCTTTTGTTTTTGGAGGAATGTCTTAATGTCTCTTTTTCTCCTCTCTACTATTGCCTGACCTTGAGGATTAAAAAATATGCCAGGAGTGTGTAAAATCTTATACTGTGCACAAAAGTGTGCAAAATGTTTAGAAGTATATGCAGGTCCATTATCTGTTTTTATTGTTTGTGGCACACCCATAATTGCAAATGCTTGGATAAGGAATTCAGTGACCATTCAGGCTGTCTCTTTTGCTGTTGGTATTGCAAAAGTGAATCCTGAAAAGATATCTACTACAACGTGGATAAAAGACAGATGACAAAAAGATTTATAATGGGTCACACCCATTTGCCAGATTTCATTGGGCCTCAAACCAAGAGGGTTCTTCCCTGGAAGAAGCATAGGAGTGTGTAAAGGAAAGCAAGCTGTACAACTTTTTACTATGCTCCTACCTTCCTCTTTTGTTATCCCAAATTGTAAACATAAAGCTTGAGCAGCCTGATGATATTTAGAATGAGATTCCTGGGCTTCCTGAAATAAAGGCCCCACCTCTCATTTCTCTGGGTCATTTTACATTCTGAGGCCCGCTGGAAGCCCTTGTGGCATTTTGGACATAGAGTTTTAGATCTCCTCTCACCCTGTCTTCTCACTCTATCTCCATACCTACAAAGGGCTCTCAAATGTCCAACTTTTCCACATTGAAAGCATCGACGAGTTTCTCTAGAAGTTCCTTGCCAAGAGGGACCCTGTCTTTCCATATTCATCATAGTCTGGGTATAATAAGCATTTGGGCCCACTGCAGCACAGCATCTTATGATCTTCTCTAAAGGAGAATCTTTGTGTAATCCCCATATAATTCTTCTGCAAACCTCATTAGCATTTTCCTTAGCCAGTTGTCTTATCATAATTTTTGTAACTGCATTTTTCTCCAATGCTTCTTGTGAGAGCTGTTTGCAAACATCCCACAAAATCCGCAAAGGGTTCATTGGGACCTTGTTCTATTTTTGTGAAGGCTTTACCTCCATCTTTCTCTGGGAGGGAACCCCAAGCTTTTATTGCAGCAATAGCAATTTGCTCATACATTGTTATGGGATAATTAGTCTGTGCTGAATTCTCTGTATACTGACCTTCACCTGATAGTTGGTCAAAGGTGACTTGTACGTTAACTCCTGTTTGCCAATTGCATTGGGCTTGAATCCTACATAATTCATGATACTCTGAAAGCCATAACAAGTTTTGTCAGGTTCTAAACATATCCTTGCTATGGATTTTCAATCACTCTGGATTAAAATTTCATAAGCCAAATTATCTAGTAACATCTTAACATAAGACAATGTAGCCCCATAAAGAGTGCAACCTCTTTTCAAATCCTTGATTTTTTTTCCAAATCAAAAGGAGTGTATCTTCTCCTTTTTGGACCCAAAGAATCAGGCTCTTCAATCACAGGGTATGCATTTATTTTTAAATCAGATATATCCTGTTCTTCTCTCTTAGCCTTAACCAATGCCTTTTGTAATCTTGTCTTAGGCTGCTTCATAGGTGGTACTGAATGTGTTACTGCCTCTCCCCCTCCTCCTTCTCCCTCCACTCATGAAGGGTTAATTGAGGGAAGTAGATCAGGGGATGGGGAATGACCTAATTTCTCCTGCTGTGAAGCACCACAGTTAAAATTGTACTTAACTCCATTCTTATCTGATTCTTCATCCTTTTCCCCTAGTTTATTTGGCACCTCCCCTCCTGCTCTTTCTTCTTATAATTTAGATAATTTCCTAAAGCCAGTTGTATTAAATTATACATATTAAGTGTGTCTTTGGAAATTGAGTCAGGTCCATTTTCATTATAGAATTGACATAGTTGCTCTCCTACTAATTTCCACTCATTTGAATCCAATTCTTTTTCTTTAGAGAACCAATGAGATATGTACTGTACAGTTTTTAAAAAATCAATGATCTGCTCCCAGGTTACAATTAAACCTTGATTTTTTATCAATCTGACCAAGCTTTTGACACATTTTCCTTGAAGAGGAAAAGAAGGCTGTTTTCTAAACATCTGTTCCATTTTAGCTGAAATACTAGTTTAGCCCTGTAACAAAGTTTCCTTGTCTGTTTTTGTAATCACTCTAATTTCTGGGTGGAGGAGATTATTCCACTGAAATCAGGATCAAAGGCTTTTCCACTGAAATCAAGATCGTGTCTGTCCCACGTTCGGATGACAAAATGCAATATTCTTCTCTAACATGTAATCTTCTCTGGGAGCAGGTTTCTTGGGGGGCATCTGGAGGCAGCCTTAGTTTCAGTTCAGAGTAATCACCCCAAATGCAGCCAGGAATTAAAGACAAAATTATTAAAGACAAAATCTTTTATTGTCTCTTTCCAGTCTTGTCTCTTTTCTGGGGCCTGGTTAGCTTTCTTAGAGGCCTATCTGTCTCCTTGGTTCCGAGAGCTTAAGCTGCCTTCTCTGGCTTGTGTATTATTGTATTTATGAGGTTATTTTTTTAAATCCAAGTATGAAAATTAACATTGATGTCTATATGCACCCTGTGAAGTAATATTATGATCCCATTTTACATGTGACAGTTGTAAATAGTAAGTCCCCTAACTTACTCTGGTTAAAATATACCTAGAATATTAAGCCTGAACCCTGGCTATTTCCAGTGAAATGATCTCATCTCTGAAAAACTTGATGCTTTAAAATAATACATGAAACTCTTGAATCCCATTATTGCAAATTATGCATTAATTACATGCAGATGATGAAATTAGCTCAGAGAAACTAGGTGGCTTGCCCCAAGTCACCAGTAAGTAGGTAGTAGAACTTAAAGTGGAACCCAGGTTAAGGTCTTTGTATTCTAAGGCCAGGTGCTCTTAAAATTCCAATGTATAGCAGTTCCAGTTTCCTCTCATTTTAAATTGGAGTTATTAACCATTTTTGTATTATGGCTCCCTTACATAGTCTCATGAAGTCTAGAAACTCTCATAATAATGTTTTTAAGTTTATAAAATATATGGGATTACAAAGGAAGTCAAATATTTTACATTGAAATAAGGTTAAATAAAATATATTTTAAAACAAGTTCACAGAATCTAGGCTATGCATGTCTGTTTTAAAGGCTATTGTAATCTTTTCCTGCCTGTCTGTAGAAAAAATTTGCTTAGCCTGGAGGAAGCTTGTATTTGCTTCCCTAAGCTTTGTTCTCACTGATAAGGAATATAACGGATAAAAAAGCAGAACTAACTAATCAATCAAAACAAACAGTTGAAATCATGTTAACACAATCTGCCTGATAACATTTGTTAAGATGAAATAATTTCCTCTCTAGAAGGGATAAAATGCAAATACAATTTAGATTAAAGCCTTCTTGGCTTCATAAAATGTCAAAAGGAAATTCCATCACCAAGTGTGTTCATGGGGAAAATTGAGGATGTGGTTTTCTCTCTCACATTCACATTCTCTTGAGTAATTCATAATCTTAAAGAATGATAGGATTTGGTATAAGGACAACATTAAAAACCATAGTATCATACATCTAGATTTAGAATAGAATTCAGAATCCATTTAGTTGAACCATTCATTTTACAGATGGGGACATTGAGGCCTACATTTGTACAAAAACATTTAGTAACACAGATAATAAGTAGAAGACCTAGATTTGGGACTTATTTTCCCTAACACCAAATGCAGCTCATTTCAGAAATGTGTCATGTCTGTAGATTTCACTCAGATCTCCTTATTACAAATGTCATGAAACAACATCAAGGATTATTTAAAGAAAAACTTGTAGACATATGGACAGATAAAAATGTCAGTTTCATTAGAAAATTTCCCAAATTTCCAGGTGACAAAATAAGTACAGAAATAGTGCTTGTTCCTCAATCTGTTTCTAATCCATTCATAGCATTTGTCTTGGAGACAAGTTTTATCTTTTACTGCCAAAGGTCCTCTTCTTTCTACCCCATCTTCTGCCTCTGAATTGGAGAAATACTACATTAAGAATAACTATAAGAAAAGAAAAGAAAAGAAGAGAGAGAGAAAGAGGCAAAGAAATTGGAATAGTGCCTAGAAAAACAAAGAAGAAAATTGTAGTAGTCTCAAAACTGGTAAATTCCTTTGGGTTTTCTCAACATCTTGAAAGATGTCTAGTTCTAGACAGACATATCTTCACATCCAAATTCTCCACTTCATTCCTAGCAAATGGATAATAAATATTGTCTTCCACTAAAAGGAGCCAGGAAGGAAAAGACTCTTAAGCAGATATTTTAAGTTGTATAATGGAGAATCTGCATAATTAGAAAGCCACAAGTCAAATCATGGGCAAGAGACATAGATAATGAAATTCCCTCACCCCTTCTTTGAAGAGAAATGAAGGACTACATGTGCATAATCTTGAAAAAATGGTCAGAGAAAGTCATCGTATGAATTGGATTTTCTTAATTACTGTTATTTGTTACTAAGGAAGACTCAATTCAAGATCTAGATCAGATAAAAAGCAAAAGAAATAAATACAAATAGTCCTAACATTAAAGAAAATTATTTCAACTTACCTTTTATCCATGTTTCCAGATGTATCTGATTTTCTATATATTTGAATGAGTTGTGGTATTATCAAGTATATCTAGTATTAACTAGAATGAATCAAATTCCATTCAACAAACATTTACTAAGTTAAGGCCAGGTACTGTGCTAAGTAATGGGAATACAGAGATAAAAATGAAATAATTCCTTTATAACATGATTTAGTTTTATTTTAAAAAATATTACACAATAATTATATGTTGTATAATTATTATTTTATATTTTATTGAATATTATACTATATATTATCATGTTATAATTATATTGATTCATTCTAGTTTTCTTCTTTCCAGATTGCAGCATTTTCCCTCAATCTGAGAAGGAACAAAATTAATTCTATACCCTCTTTCTTTCAAATGCACACACACAAATATTTGAAACACACATACATACATGTGTATATTATATTATGATACATATAATGTATATAGTATATATGATAGATACATATAAGAACTATAAAGTATAAATATATTATGTACGTATAATTGTTTAATCTTATGTTTAAAGCAAAAGTTCTTAATTTTTTTTGTAACATACTCCTTGAGAAGAGTCCAAAGACAATATATTCCTGAATTCCTGCTTTCTTTTTAAAGAAGGATGGTTTCTGAGGTAGCATGATTCTGATTTCTAGCAAAAGGAAATTATTTGGGCAGTCGATTAGTTGCTATAGATGCTGGTTAGAAAATGAGCTCAAGTTCTAGAATTGAATAATTGGACCTTCTAAAGAAAAAATGAACAATTCATGGACAGTATGTCTCTTAGGAAAAAGCAGATGGTCACTCATGTGACCTTGATGTTTGAGGATTAGTAAAGAGCTAAAGTAATGAGATGAGGGACCAAAAGACAGGGACTTGGCCCAAAGTATTACCATGAGTAACTCATACAGTGTAGATCTAATGAGAAGGTTACCTGTCCTTTAATTTTCAAGGGAAGTCCAAACCATGGGGTGAGTCAGAAAGGGACTTTGAAGAATCCTATGATAAAGAAGAATGTTGCTGGAATGTCACCTATTGCCTCACTGGCATGTCAAATTTCAGTTCTATTCTGAGGGGAAACTTAAGAGATATAAATAATTATTTGTGTGTTTTTTATATCTGTTCCTGTACCTTATGGGATTCTTGATTTCTTTATGGAGTGAAATAAAGACTGTCCTCTACATGATGATGATACCTTGAATGCACATAAAGGATGAGTCTAATTCTATCATCAATGTTTATGGAAATCTGAACCTAAATTATATTCAAGTATTTTCCAGAAAGAAAGAGATATAAACTTCTTTTTTCAGTCCCTGAGATCAGGTTCAGTCTAAGTGCACCAAGGGCTTGGGCGACACTTGCCCACAGGCTTTATTTTTTATTATCCTACCCTAAGTTGCTATAAGGGACCTGAGAAAGGTTATCCCATACCAAAAAAAAAAAAAAAAAAAAAGGTATCATTATGCCATACATAGTAGAAAACACGACAAATGAATAGTTGATTTAAGGTTTCTGGGATTGATATCACTGAGATTTATATCAACCCATAATTCACTTACATATAGAGCAGCATTTCCTCTGATTCTTGACCTCAATAATTATTGAGTTCAATACCATATATCCCCATGTCTATGACATGTCCCTTCTAACTTCATCCTCATCAAAAAATAGTTTTTAGAGAGTGCTGACCATGTTAGGCCATATTGTCATTGTGATGGCACTCTGACAGAAGCCTGGCTTTTGAGCTAGAAGCTGAATTTGAACTGGAGATCAGATCCAAACTCCAAGAAAAGTGAAAAATGATTGGTTCTGTTCTATTTTTGCGCTATTCCTTCACCCTGTTTAGCATATTTTGTACCCACATGTTACCCTAATGCTTCCTCCATTCATCAGTCTCATCTGGGATCAAAACACAGCAACCATCAGAAGAAATGGTCAGCCTTTCTCAAAACAATCTTTCATGTCTGATTCAGTTGGAGTAAAAAATGTCCCTGTCTTTTGTCAACTCCCTAAATATCTAGAAATATGATCACAAAGCCCAATATTTCAAAACTTCCAGAGTATCAGTCATCCTTGCTTTTGTATATGATTCACTAGAGTTAGAGTTTTACTCGGAATCTTGTCAAAACAGTGCTGTCACTGCTGATCCAAATAATTTTTTGAAATACTAAATTGTTGCAGCTGACCGATGAATAGTGTCCAGTGGGAATAACAGAAATGATAACCATTTAGAGTATACAGCACTTTTCTCAGGTACTATATAAGCTATCTCCAGTTCCCCTGTATATTGGATTTTACTGCATTTCTTTCCTCACCATGTTGTCAAAGTAGATTAAAGATTGCCACCTTCAAGAAAATTTAATTCTGATTTCCATATTGTCTATTCTATAGTAAAGCAAGCTGTTCTTTCTCTTTAGGAGTATTAGGAAAGAATGGGATTGGAATCAAAAGAAAATTATCAATTCTCTGTTGGCAGACATAAAGGGCTTACCCAGAAAGTGAAGTTCAAAATCAAAGTCAGAAGAATTTATTCTACTTTTTCTTCTTAGTGCCCCTTTTCTTTCACTTTGAGAGCCCCCCCCATCTGTCTCTTGCAGTGTCTCATTCTGCTTCTGAGTTTACTGTCAACTAACATCACAATAGCATAATATGGTAGTTGTCTCCAAATACCTGAAAGATTATATTGAAGGGAGATTAGATTTGTTCAGCTTGGCCCTGGAGGATAAAATTAAACCCAAGTGGTGGAATTTCTAAGGAGGCAGACAAACTTAGTTTAAGGAGAAATTCTCTAACAATAGGAGCCATCTAGAAATAAAATAGGATGCCTCAAGAGGTAAAGATTGTCTTCCTTCTGGAAATGCAGTGTAAACTCATGGACCAGTTCCACTTCTGACTGGCTTAAGAGCCCTTTTCCAATTATGAGCTAGTTCACTTTCCTTAGGTAGTCTGGTGACTCCTGGTCACTTGCTTTATTAAGTATTTGAACATGCATTGAAATTCAGGTGCACCATCTCCTATCCATTTTCTTATCTCCCTAATAATCTGTGATTCTATGCTAATTAAAATAGTATATAGCACCATGATACAACTAGGTGGCATAGTGCATAGAGAGCGGCTCTGGAGTGAGGAAGACCTAAGTTCAAATTTGGTCACAGACATTTAGTAGCTATGTAACTCTGTTGAGATCATTTAATCTCAGTTTCAATTTCCTCCTTTGTAAAGTGAAGATGATAACACTTTTCGTTGTAAGAATTAAATGAGATCATGACTGTAAAGTGTTTAGCACAGTGCATGGCAAATAGAGAATACTTTATAATTTTATCAAGTGATAGTAATAATAGTAGTTGTAGTAATGGTTTAAAGTAGCATCTCTCAAATTATATTCTGGAATCTCTAAAGTTCCATAAAATTGTCCAAGGCCTTCTGAAAATAAAAATGTGCGTACATACATATCTATGTATATATATATATATATATATATATATATATATATATATATATATATATGTATATATATATATATATACATGCATACACAAACATATATAATAATGAATAAATGTAGGCTTCAATACCTTTCAGTTTTGCTGTCTCTGCAAGTCAAATGCCATATATGTATATGGATGTATATGCTTAAATATGTAAGCACGTGTACACACACACACACACACACACACATATATGTATGTAATTTGACCAGCAGAAATAGCAAAATTAGAAGGGAATATATAATTACATATATCATACACATTTACATATATAGCATACACATTTAAAATATGATGTATATATATGCATATATACATATACACACATACATACATAATTTTTTTAGCTAATGTGAAGAATGCTTGGAGATGTCCCAATTTGGTAAATTTGTGTGTGTGTGTGTGTGTGTGTATGTGTGTGTGTGAAAAACTCAAAACCCTAAATTGGTGTCTTTTTACTAAAGAACAAATCATTAAGCATGACAAATGTATAAGCTGCAATCAACTGACTGGCAATCTTTCTTGGCAAATCACATTCCCTGTCTGAATCTTTTTTTCACAATTATGAAATGGAAAAATTGAATTAAATGATGTAAATTCCTTTTCACAGCTAGCCTGCAAATCCATGAATCTCTGAATCTATTTCACCACCTATTCATTTTATGTTGACTCTTATCTTTATTATACTTTCAAATATCAAGAACATCTAAAGCAATAGTCTCAAAGTGTGGTCTATGGATCCGTCAGATCCCCCAAATTCTTTTAGGGACTTAGAAGTAAAAACTATTTTCATAATAGTATTATGATTTTTTCATTTCCAATATGGTAAGTACTGATAGAAATAATCAAAAGTGTGCTGGAGCCTGCTCAAATCAGAGGGCTGATTGGGAAAATTTCAGAAGGAGCACTAACAATGGACAAGCAACAAATTGGACTTGATTTATTGTTTTGTTGATTATCTAGACTTAATAAAATCTTAATAATGCAGATGAAATTTTAAAATGTGTCCTGCTAACACTTTTTGCTTTCTTTCCCCAGCAACTCAGTTATTAAACATTTATCAGGATGCCTCTGGAAATAACCCATGAATCAATAGTTCGTTGGGAAGGAGTCCTCAATAATTTAAAATATAAAAAGTTCCTGAAACCAAAAATTTGGGTATCATGAAGTTAAAAGCACACAAAATACAAAACTTAATGGAAATTCCAGACATAATTTTTACCCCCACAAGGATCCTTAAAAGTAGCTAACTACACCAATGGACAATATATAATATAACAAAAAATGAAAGAATCCAAGGTTACCCAGGCAACCCTAGATATTTCCCTAGAAGATTAGAGTCTTTCCTGACTCTGTCTACCAATTCTAATGTGGAAGTAGTAAAAAGTAATAAAGTCTCAAGACCAACTTGGATACAACAGCAAATTTAATTAGACCTTCCCCTTCTTCACACACTCAAGCTGAATACCATCTCTATACATTGGAAATTGGAAACATAATTTAGGAAATTACACTACCTGCTCTCTTCCACCTTGATAACTCTTTATTATACCCAGGTTATCATCATACCACCTAAGTTAAACAAATAAGAAGAGAAATGAGAATTGTCAAGAAGGATTTCACAAGTTGAGCTATCACATCCAAAATTATCTCAAAGTTAACTCCTGCTAATTGAGAACAAACACATCCTTTTAATTATGGAAGTTGTTTATTATTTTATTAATAATTGTGTTGTTAAAAATAGGAAGATTTTAAAAATAATCAGCCCGGAAAATGGTCAAATTGTTGCATATGAATGAATGGAATAGTATTGTACTGTTAGAAATGATAAATATGAGGGATTCAGAGAAACTTGGAAAATTTTACAGAAATTAATGCAGGGTAAAAATAAACAGTAGAATAAAGTAAATAATGACTCTAACAATGTATATAAATGAAGATATAATTTTATTTTGAAGCTGAAATTATGGAAAAAATTCAGAGGAGAATATTTATTACTTATTGGTAAAATCACTCAGATTTGAATTATCAATGTTCAAAATTTTATTAAAATAATAAATTTATAGTTTTAAATGGTTTCCTACACTTTATGGAAAAATAAAATGATTATCATAGAATTTTTGCTGATGATGACTGGATAAAAATCACAATGTTTTAAATATAGATTTCACAATAAGAAAATTCATAAACACCCATATTGAAGGACAAGCTATGCACCCTTCGAGAGTCACTGTCTTGCCATCTAGCCTAATCTGCAACTCCTACACACATGGAATCCCCCTTAATAACCTTCGAGAAACAGAAACCATCACTTCTTGGAGAAGCCCATTTCTCTTTAAAACAACTCATATTTTTAGAAAGCTTTCCTAATAAGAAAGCTAAATTTGGCCCTTTTTTTTTTTTTTCTTTTCTTTTTTCTTTCTTTTCTTTTTTTTTTTTTTTTTTTTTTTGCAGTTTCCATTCACTGCACCTGGTTGCAGCCATCTTGGGCTAGCCAGAACAAGCTTAAATTCTCCTCCCCATGAAAGTTATTCAAATATTTGATAATAGTCATTATGCATATCCTGAGTCTTCTTTTTCTTAAATTAATAAGTGTTTATTTTTATCTTTCCTTCTCACAAGGAAAAAGATTACAAAAAACTAATAACAAATATGCATTGTTAAAATAAACATATTCCCTCATTGTCTATATAATTAGTGCATTATTTTTCTGTCAGAAACGAGTAGCATTACATATATACATGTGGATATAGCACTATATATATATACCATGAAGGAAGTACCCTCCAAAATCTATAATGAAATAAGAGGAGAGGAATAGGTGGATGGGGAAGCAAAGAGTAAGGGGAAATGAAAAGGGAGGGATTCCTGGGTGTGGGAGGGAGATTAGTAAGCCAAGTTATGGAACAGAATTTAATGAAAGAGCCAAAGGGATAGGAAAGACATGTGTGTATATCTGCGGTGTGTATGTGTGTATGTGAGTGTGTGTATGTATGAATATATCTATATTTGTGGGGGAGTATATATATGTGTATGTATATATATACTTTTTCTTAACTGTAGCTTGCTTGAGAGTGAGGAGGAATGAAAAGGAGATAAGTGTGTGTGTGTGTGTGTGTGTGTGTGTGTTTACATCTATATACATATATAAATATATCCTGTCTTTCCTATAGCCTGTTTGGAGGTGGGGGAACGGGGATGAAAAGGGAAAAGGAGAATAAAGTTAAAAAGCTATGCAGCAGAGAGCAAAATAATAATTTACCAGGAAGTAAAGACAGACACTAATGAATACAATTTCTTCTACTAATTGGTAGAATTAAATTAGTATCTGTTGTTATATATTTTGAATCCTCCATGATGTTCTGTTGGGCACTTGACAATGTTCTTTTTTGTTTTGTATTTCCTTTCTATTTTTCTTTTTTTTCTTAGTCTGTTTCTTCAAATAAAATAAATGTGGGGAAAAATGAGTAGCATTTCTTCAAAATAAGGACTCATAGTTGATTATTGCATTGATCAAAATTTTATGATTTTATAGCAAATTTATGCATTTGGTACTAACTACTTCACTCTGTCAGTTCATATAATTTTCCGACTTTCCCTAAAACTGCTCCTTTATTTTCTTACAGCACAATAGTATTTAAATTCATTGAAAATTATTATTTCACTATATTCAAATACCTTAATTTGCTTGGTCATTCCCCACTTGTTGATTTTCCAATTTTTTGCCACCAAAAAAAAGCTATTATAAATATTTTTAATTTTTGTACATATAGGACCTTTTTCACTTTCTTTGACCTCTGAGGAATATAGATCTGGAAATGATATTTCTAAGTGAAAGGGTATTTTTCTCTAGTTGTATTTTTTTTCAATCAATTCTCATATGTCATATTGCAAGGGCCTTCACTAACCTGGTTGTCCTAAGTTTTAGTGTTATTGGCATTTTTAAACAGATGAATCTTGAACATGAAAAAATCTTCAAGCTTTATTTGAAGTTTTATAATAATGGAATCATATACAGATGATAAATATATCATGTTTGAGTAGGTATTCTTGTAGGCAATCACAAGAAGTGGGCATCTACTTCTAATATTGGCCCTATGATCTTGTATATGATTTGATATGGGTACAACTGTGTAAATTTTGAGTGCTAATAATAGAAGATATTACCATACTACCACCAGTTCTTTATGCAACTTGATGCAGTGTACCAAAAGCCAGGCATCCTAGATCTTAGTTCTCTCCCTAAATTCATATTTCAAATTGCCTCAACCTCATACCACATTCTTTTCTTCTTTGTTTTTGTCTCAGAGGGAATGCTGTGATTATTCTTGCCATTGCTAACCTTTCTATGTGTTCCCTTGGCTACATTTCTTCCCATGCCTCTCTAATAATCATCTCTGTACTTAATGTTTGACCTTTCCTTATCCAATTCCCTGTTACCTAAAAACATGTCTAGATCTTCTTCCATCTAACTGTCTCAAAAAAAGACTGCAGTAGCAGCAAACAATAGCCAGCAGCTTTTGTAGTGAGTATTCTGTAAATTTGCTAATCCAGAGGCAGGCTACTTCATCTCTTCTTCAGGGTTTTAGAGATATTCCCTGAGGATTGGATGTATGTTCTCTAATGCTGTCACTTCAAGTCTCAATTCTAGGTATTCTCCACCACCAGTAACTAGCACTCCAGTTTCACCTAACCAGTTAATATTAATTAATCTTTACAAAGTGGTTTCTAATTTGAAGGGCAGTTATGTGGAATATTGTATAGAACACTAGACTTGGAATCAGCAAAACTCATATCCACCAGCCATTTTGGAGAGCAATCTGGATCTATGCCCAAAGTGATATAAAATTGTACATATCCTTTAACCCATTAGTGCCATTACGGGATCTATATCCCAAGGAAATCTTAAAGGAGGGAAAAGGACTCACATGTGCAAAAAAGTTTGTAGCAGCTCTTTTTGTGGTAGCAAAAAATTGACAAAAGAGTGGATGTCCATCAATTGGGGAATGGCTGAACAAACTGTGGTACATAAAGGTAATGAAATAATGAACAATCTGATTATAGAAAGGCCTGGTAATATTTTCATGAAGTGATGCTGAGCTAAACAAACAGAACCAGGAATACATTGTACATAATAACAGCAAGAATGTGCATTGAAGAACAATGAAAAACTTGTTTCTTCTCAGTGGTTCAGTGATGCAAAGCAATCCTAATAGACTTTGGATAGAAAATACGGGCGTCCAGAAAAAGATCTAAGGAGACTGAATGCTATGTTCATTTTTTTTTTCTGTTTTTTTTTTAATTTCTTCCATGGTTTTTCCCTTTTGTTCTGATTTTTCTCTCCCAACATGATTCATTAAGTAATATGTATTTTAAAAATAAATAAATTTACTACAATAAAAAAGAAAAAAAAGGAATCTATGAATTCACTTTTGGCCTCATTCTGTGGGACAGCTGTGTGACTCTGGACAAGTCACTTAACTCTGCTTGCCTCAGTTTCCATATCTATAAAATGAGCTGAGAAGGAGATGGCAAACTGTAATATCTTTGTCCCCCCCAAAAAAAAAATCCAAAGGGCATCATGATAAGTTGTTCATAATTGAATGAACAAATCACAATAAATTTAATTTGCAAATAAATTTAATTGAAAAAAAGTACAAACACCTTTCTTCCAACACCTTGGGGTTACACTCTCCCTTATACCACCTCAGTTTCTGAAAAGTGGGCTCACATTTTTTATAGAATAGTTATATATTAATCTCCATTATACATATTCCATATTCCAAACAAACTGACTAATTTATCTATGTCAGTTGTGCATTAGAGCCAACTGTAACTGGCTTGCAAGAACCAATTAAAATTTCAGTGTATTTATAACCTCAGAAATCACCAACTGCTCCAAATCAGGGCTTGATTTATTGTTTTATTGATTTTTCTAGACTTAGCAAAATCATGTTGGCAATGCAAATTTATATTTAAAAGGTGACATCAATTATAATTGCTCTTCAGAATGGTTAAATTAATCCACAGCTCCACCAACAATGCACGAGTGTTCCAATTTTCTTACATCTTCTTCAACACTTATTTTCTTTTTATGCCATATTAGTCCATATAATAGGTATGAGGTAGTACTTCAGAGTTATTTTAATTTGCATTTCTCTAATCAATAGTTATTTAAATAATTGTTTTACATGTAACTATAGTTTTTATTTTTAATTCTTCATCTGAAAACAGCTATTCATTTACTTTGACATTTCAATTGGGGACCATTTGAATTCTTATAAATTTGACACAGTTTTCTATATATTTGAGAAAAGAGGTCTTTATCAGAAACATGCAGTAATTATTTCCCAACTTTCTTCCATCTTTCTGCTTGTGTGAACCCTTTTTACTTTAATGTGATCAAAATTATCCATTTTGCATTTTATAATGTTCTCTATTTCTTGTTTGGAGATAAATTCTTCCCTTCTCCATAGATCTGATAGGTAAACCAGTCCTTGCTTTCCTAATTTGCTTATAGTCTTAACATTTATGTCTAAATCATGTACCAATTTTGATCTTACCTTGGTATACCATGTGAGATGTTGTCTATACCTACTTTCTGCCATATTATTTTCCAGTTTTTCCAGCAGTTTTTGTCAGATAGTGATTTCTTATCACAGAAGCTGGAATCTTTGGATTTATCAAACAGTAGATTTAGATAGTCATTTACCTAAGCTGTTTTATTTATCTACCACTCTATTTCTTAGTCAGCAGCAAATAGTTTTGATGATTGCTTCTTTATAATATAGTTCAAGATCTGGTATGCATAGACCACCTTCCTTTGCATATCTTTTCATTAATTCCCTTGATATTCTTGACCTTTTGTTCTTCCGGATTAATTTTATTATTTTTCTAGTTCTATAAAATAATTTTGATAGTTTTATTAACTTGGCACTGAATAAGTAAATTAATTTAGGTAGAATTTTATTTATTATATTAAGCTCTGTCTACCAGTGAACAATTTATATTTTTTCCAGTTGTTTAGATCTGACTTTATTTGTGTAAAAAGTGTTTTATAATTGTGTTCATATAGTTCTTGGGTTTATGTTGGCAGATAGATTTCCAAATATTTTATGTTGTCTACAGTTATTTTAATTGAATTTTTTTCTCTCTCTCTTGCTACTGGACTTTGTTGGAAATATATAGGAATGCTGATGGTTTTTGTGGGTTTATCTTATAGTCTACAACGTTGCTATACAGGTTAATTGTTAAATGAGCAGTTTTTTAGTGGATTTTCTAAATCTATCATTGTCATCTGCAAAGAATGAGAGCCTTGTTTCCTCATTGCCTGTTCTAATTCCTTCGATTTCTTTTTCTTCTCTTATTGCTAAAGCTAGCATTTCTATTCAATAGTAAGTAATAGTTATAATGGGTATCTTTGTTTCACCCTGATCTTATTAGGAATGCTTCAAGCATTTAAGCATATAATTCTTGCTGATAGTTTAGATAGATACTATTTATCATTTTAAGGAAAATTTCATTTATTCCTATGCACTCTAGATTTTAATAGGAATGGGTATCATATGTTATCAAAAGATTTTGTGCATCTATGGAAATAATCATAAGATTTCTATTACTTTTGTTATTGATATGGTCAATTATGCTGAAAGTTGGAAGAGGGAGTACTAGATTGAGAGCATAGAAAAGAAACTTGGAATAAAAGAAATAACACTTTCACTTCTCTGACAATGGAATATGGACTTGGAAAAGGAAGCTCACTAAAGGGAAATTTTAGTTTAGATTGTTTATGGCATTCTCTAATTGATAAGTAGTCAAAGGATATGAACAGACAATTCTCAGACGAAGAAATTGAAACCATTTATAGACATATGAAAATATGCTCCAAATCATTATTAATCAGAGAAATACCAATTCAGACAACTCTGAGATACCACTACATACCTGTCAGATTGGCTAGAATGACAAGTAAAAATAATGTGAAATGTTAGAGTGGGAAAACAGGGACACTGATACATTGTTGGTGGAATTGTGAACACATCCAGCCATTCTGGAGAGCAATTTGGAACTATGCTCAAAAAGTTATCAAACTGTGCATACCTTTTGATCCAGCAGTGTTTCTACTGGGCTTATACCCCAAAGAGATACTAAAGAAGGGAAAGGTCCGTATGTGCCAAAATGTTTGTGGCAGCCCTGTTTGTAGTGGCTAGAAGCTGGAAAATGAATGGATGCCCATCAATTGGAGAATGGTTGAGTAAATTGTGGTACATGAACATTATGGAATATTATTGTTCTGTAAGAAATGACCAGCAGGATGAATACAGAGAGGATTGGTGAGACTTACATGAACTGATGCTAAGTGAAATGAGCAGAACCAGGAGATCATTATATACTTCAACAACAATACTATTTGAGGATGTATTCTGATAGAAGTGGATCTCTTTGATAAATTCAGTTTCAATTGATCAAGGATGGACAGAAGCAGCTACACCCAAAGAAAGAACACTGGGAAATGAATATAAACTGCTTGCATTTTTGTTTTTCTTCCTGGGTTATTTATACCTTCTGAATCCAATTCTCCCTGTGCAACAAGAAAACTGTTCGGTTCTGCATACATATATTGTATCTAGGATATACTGTAACCTATTTAACATGTAAAGGACTGCTTGCCATCTGGGGGAGGGGGTGGAGGGAAGGAGGGGAAAAATCAGAATAGAAGTGAGTGTAAGGGATAATGCTGTAAAAAAATTACCCTGGCATGGATTCTGTCAATAAAAAGCTATTTTAAAAAATAGATTGTTTATGGCAGATCAGCCCTAGGAAAATTTATGTAGATGAAATTTTTATCTTCAGTGTTCTTGGGATATCCCCTTCTCCAATAATCCTCTTCTAATTTCCACCCTTCCAATTGAAATGTGTCTGTCCTAAATCTTCTGTCTCTTTTTTCTTGTTATTTCATAAGCTGAGTACAAACAGATTTCTATGTGATTCCTTAATGAATTAAACTGTTTCCCCACATAGGTTATTTGCATTTTATCAAAGTTCTTCAATTTCTAAACCCAAATGTGTAAATCTCTAATACTGGGGGAAAACTGACTATCGTCCTAATTAGTTTCACCAACTATTTCTCCAGGTTTTACAATTGATGCCGTGTTTTTAGCAACTCCCCTCCCTCACCCCCCATCCCCCACCCCCAACACACATGCATACAAATAGATGCACACTCGTGTCAGCCTTCTACAATTAACTATAATATTTTCATGTTTCTCTTATAAACACTTCTAAGTTCCTAGATTAAATAAATAATATGTCAATATAGTCAGCATTTTCTAATGTCCTTTTAATAGTGAATTAGACTTGAGAACAGGGACTGTCTTCTACCTTGCTTTGTAAACCTATCACTTGGCACAATGCTTAGTGAGCATAAACTGACAAAGCCACTTCATCAGAGGAGCTTTATTTCATATTTCCAAATAAAATACAAGAACAGTTTCATATGTATTGCTATTTCCCAGGGCATGTCAGAGCATGAATTAAGCTTATGTTGTAGCTATTGGTTTTTATTTTTTGAACTTTATTTATTTATTTTGCTGAGGCAGTTGGGATTAAGTGACTTGCCAGGACCACACAGCTAGGAAGTGTTAAGTGTCTGAGGCCAGATTTGAACTCACGTCCTCCTGACTTCAAGGCTGGTGCTCTATCCACTGCATGACCTAGCTGCCCCATAACTATTGATTTTTAGCAGTCAAAAGATTCACTAAGAAGAGAAACCACACAACTAAGGCTCCCAATTTCACTTCCCCAGTTATATCAGTTCCATGGTTAAATTTTAAGTGCATTTTGATGTCTGCAATCATTAGGATCCTAAAGTCAGAAATCCAAATGTACATTTTAATATTAAGTAGTTTAAGTGGATCTCTGTTGGGCATCAGTGATTTTAAAACTGGGATGAAGATGACTTGAAAAATTCATGATTAAAATGTTTCAAAGTTTAACTTGCATCTCAGGGTTTAAGCTTCATCAATAATAATTGATGAATTATTATTCAGGGATAATAAAGACAAGCAACTCTGAAAGACCTAAGAACTCTAATCATAATGACCAACTATGACTATAAAGGACTCATGATAAAACATGCTACTACTCCTAAGAAATACTACCAAAGTAGCAAAAACTAGAATCTTTAATGGAAGCAAAGGAATTGCAATCTGGTATCACCATGCAGCAAATTTTCTTTTATTTGTTTGTTTCTTCTTTCTCACAGATTTGTTTCCCTTTTTGGACTGATTTTTCTTGTACAACATGATGGATATGGAAACATATTTTAAAAGACTACAATGTGAAACCTATATCAAATTACTTACTGTCTTGGGGAGGGGAACAGTAAAGATGAGGATAAAAATTTTGAAACACAAAATATTACAAAAATTAATGTTGATAACTATCTTTACATGAATGTTACATGTATTTACATGCATTTGGAAAAATAAAATACAATTGAGAAAAAATTAAATTAAAAATAATAAAATAGAGGTGAGATATTCAGATTAGTTCACAAAGATTAATCCCTGATATAACTGAAATACTCTTCATTTGTAAAGAAAGTAGGCAGCAATTTCTTTAAATAAATTATGTAATTAAATATGCCAGAGACCAATAATGTTGAAAAACAAAGTTATTTGTTTTGAATATCAGTGCTACAGGAAAATCATAGAAAGAAGTCTTTGGTTATCTCAGGGCTTTTTGTGAGTTGATAGCATCAGTTTCTCTGAAGAAATTAAAACTTTTAATGTCTTCTCTAGGAAGCCTATGCAGTTTTCTTTGTCTTGTGATAAAATAGCTTCTACTGGAGAGAAATTTTTCTGAGAAAATTGTAGCAAATGTCACCAAAGCATGCATAACTGGAAAAGAATGTGAACTGATCACAAAGATGTGCTGGAAAGTGTTTAGCAATTGGTTAACAGTGGGGAAAAAAGTATATCTGACAGAATTTGAAGTTTAATCTACATTATTAAAATTTTCTTCATCACTTTCTTAAATCTAAAATTTAACAAAATAATAAGACAAGCCCCAATTTATAACATTTGTCAATTTCTGGAGTGTAAATGCTCACATTGAAAATTTAAGTCACTTCTCCTTAAACCTTTTGAGAAGGCTCCAAATTATCTAGTCCCTTTGTAACTTTGAGGGATTGCAGATGAGATAGTGCAAGTTTGCATCAATATCTATGAAATATTAAAAGATAGATTTTTTTATGTTCCAAAGATCATACAGAAGGAGCATGCAGAGTTTAAAGACAGAGGGAAAGTTGGTATGAGTTAAATAGGTTTCCTGATATGTATTCAAGAAAGTGATATGTAATGTAGAGTTAATTAAAGTGTGACCAATAAAAGATGGTGAGCATTTACATAGGACTTTGAAGTTTGTAGAAAGTGCTTTGCAAATATTATCTGAATTCTTATAGCAGTCCTAGGAGACAAGTGCTATTATGGGACAGCTAGGTAGTACAGTGGATAGAGTCTGGGGTCTGAAGTCAGGAAATCTCATCTTCCTGAATTCAAATCTGGCCTCAGCTGTGTGACTGCACAATTCACTTACCCCTGTTTGCCTCAGTTTTGTTATCTGTAAAATGAGCTGGAGATGGAAATGGCAAACCGCTCCATTATCTTTGACAAGAAAATCCCAAATGGGGCCACAAAAAGTCTGACATGATTGAACAGCAGCAACAAGTACTATTATTAACCCCATATTATGGTTGAGAATAACTAGGTAAAAGAGAGGTAAAGTGAAGTATCTATTAACTATTGTCTGAGGTTGTACTTGAAGTCAGGTCAAATGGACTCCAGGTTCTGTGCTCTATCTAATACATCACCTAGCTGCTTTGGGAAAAAATAGAACAAAGGGAAACAAATGAAAATTGGGTTCAAAGAGATCCCAGTGTCAGCCACCAGGTGGTACCAGCAACAAAGGATAACAGTTACCAGACTAAGCAGAAACTAAGCTACATTTCTGTCTTGGGGTGCTTGTCTAGTGTCCAGGGATATTGCAACAATTATTTGTGCATGTAGCTATTGGTGTTAGATGTTTACAATTCAAAATGGTAACATGCTGCTCTTTATCTAAATTGGTCTATAAGAATTTTGGCCATGGCTGGTTATGTATATTTATGGGTTTGCCAGATTTACTGTGAGCCATCTAACATTGCCTAGACAGTGAAGAAAAGGCTTCCAGATCTCCACTGTGCAGCTCACACTGAATCTTCGACCTTGTATGCTTTTCCCACCGTTGTACAAGTCTAACCATTATCTCCATATGCAGCCAAGTTTAAGCAGCTGAAGAGAACTCCTGCTCTCTTATAAATTGCTTCTGAATTTTCAGGTTGGCCTGCTGACTGCTCATAGTGGCAGCCTCCCTGGGCTTCCTGCTGAATAATGCACTTGGACACGGCTGCTCAAGAGGCAGTAAATGAATTGCAGTCCTTGTCCAGTGTGCCCAAGCAAAAAGATACAGACAGGACTGTGCCAAGTTTAATTCACACACACACACACACACACACACACACACACACACACACACACACACACAAAGACTGTGAGGAAATGAATGCAAGTGAAGCTACTCTTAGTAAGGAAAGACAGTAACTATCTGCCTCCTGACAGAATATTTCAGAAAACAAATCAACTCAGAGCTAAAAACCAATTTCAAAAAGGTCTGATATACTAGGAGTCATGATGTTAAGCAACAAAATTCTACTATAGCAAAAATGCCAAAAGGACCTGCAGATTACTACATGAAACAATGAAGGATTCATTTCTGAATTGCTAGAAAATAAGTAGAGAGTGCACATATATGTTTTTGAAGGATTCATAATTAGCAATCAAATCCTTTCCTCTTTTTGTGATGTAAGAATATTTTGATACTCCTAGTGCCAAAGAGTGAGTTCATTCTGAGATATCCTTGAAAATAATTTCCTGGGATATTCAAAGAGGAAAGAGTTGATTCTAGCTTGTAGAGGGACAGACATGTTTACCTGAAAAATCTGAACCTTGCACTCAATAAGCATCTGGAATTTTCCACCTTGACTAAGTTGATAGCCAAGTGCAAGTTTTTAGAGATATTTTTAAAGGCAAGTTCCCTCAAGCCTTTATTATTTTCCTATGTAATTCAGTGATTGTAAAAAGTCTCAATCAAAAACTCATTAAGTAGGATGTTTCTGATTTAACAACCTTACACATCTACCAGGTACCAGAGTTTCTTGAAAATTTGGTGATGAATGTTGGATATACCATATTTTGATCTTATCCTTACCCAGTGAAAACACTGCCCAAATTAAGCACTTGATAGATGAGTTGAGAAGTCATTCAACCATATTTTCTGAAGACAAATTCATCCCTTCACTTTTAGTCTTCTCAAAGCAGTTTAGGATGACACTTTCACTTGTCCTCTTACTTTACTTCTACATTTTCCCTTTTCCTTTCTCTTCCCTGAATTATGATTATTTTCCCAGAATGATCAGCCCTACTTCCTGCTCTTTCACATTGTTGTTTGTAGTGTCACACTCACTATGACTCTATTTGGAGTATGCTTGGCAAGGATACTAGAATGTTTTGATATTCCCTTCTCTAGCTCATTTTTTGAATGAGAAAATTAAGGCAAACAGAATTAAGCAAGTTACCCAGCTGTATAAACAGCAAGTAAGAGTTGGAGGCAGGATTAGAACTTAGATCTTTCTGCCTATGGGACCTCGCTGCTTCCTTTGCTTTTTATGTATTCTCACTAAAACAACTTTCTGCCTTGAAAAACTCAGAGGCTTAATAAAGGAACTGAATAAATATAGTAAATAAATGAATAAGATTGCCTTAATAGTGCTAATGATTCATGCGCTAGCCCTTCCATTAAGAATATTTGCTTTACATATTTAATTTATATTGGATTGCTTGCTATCTAGGGAAGGGGATAGAGGAAAGGAAGGGAGAAAAATTTGTAACACTAGGTTTTGCAAAGGTGAATGTTGAAAATTATCTTTGCATATATTTTGAAAACAAAAAAGTTATTATTAAAAATATTTTTTGCATTATAAGAGACTTTCAATGCCTATTAATTATTTCTTGGTCTAATGCCATTAGTTTAGTAAGCAGTAATAATAGTTTCATTTTTATAATTTTTGCAATTGTGCCTGCTCCACAAGCACTCTCATATGTATTTCTCATCTTGTAGCATATGTTTCTTGTCATTTTTAAATTTAATTTTCCAACTTTTTTACATTTTAATTTTTGAACTCTTTGCCTCCAGCCCTCCCCACTACAGAAGACTACCATTTGACAGACATGTGTGAGTACATGTTTGTGTGTGTTTGTGTATGTATGTGAAAAACCCATACTATGCATTCTTCTATTTATCAGTTCTTTCTCTGGAGATGGAGAGCATCTTCCTTGTTAGGCCCTTTGTAGCTCATATGAGTCTGTGTAATTCTCAGAATAACTTAATTGTTCATAATTGTTCTTCAAACAATATTGCTATTAGTTACAATGATTCTGCTCATTATTTCATGCAAGTCTTTCCATGAAAGTCCTACATGTCTAAAATCAACCAGCCCATTATTTGTTACAACATGCCATCATAGTCATATACCATCACTTGTTTAACCATTCAATTGTTAGGCATTCTCTCAGTTCCCAATTCTCTGCTACCACAAAGACAGGTGCTATAAATATTTTAAAACATGTAGGTCCTTTCCCCTCAAATGATCATCTTGTGAAATAGACCTAATAAAAGTATTGCTGGGTCTATATGTAGACATAGTTTTATATCTCTTTGGGTATAATTCCAGAATGGTCTCCAAAATAGCTAATCAGTTCCACCAATAGTGTATTAGTGTCCCAATTTTTTCTACATTTCTTCTAAATTATTATTATTTTTATTTTTTTTCAAGGCAATTGGAAGTTACTGACTTACAGGGTCACACCTCTAGTGTTAAGTACCTTAGGTCCTCCTGACTTTAGGGTCAGTGCTCCTTTTACGGCACCATCTAGTTGTCTCAAAGATGTATATTCTTACAAATTTGACTAAGTTCTCTATATATTTGAGATATGAGACCTTTATCCAGAAACTATCTGTTAAGAACCATACTTAAGTGAAGAGGCAGTCCAATTCTCCAAGAGCCTCCACAGCTATGAATCATAACACTTGAAGGAGTTGCAAAGCAGCTTTTACTAACACAGATATTCCTTGTGGATCGGGAATGAAATAAATTGGAAGCAAGAGGCAAGAGGAGAGAGGGTCAGAGAACACAACTGCCTCTCATTCTCCTTGTATCATCATCATACTCTCACATGAAGAAATCCATTCTCTGAATTAGACCTCCAGTAGCCACTGGCAGGTGGTTTCCGTATCACAACAACTATCTATTAATTCATCTACAAAATAGAATCAATCAGTTTTCCTTCTAGTCTTAACTACATTGGTTTTATTTGTACAAACTCTTTATAATTCAATATAACTAAGATTATCTACTTTAAACACTCAATGCTTTCTATATCTTATTTATTCATAAATTCTTCTATCCACAAATCTGACAGGTAATATGTTCTTGTAATTTAAAAATTATCTTTCTTTAGATATAGGTTACATATTCATTTTGACTATAACTTTGTAAATGGTATATTATAGTGATCAAATGCCAATTTCAACCAAATTGCTTTCTAGTTTTCCCATCAATTTTTTTTTTTACCAAGTTCTGAATTCTTATGCCAGAAATTTAAATCTTTACATTTGTCAAACACAAAGTTACTTATTATAATCATTCACTACTGTGTATTATATCTACTCTGTTTCACCAATTAATTTTTTTTCCTAGCTAGTACCATGTAGTTTTGACAATTACTGCATCATAATATAAGATCTAGATTTGCTAAACTTCTTTCATTTATTTTTTCCCATTAATTTCTTTAATATTCTTCGCCTCTTTTTCTTCCAAATGAATGTTGATTTTTTGATAATTTAATTGGGGTGCAATTGAATAAGTATGTTGATTTTGGTAGATTTTTCATTTTAATAATCTTGACTTGCCTACTCATGAAAAATTAATATTTTCCCATTATTTACATCTGCTTTTATTTGTATAAAAAGTGTTTTAAATTATTATAATTATTTCCAGGTAATTTCCAGGTCCTTGTCTGGCAAGTATACTGCCAGACATTTCATGCTATCTACAGTTTTTTAAAACTAATATTTTATTTTCTTTAGTTACATGTAAAAACAATTTTAGCATTCATTATTTCTTTTTTAAGGTAAGAAAGAAGGAAAAAAGGAATGAAGGAAAGAATAGCATGCTTCACTCTTTACTTAGATGCCATCATTTCTTTCTCTAGTAGTGGATAGCATTTTCCATCATAAGTCCTTTGGGATTATCTTGAATCATTATATTACTGAGAATAGCTAAGTCATTCATAGTTGTTCATCATAAAATATTTTTGTTACTGTGTATAGTGATCTCCAGGTTCTGTTCACTTTACTTTGCATCTGTTCAAGTAAGTCTTTCCAGTTTTTTTTCTGAAATCATGCTGCTTGTCATTTCTTGTAGCATAATAATATTCAACAACATATGCCACAACCTGTTCCCAATTGATGGAGCACCTCAGTTTCCAATTCTTTACCATATCTCTCATTATTTGAAATGGATTATCTCTTACTATGTCTTCTTGAAGGGTTTTCGTGGTGAAATGTAGGAATGCTGATGATTATGTGCGTTTATTTTATATCTTGCTACTTCTCTAAAATTTTAATTGTTTTAATTAGCTTTTAAATCATATCATCTATAAAAAGAGATTGTTTTATTCCAGATTCCTGATTCCTTCATTTGTTTTTTCTTCTCTTAGTGATATTGCTAGTATGTCTTATATAATACTGAATAATATTGGTGATAATGAGTATCCTTATTATAATCCTGATCTTATTGGGAAGGCATCCAGCTATCCCCATTACAAAAAATGCTTGCGGATGGTTTTATGTAAGTTCTTCTTATCATTTTAAGTAAAAATCCATTTACCTCTTCCTTCAAGTTATTTTTAAAAATAAGAATGAGTGTTATATTTTCCAAAAGCTTTTTCTGCAACTATTGATATACTCATGTAATTTTATTACTTTTGTTTTTGATATAATCAATTATGTTAATGATTTTCCTCATGTTAAATCATCCTTACATTCTTGGTGCAAGTTCCTCTTGAATATAATGTATAATCTTTGTGATATATTGTTGTTATCTTCTACTTAGTATTTTATTTAGGATTTCTGAATCTGTATTCATTCATGTTATTGGTCTATAATTTTCTTTCTCTGTTTTTGTTCTTCCTAGTGCAGATATTAGCAGCATTTTTTTTTTCATGAAAGGAGTTTGGTAGAGCTGTATAATTCATTTCTTAACTTGATTGAGTGAATAATTACAGACTTAGCTTTATCTTAGCTGACTGATGGGTCAATATCATTTCTGACACTTACTGCCTCCGTGTCATTTAATTTCTCTGGGTCTCAATTTACTCATTTATAAAATGGTAGTGAGAGAGTAGATTTGATGATCACTGAGGTACCTTCCAGAGAACTAGCCTCTACAATTGTACAAGTGAGAGAAATGAGAAAGCAGAGACTGGAAAGACCTGTTAGGAGATGATTTAAAAAGAAGGAACAGTTAGCACACTGAAGCATTAATAAGTGGTTTAAGAATCAATGGACATTTCAAAGGAATCTACCTCCAAATCAAGAAAAGGAGCATTGTATTTCAGAACATACCTGGATTCTAGTCCTGACTCTGTTATAAATTTGGATTTTTAGATAGGTCATTTCTTTTCTCTAGGTCTGAGCTTCCTCATATGTATAGTTAAGTCACTGGATAATATGATCGCTAAAGTCCATTCTGTCTCTGACATCCTGTACCTATGACCTGAGATTTTAGCAGAAAAATGATCAAGCTCGAGGTTTCTTGACTTAAAGAACCAGCAGAGGGCACTTGAATTAAATTATTATGTCCAAAGACATGATTGATGCTGGTGTGGGACCCAGCCAACAGTACAAGGTCATTCAGAAATAGGGGGAAAGGTACTTGTCATTTGAAAAAAGACCATATGAGGAAAAGTGAATTTTGCTTTGTTGAGTGTTCTTAAATCAACCAACTTATGCCAAAGAGAAAGAAACTACTTATTTGCTTATAGCTGCTGTTTTAATAACAGCTCTGTGAAATTAATCATAGGCAATTGTCATCAGGCCGGCCTGGGGTTCATGTGGAAGGAGTTCTCCTGTACAAATCATAATAAGGCAGAGATTTTTTAACTTTTTCCATGTCATGGACCCATTTGATAATCTGGTGGAATCTATAGACCCTACTTAGATTTTTTTTTTTTTTCCCCCTGAGGCAATTGGGGTTAAGTGACTTGGCCAGAGTCTTACATTTAGGACGTATTAAGTGTCTGAGGACAGATTTGAAATCAGGTCTTTCTGACTTCAGGGCTGCTGCTCTATCCACTTCACCACCTAGCTCCCCCCCAAGAATAATTTTTAAATTTAAATATATAAAATAAAATACATGATAAAAATAAAAATACAAAGGTTTTAAAATATACAAAATAAAATTTTCATTTAAACATAAAATGTATATGTATAAAGATATATAAAAATTTTAATTGTATAAAATAGTTTTTATTTAAATGCATTAAACAAAATGCCTAAGATTACAAAGGAAACTGATTATATTGATAAAGTTTTCAAAAAATTTAAAAAATAAATTTAAGGCTCCCAGATTAAGAATTTATGCAATAGGCTCTCAGCTATTCCAAAATAAATAAGTCATCTAGAACTTTCTACCTTTTTATCAGATCTTTTTTTTGTTTGTTTGTTTTGAGGGCTAGAGGTAGAGATTATGTTGTTCAAATAACAGATTTTGTTTTTATTAGATGCCAAAGTGGATAGAGCACTGTGCCTGGAGTCAGGAAAATCTGAGTTCAAATTCAATTGCTTATTAATCATATAACTCTAGGCAACTCATTTAAAGACTGTTTATCTCAAATTTCCTCATCAGTAAAATGGGGACAATAATAATAGTTATTTCTCAGGGTGTTATGAGGATTAACTAAATGAGATAATAATTGTATATGGTGTTTATCGTAGTGCTGCTACATACTAAGCACTATATAAATTTAAATTATTATTGCAACTAGTTGTCTATGGTACATCCCATTCAGACCTGTCCTAGAATAAAGATACGTCACAGGCAAGAAGAAATTACTGGCATAATTCTTGAGTTCAATAGTTTTATTCCCTCTGGCCATCTACTTATCTCTTTCAGAAGGAAGTGAACACCAACCATCTTATCTTACAGCTCTTTTTATAGCTCCACATTTCCCTAATTACACTTCTCATATAGATTCAAGTTTAATTTCATTAAGTCATTTAACCTATTTAATTATAAGAATTCCCATAGTCATCATTTCTTTCTATCTTAAATGTTAACTGCAATTTTCAAATTTCCTTTATTTCAACTGTCTATTAGGCTTCTACTTGATTTTTTTTTCTTTTTTTTACCAACAACAAACTTTTAAGAGAAATTTAAATTGCTTACTTACTAGCCATCCACTAAATACTAACAAATAACCATAACTGATGATGAACCAAATATTACATTAAACTCTTAGCTTTTGACAAAGTAGAACCTTTTAATTATTATATATCATATCAAACAATCATATCGAAGACTTAGAGGTAGAAAGCATCTTAGAAGAAATATAGTCCAACCCCCCCCCTTAATATGTGAAGAATATCTTTTTACTGTATGTTTTTTTTTCCAAATCTGTCTGAAATAGCATTAACTTTATGTGTGTGTGTGTGTTTATTTATGGTTATTTATATGTGACTGTGTATTGTGCATGTGTGTATATGAGTCCATCTGTGTATCTATGCAATTCCCATGGAGCTGGGCACGTACATGTCACACGTTAGATTTTCAGTGAGCCATGTTCTCTGTCCCTAACTAAAGAACATGTGATATTTAACATATATAGGACTGCTTGCCATCTTGGGGGCGGGGGGGTGGAGGGAGGGAGGGGAAAAAATGAAACATAAGCGAGTGCAAGGGATAATGTTGTAAAAAATTACCCTGGCATGGATTCTGTCAATACAAAGTTATTATTAAATAAAATTAAATTAAAAAAAAAAAAACATGTGAGAGTAGAGGCTTCTGGTTGGCTTCTTGGTTTCCATGACCCACTTGGAAATGGGGGAATTATATCAAAATCTTTGGTAGCTAAGCTCAAAAGAGCAGCCCATAATAAAGGAGAGGTGGTTTCCATTCTCTTTCATTCAAGGTTGCCTCTTGCTGAGACACAGTTAAAACCCTTTCTTTAATTTCCTGCAAGTTGCTATGGCTTCCTCTTTCCCAATAGTTAGTATGGCAGTTTTGTGTATATGGCAATGAAAATATACTTCTTGCTTACATTACCTTAATTCTTGACTGCATCTTTTGCTTTGTGCTTCATTTCCTGAACATAGTTTGCCCAAAAAATAAATAAATAAATACCAAGACATGGACTTACCAAGTCTCCGTGACTACTTTAGATCAAGAAATATGCAGTTCTTGAACAAAATGCTGATTTTTCTGTAAGAGAAACTTGTGAAGATACACTATTGATGGAGAAGAAACTATCTTCAGGAAGAGAAGCCATATTCTGATTGTCCAGATGATCTGAACTTTGAATTGCTACCTAGATAATACATACAGGAACAAAAGTAAAATTTGTTCAGCAGTACCATAAATCTCCCAAGAGTCTCTTATACCTACTAGAAGAGTGTAATAGAGTAATAGACTATAGTTGGTCTTAAGTAAGTAATAATACATAGTTGAGTCTTTTATATTTTAAGCATTTCTTTTTGGTGATGGACATAAATTGTTGTTATTTACTTGATATTTACTATTTCATACACTAAGTAACTTTTATAAAAAAGATTCTATTGATCTCTTTTAGGAAAGATCCTAGTCATGAGCCATATCAAGTCTTTAAATTTTATTCCCTGAAATTTTACTCTGAGATAGAAGTATAATGAGTCAGAGAATTTGAGGATAAACTGATCACCTTTTCTTATAATCTCCCTAAGAGCTCAACCCATTCTACTTGAGACTAGAAATGGAGCTACTTTACAAGAGAATATCCTCAGTGCTTTAGGTGATATATATAATTGTAGTTAATGTGCATCTAGTTTTTTTGTCTTCTGATATTTTGCATCAATTTATAAATGAGTTCCACAAGTCTTCATATTCTTCATAGTTAAAAGCACAATAATATTGACTGAATGAAAAAGCATATGTTGTTTACTTTGTACCATTCCATTAATATACTATTTTCTATCCATGGAGCCTTAGAAAAATCGTTTGACCTTTCTAAGTCTGTTTCCCAATATGTAAAATAAGGAGATTGGACTAGATGACATATAAGATATATTTTGGTTTAAATTTATGATCTAATGCTTTTTTATTTTGAAGAGGAAAGTCAGCCAAGGATTCCAGTTTCATAAGTGAAATTAAACACACAAATACACACACACACACATTATTTTAGTAAGGAAGAAAAAGAGAGAACTGGTTGAAAAAATAGATATGGATAGACAGGAAACTCACTGACAGTCTTAGCCTTTTTGTGATAGAAGGATTTAAGAGGAGAAGAACTCAAGGCAAGATTGTCAACTGTCAATGCTACCTACAATACTGTCAATCAGATATTTAAAAATATTTTGAATATTTATTGTTTTTTCCTTATCTTTTAAAAAAAGTCCACTTTAATATATAGCTTTGTGGAGGGGAAAGAAGGAAGAAGAGTTATCAATAAAAATACATTATTAACAACTAAATGTTTGTTAATTGATTCATCATTTTCTTTAAACTGCATGCCTTACCCTCTTATTTACAGGATATTTCATTAATAGTCACAAAATAATTTTTGCCTCAGAAGTTTTAGTGCCACCTTAATATTTAATAACTTGATACTACATGAAGTTTTTTAAAACACCCTATGTAATTTTGTTTAATGTGTCACAGAGGTTGCCAGATGACATTTTTTCTTTCATTTATTTATTTTTATTGTAGAAAGTTCATTTATTTTTAATACACATTGCTTTATGAGTCATATTGGGAGAAAAATCAGAGCAAAAGAGAAAAACCATGGGAAAGATAAAACAAAACAAAACAAAACAAAAAGTGAACATAGCATGTGTTGATTTACATACAGTCTCCTTAGTTCTTTTTTCTGGATGCAGGTGACATTTTCTGTAGAAAATCTATTGGGATCACTGAAATACTAAGAAGAACCAGTCCTTTCATAGTTGATCATTATTAGAATTCTTACAAGTTGATAAATCAGTGAAATTGAGGAGACAATAGTTAAATCTAATTTAGCATTGATTTAATCCTACAACAAATAACGGTTTCCTAGTGATGTAATGATTAGAGTATACTCAGTGTGCATCATATAAGCAAGAAGCTCTAAGGGCCAGATCAAGGAGATTAAGAAGCCAGGATTCAATTGGGCAGAACAAAGGGAGACAGAGAAGAAGTGGCAGGCTGTCCTGTGGAAAACATTGAAGCCAAGATCCGGAAGGCCTCCAGAAAGCTAGCCGAGCCCCAAGTGAAGGAAAGAGAAAATAAAGGATCTGAACTTTAACTCCTGGCTGCATTTGGGGGTGATTGTTGAACTGAACTGAAACTAAGGCTGCTTCCAGAAGCCCCCAAGAAATCTTCTCACAGAGAACATTATAATTTTAGAGAAGAACATTACAGATCATTGCACATTCTTACAGTTATTGTGTATAGTGTATTCCTGGTTCTGCTTGTTTCATTCAGCAAGAGTTCATGTAAATCTTTCCAGGCCTTTCTATAATCAGGGTCTTCATCATTTTTATAAAACAATAATATTCCATTACCTTCATATACCACAACTTGTTCGGCCATTCCCCAATTGATGGGCATCCATTCCTTTTCCAGTTCTTTGCCGACAAAAAGAGTTGTTACAAGCATCTTTGCACAAGTGGGTTCTTTTCCCTCCTTTATGATTTCCTTCAGATACAGACCCAATAATGGCACTGATGGGTCAAAAAATATGCACAGTTTTGTAGCCCTTTGTGCATAATTCTGTATTTCTCTCCAGAATGGTTGGATCATTTCACAACTTCAGAACTAATGCATTAGTGTCCCAGTTTTCCCACATCCCCTCCAACATTTGTCATTGTCTTTTCCTGTCATCTTGGTCAATCTGAGAGGTATGAGGTGGTGCCTCAGAGTTATTTTAATTTGTATTTCTATAATCAATAGTGATTTAGAACATTTTTCATACAATTATAAAGATTTTTTCCCAAGCTTTGTACTTCCCTTTTAATCTTATTTCTGTTGGTTTTGTTTGTGCAAAAACTTTTTAATATAATCAAAATTGTCCATTTTGCCTTTCACAATGTTCTCTGGTTCTTCTTTAGTCATAAATTCCTCTCTTCTCCAAAGATCTAATAGGTAAATTATCCCTTGTTCTGCTAATTTTTGTATGGATCATCCTTTATGCCCAAATCACGTATCCATTTTGTTTTTATTTTAGTATGGGGTGTGAGCTTAGATCTATGCGAGTTTCTGACTTATTTTCTAGTTTTTCTAGTAATTTTTATCAAATGGTGAGTTTTTATTCCAGAAGCTGGAATTTGGGGGTTTATCAAATACTAGATTGCTATAGGCCTTGATTATTGTGTCATGTATATTTAATCTCTTCTACTGATCCACCACTTTGTTTCTTAGCAAGTATCAAATGGTTTTGATTACTGCTGTTTTATAATATAGTTTTAGATTTGGTACTGCTCAGATGAAGTCTTTTCAATTGCAAAAATCTTAAGGGTTTCCCAGTTTTATTTTATCTGATGACATAAGCTAGGATAATTTGATATTTGTAGAATTAAATAGCTCTCTTCTGAAATGTGCTGACATTTGTGATGGTTTTGAATGCCTCTAAATGATTCTCCTATTTTGGGGAAGAGTATCTGAGTCAGTAATAGAGCATCACATATAGAGTCCCTTTCTCTCTCTCTCTCTCTCTCTCTCTGTCTCTTTCTCTCTTCCCTTCCCTCCTGTCCATCTTCGACCTCCCTTTATATTTGAAGGCAATATTGCTAAAATAATTTTCTTCAAACATTAGTTTATTGCATCACTTCTCTGTCAAGCTTCAGCTGAGTGCGCAAGAAACTGTCACTAACTCCTTCTTTCCATTTCTTGAACTTCCTATTGTGAACTATACCACATATGTGACATTTCCACTTGACTTCTCTCCAACTTAGGCTTATGGACATAATCTTCCTTTTACCTCCTTTCTATCTACCAATTTCTTTCTTATTCTTTACAACTAAGCTCAGGTATCACATAGTGACCTTTCAGGGAAACTGGGAAGCAAGGGGTTGAAGGGCTCAGCCATGCCCACTCCTTATCATCACTGTAGTCAGTTCTGTTCTGTGACCATTTCCTGATACAATCTTTTGCAGCCAGCTTTGATACAGAGATGAGTGTGAGGAAGAAAAACAAGGTGGGGTATTTATAAATTTCTCTTTCAATCTCTTTGTCTTTTGTTGATATTTTTCATGCATTTTTTTAAAATGCTAATGAGAAAATACTTAATTTAGAGTCTCTAAACATTCCTTTGGTTCTATAAATGGCAGAAGAAAACACTTCAGGAGCCCAGGCAGAAACCAGTTGTGCATAACTGATTATTTACTGTTTCATAGGAGGACCTTTCATGGAGTCATATACATCAAATTTGACCCCATATCCTCAGGTTTTACAACTAGTGAAAGGAGGGACCTGGTGATAGAAACACTTGTACTAAATCATATTACAAGATTAGCTTTTATTAGACAGTAGAAATAAACATTACAATCATGAAAATCTTTTTTTTCCTAATTAAAAAATTTCTTCTACCATCTCCATAGAGTAAGGAGTTGAAGGGTCATATAGAAATGGAACTTTGGTAGGAAATCTGACTTTGATTGCAAAAATAAGTTAATAATTGCAATTCAAAGCCATCAGGATCTTTTGTTAACATCCACCTAAATTTCTTACTGTTTTTTTCTATACTAAACAGGAGGAGAAGAAAATCTCCTAAATAATCATTTATTAGATAGCATTGATGAGAAGTTTAAATTTGGGCCTTTTATTTTTTACTTTTGTAATCTTGAGGAAAATTTGCAAAATACATTAGAAACTACCTGAAAGAATCAAAACATTTTGCTCAAATAATTTAAAATGCAATGCATTTGATATTATTTATACTTGTCTTTATGATTTCCATCAATAATTGATTTTTTCTCTTATATTATTAATCAATTATTGAATTAGGACCAGAAGTTTTTCAGAAACCTATAGGTTATTTAGGACATTTAACTAAAGGACATTGTTAATGGTTGAAATTGTCCATCTGGAGTAAATGCTTTTCATTCTGGATGGGAGACCTTACCCAACCAAAGAACTTTACAAAGAATTTAATCTAAGGTGAATTCTGGCTTATTGTATTTCACTCAGATTTCACTGGGGCCAATTCTTTGTGCATTTTCATTTCAATGCAAGATACATAGATTGCCAGTCTAGAGATAAATTGCATCAAGAGAGATCAAAGTAACATTCCTCATTCCCTCATTAGAATAGGTCCTTCTCTCATTGTAATATCCATTCTCCTCATCAACTGTTAACTAATCAAAGTTGATTGTCACCCTCAAGAACACCTACTTTTCCAAGAGCATATGAGTTGAGTGGGTTCCATGTAGTCTTTGGAATTCAAAATGTATTAATTTTGTTAATTATCCACTATCATGATTAATAAAATAATTACCCAGAAATCATGGCTTTTGAATTTTTTTATACATCACACAATCATATCCTTTTGTACTGGAGGCTTTTATTGTTTTTTAGTTTCTAACTGTTCCTTCTCCCCAGCCACATTTTGTTAATCTATTATTATCTTGTTAGCCACCAGATCTTCAATTATAGTCTTTTCAACCTCAAAAAAGTTGACCTTTGGTCTCAGAGATCTCACTAGTGTGTTTGTATGTATGTATTTATCCCAACAATGTTGAAAAAGTAGTTTTGACACATAAGAAAATATTTGTAGTAACACTTTTGGTAGGAGAATAAGTTGCCATTGTTTATGAATGGCAAAATAAATTAAGATATACAAATGTAATGGAACTGTATAGCAAAAATTGAGGAATATGGAAAACACAAGAAACATGAGAAGGCTTATATGAACAGAAGAAAAGTGACATAAACTGTAGTGTGCTTTCTAGAGCCCCCAAGTTGGGGTGCCAAAATGTAGTGTGCTTTCTAGAATCCCCACGCTGGGGTGCCAAAATATATAGGTGCTAAAATATGCCCTCCAGACTAGCTCTTTGGAGGATCTTGGGATCAGCCAGAGTTTTTGGTCTTAGAGGAGGAGTGATGAGTCAGGGACCCATATGAATAATCAAACATGGAAGCAGTTATTTCATGTTCTTTCAGCTCTACATACTTTAGTAAAATTACATCACCACAGCACACTGAGCATGTGTCAGCTATTACCACAAAACACTGAGCATGTGCAAACTCTAGTATGATTACATCATTATAGCACATTGTCATCAGATTCCCTCTGGATTGAAGGGGTCTTATACCTCATGGAGAGTTCACCGGCTGTCTGTGGCTCTCTACAATAAAACAAACAAACAACAACAACAACAAAAAAAAAAAAAAACCAAGAAAATGATACATATAATGACTATAATAAAAGAAATGAAACAATAACAATATAAATGCTATATAATTATAATGCCCAATCAAAACTAAACAGTTGAGGAAATGCATCTCCATTCCTTCATTGAAAGGAAGGGGAATTATGGGTGTGGGTATTAAATTTACTGTCCAATGTAGCCAATGAATAGCATTTATTGATTTGTTATTATTGTTCATTTTTGTTACTGAGGAAGATTTGACAAGTAGGAGAATAAGGAGATGTTATATCTGTAAATAATGTGGTTTTAAAAAGAAAAGTAATTCATTTTTTTAAATACTAAAAAAAGTTTAATGGAAATTATTTTAAGTGGTTTAGTAATATAGTTTATCATTTGGAGGTCCTCCAAAAGCAAGGGGAGTCAGGGGCAAGGCTGCATTTTTACCCAGCCCTACTTTCTCACCCCCAGTAGTGTTTCCTTTCAAAGTAACAACCTTCATGGAAAACCAAGAACATTTTCAACTCAGTCAACTAAATTACTAAACAAAAAAAAAAAAAAAAAGGAGCTTTGAGTATGCATGAATTTGCAGAAGTTTTTCTAAATGAAAAGAATTCCATTCAACATTCAGACCTAGTTAGTTGCAATAAAATCTCTCCAGAAAAAAAAAAAAGCTATTAAATAAAATAAAGATCTTGTTCAAAAACATAGATTCCATTCTAGAGAGTAAATTTATTAGTGCAACAAATTTGAGAAGGCTTTCAGTCAAAAAACTGATCTTACTGAACTCTAGAAAATTTATACTGGTGAGAAAACTCTCAAATAAAGGAATGTGAAAAGACCTTCAGATGTGGTTTACAATTTACTATACATCAGAGAATTCATATTAGAGAAAAGCCCCACTGTGTAATATTTGTTAATAATCTCCTGATCCCTCACCTACTGATTGAAGAAAAAGAGATGTCAGTAACCATCACAAGTCCAATAATAGTACAGCCCAATTAGACTTCAACATAAAACATTGCTAAACCATTGTTGCTTACAAATAATGGGTGCTAGATATTCTCATATCAAGTAACCCAGTTCAAATCAACAATTCTTAGCACCAACATTTGGCTTTTTCAGACAGCATACTTCCAATGAGATCTCCTTCAGATGTATCATCTTGTGAAATCTAGTCTCTTCAATGGACTAAGTCTAGGTGGTTAACAAATGTGTTTAATGAATCCACTCTGTGATGCTTAATTATAATGGTCAAATATGGTCCAGAGAAGAGAATATGTAGTTTTATTCATTCATTGCAGAGATGAGGATCTATGGGTGTAGAATAGCATGTATACTAACAGACTTAGATTCTGTGTTTGTTAGTTTTATTGAATTATATACTTTTTCCTCTTTTTAAAAAAATTCTTGTTAACACAGATGGCTCTTTGGGTGACTGGGGATGTCAGTTGGGATATATTGAGAAATGGTGGTGACAAAAATTTAAACAAATGGTGACAAAAAATTAAACAATAAAAATTTATTTATATATAAAGAGAGAATATGTGCCTGTTTGCTAAAAAGTGCATGATTTTAAAGTTTACAAATAATAAAATTTCACATTTATATATCAGTTTAACATTTATAAAACACTTTCCTCATAACCATCTTATGAGATGTCAAGAATGAGTATTTATCAAATCAAGACAACAAATACTTATTAAATGCTTGTTGTTAGCCAACACAAACCATGTGCTAAACTATGGGGATACAGACACAAGAAAAAAGAAAAAAAAAAAAAAACAATCCTTTCCTCAAGTAGCTTACACTTTAATGGAGGAATCACACAAAAAAGGAGCTGAAAAACGGGGGGAGGGGTAGTTGAATGAGATATGATGATTGAGTCTAGATAATGAAGAATAATTAGTCTGTGTTCCTCCTCAAAAGAAAGATTCAGGGAGACTTCTCATGTTCAGTGATAGAATTCATTATCCTCCCTCAATAGTCATCATTTTTTTATACATCTTGTGATCTTAGTATGTTGTCATTTGTGCATAGTTTTTCAGGATATATCTTTGGTCTTTCCCTACCCCCATTCAATTTTTCTTTTTCTTATATTTTCCTATTAACAAACTTTTAAAAATTAATCCATCCCTTGGGACAGCTAGATGGCATAGTGGATAGAGCATCAGCCCTGAAGTCAGGAGGACCTGAGTTCAAATCTGGTCTCAGATACTTAATACTTCCTAGCTGTGTAATCCTGGGCAAATCACTTAACCTCAATTGTGTCAGCCAAAAAAAAATTAAAGTCTATCCCTACCATTACCTCATTTAATCATTCCCTTCAATATGCAAATTAGAACAAAAATATGGCCTGCATAGCCAACATTAGCCATGTTGGAAAATGTTATATCTCTTTCTTCATTTTAACTTCATCACTTCTCAATAAATGGTGTGTTTCATTTTTATTCCTTTGGTTTCAAGGTTTAATCATTGCATTGATCAAAATTCTAGTCTTTCAGAGTTGTTTTTCTCTATAATGTTATCATTGTATAAATTTTTCTCCTATTTCTGCTCATTTCACTCTTCATCAATTCATAGATATCTTTCAATTTCCTCTGAAATTGTACACTTTGTCATTTCTTATGTTAAGATAATATTCCATTATATTCATATGCCACAACTTGCTTAACTATTCCCCAATAGGAAGATACTCCTTTACTTTCCAATATTTCACTACATGAAAACAAATGCTTGGAATATTTTTGTATATACAGATCCTTTTCCTCTTCCTTTGAGTTCCCACAAAATTTTTTCAAATGTTTCCCATTATGCCTCTCACAACTGCATTGTATTATTGTTTTTAATTTTCTTATTTATTGTGAATTTAGCAATTATCTACAACCAATACACAAAAATAACAAGAAAGCAGAATGTATTAGAAACTGTGAAGTTCTGTTATGTATAGTTTGTTCTTTAAAGAAATATGTATATGTACATATACACATATTTTTAATATTAAATTTAGCAAGGTAACAACAAAAATGAACCTTTTGTAGATATCCCTTTCTGTACTTCTTTTTGTTTTCTCTTCCAAAATTGCATTATTTTTTGAGGTTCCTAAGGGAAAAGAATTTTCTTTCTTTATTGCTTTTAAACATTTTTTCATTTTATAAATATTCTTTAGGATCCTACTGCAATTGGCCAAATAAATCAGTTTCTCCCCAGGCACAAAGCCCCATGACCAGTTCACAAACTGACCTTTTTTCAAAGGGACTTATTGAATATTTGGATTTCGTTTTCATGATTTACCCAATTATTAGGTTTTCAGGAAATTTTATTTCTCCTGAGTTAATAGAGATCTTTTCTCAGTTCCAGACTCTAAGAACCCCAAAGGGAAATTTACATCGAATCACAGGGACCTGGGAGATGTTATCTGCTGGAGTTATAGAAATTCTCTCAGCTTAGGACTATAGTAATTTCTCTCTCTGTGCCTATGAAGTTCTCAAAGTAAAAATCTTATTATAAACCAATCTCTATTATTCAAAACAGTGCATAATTCAAAGCAGCTGCTATTTCTTAGCCAGCTAGATGTCCAAATAGTGTTTAATAAAAAAAAAAAAAGTACTTAATACAGTGTCCAGAAGAAATAGGTGTTTTATTAAATGTCTTCTTATTGTTTGATTTTGTGACATCATGAAAATCCAGATAACTCTGAGTTCATCCCCCTCTCCCCAAATTTTATTGGTTACTTCTTCTGTCATAAGAGAAAATTTGTCAATCTTATAATAGCCCCAATGAAAAAGGTAGAAAGTTGCATCATTATTTTCCTGTAATAGAGACAAAGAAGGTACAGAAAAACTAATGGACTTCCTCAGAGGCATATGATGGGATAGTTAGCAAAAATTACTTAGGTATATATATGAAAGGACATCCCAGTTTAAAAAAAAAAAATGTGAACAAAAACTTAGAGATTAGGATTGTCAAAAAGCATTCTCTTCTATAGGAATAGAAGATTGTTAATCTTCATCACTGGTCAGTCATAATACTTAAAATTTCCACTGATCCTTACATGGATATTTATGTGGAAACTATTGCTGATTCACTTAAAGATGATAGCAAAATTCAATGCACAAATCACATAAATTCCTTTGGGGTTTATTGTTGCATATTACATGCCAGTTCTCATATCGATAGCAGGTACAAAGAATATGAAAGTTGCCAGGATTCTGATGGAATCTTTCAAGTGAGGGATAAACTTTTTTGACTCTGTAGAATTTTCTGTTCCTACAAGAGCAACTGATTTACCAATATGAGTACTATTCATTCTATAAGGTCACAGGATAAATCTCCAGTGGAAATACAATTTGAGACTGCATTGCTTTTGCTTACATAAAGAAACAGTCATATCTTTGACATAGTTTAGCAATAAAGTCACACTTTTATGGGGCTTGGAGATTTGAAAGTGCTAATTGACAATAGAGAAGACTTTTTTTTTTAAACTCATGATTAGTCTTTCAGGTAATCCAGCCTTGGCACATATTCAATACCATCAGTAACCATAGAAATAAATAGATATTATCTAGTCAGGGAGGGGCGCATAAGAAACATTTTTTCTTAATTAGCCAAAGAACAACATAAATTCAGTAATTTTTTGAAGCAGCTGATTTTCAATGTGGGCAGCATACCAAGCTCAGTTCTTAATAAGACTTGTTTTGGTACTATTATTTTGGAGTGCACAAAGCACAATCTTCTTGCAAAAGTCATAAAGGGAAATAAAAACTATTGAACTTTTAGCATGCAACAATGAGCTTAGAAAGAGTTCAAAGAAAACCATTAACTCCTAAAATGCAGGCAAAAAAGGATCATAGTAAATTATACTTAATGGAAATATTTCTTCTATTTAGGAAAGAAGCATCCCAAAATCAATTTCTCTTGTGATATCAGTATTCAATGAGTAGTAAATATATCTAATCCTACACAAATGAATGGTCTATCAACAATCAAGTTCTACATATAGAAATTCATACATCAGTAGCAGCTACAAAAATGAGATGGGTCACAGCAATAAAATAAGGCACTGGTCATCCAGAACAATCTTCTCTTTTAGGAATGAGTAAACCAAGACCCAGAGAATTGAAATGATGTGAGCAGTTCACATCAAGTAGCAAGTAACAAGACCAAGATTTGAATCCTAGTCCTTGAAGTTCAAATTCATTGTACCATGAAGCTACTTCATTTGCAGAACTGGTACAAAGAAATCTAAATAACACATGATATTGTAATTAATCAAGTGTTCTTGAGCTAATAGGTGAAATACTTTATTGGCCATTGACATTATACCAAAACCAAGTTTATTATATTTACTTGATAACTAAAAAAGAATAAGACCATAATCCAATAGAGAAGATAGGTAGGTTTTGATGACATCAAAGGAGAATAAGAAAAGGTGTTAGCTATGATGACTTGGTAACTAATATATATACACATATATGAATATAGAATTATATCTATATAAAATACATATGGCTATAAATATGTAAATATTTGTCTATATTTCTATATGTAGACACATAAAAGATATATAGATATATATGCACACAAATAAAACTTATTATGTGTATTATACAGAGATATACAGATTTCATCTGCATATCTGTCTATATTTGTCTCTATATATCTATAAGTACAGTATATTTGCTTATTTGGGATTAATGGTATAGATTTAGTGATAATGGTATAGTGATCAGACTGGTATTATCTTTTTATTATAGCCCAGGATTTAGTCCTCTAGCATTTTATCTGTGAAACTTGTATTGCTAATTTATTCAAAGATAACCATGTCTTGGGGATCTTCATTCACTGAAACCAAATTTATGAGACTGTGAATGTAGATTTATTGCCTCCAATTTTTTAATAATAATAAAACTAGTATTTAGAAATTTTCATGTTTACAAAATGTTTTACAAATATCTCTCTTATTAATTATCTCTCTTACACCAACCCTGGGAGATAAAATGAGAAAACTAAGACAAAAGGTAAATAATTTGGTCAGGACCCATAGTTAGTTGGGACAAATTTGAACTCAGGTCTTCTTGACTTCAGGTCGAGCACTCTATCCACCGCATCACTAAACTTCCTTTGCTTTATATTCCAATTATATTAACCACATTAAAAAATCCCTAATAGTTTCAAGATAAATATTCAAAGCATAAATTCCCCTCCAAACATCTGATAGATTATTATCAAACATATCAGTGGTTCAATAGTTAAAAGAAGAGTATGTCTTATTGACCTTAGCCCCTTTGGACTCCATAAGAGACCCCTTTTTTTCATAAAGAAAAGAAGCCAAAAAAGAGGAGATAAGAGATAAATATCTCACCTCATGATTGTGATTCTGGGCAGCAGCTTTAGTAATGAATACACAAGCAAAAGAAATCACTTTGGATTAAAGTGAATTAAAATGTCCACTATATGAAAAATATTCCTCCTACATTATCATAAAGTTTGAGAATACATAACAAAGAAAAGCAAAAAACAGTCCCTGCCCTCAAATTGTGGTATTTAAATTTTTTGAGAGACATAATTTCTGGTTAATTTGTCACTTTGTTAATAATGCCAACATTTTAAATAAATGGTCAGTGACATTCTTGAATGTCAAAGACAATCATGACAGCTGTCTCACAACTTATGTGCCCTTAAAAAGAGTTCCTGACAGTAGCAATAACTTTGATTGGTTAACTATTAATGAGAGAACTAATATTACAATGAGGGCGTGGATCTATATTAAGGAATTTTGATTATTTCACTTACTCATATATTGATTCCCTCTATCCCCACTTTAAGCAATCTTTTAAAAGAATTTATGTCCACCCAAAGCAAAGTAGAACACCATGACTTGCCCCATTGGGTGGGGTCTGAACAAATTGTTAAAAAATGGTAATCCAATTTCATTGTCAGTGATATTCTTCAATGTTGGAGTCTCATATAGTGAATGAAAGGTGTGAAGTCAGGAGGCCAGGTGAAAGAATTCAGTTAGAACTCTTCAATGTTTATTGATAAGAGAGACAAATACATATACCTCAAATGCTCATAGACTTGATACAAAATACACTCTTTGAAGTTCCTATAGTTTTCTCTAACAAACAAGATCTACTGAGATTTAAATGATTAAGCCTGGATCTTTGTTACTTAAAGAGAGATGCAAATAGTTGAGATACACATCAGGGTAAACTTTATCATACCATTGTCTCAAGTATCTTTCTCCCAAATGCCTTTAGTCTCTATTATGGGCTATTTTTCCTGTTTTCCTGATTTCCAAATCAAAAAAGATTTGCTTTTAATCCAAAGAGTAGTATTTGCATTTTGCTTCAGTTGTTAGATTATTCATTTATTATATTGACAAGTGTCTCTGCTATTTCAATAAGAAAAGGGAGTTTTGGTTAGCCAAGTTACTTTAAGATTCAAGACCTGGAATGGATTCTTACCTCTTGACCCTCTACACTTCAAGAGACTGCACTTTTTGAAATGTGAACCTTAGAAAAAGATGGGAACTCTGGATCTCCTCAAATCATTGATTATTAATAATCATTTCTCTCTTTCTCATTCCTTTCATCTGCTCTACATATACTGTATATTCCTTAAACTCAAGAGTCATTAAATAGCAGCTTTGGGCATTCTATTAAACAACAAGCATTTATTATGCTCTTAATATTTGCCAGACACTATTTTAGGAAGTAGAGATTCAAACCCCAAAATGAAACAGTCATAATCTTAAGGAACTAACAGGCTATCAAATAATCTTTTTTAATCCATGATGTCCAAATAATACAAGAAATAATTAAGAAAAATCCAGCCAATAGAAATGGTGAATTAGTAACTACAGTGACTTATTCTTCCCACTGTCTACATGTATGTGCTTTGGGGCAAAACCACAGTCCCACCCTAGGTATGGCTCTGGGGCAAGTCAAACACACTGGTATCTAAAGAAGCCATTCTTTAAGAATTCCTTAAAAAAAAAAAATTCTTTCTCTTTCTCTTGCTTGTGAGCTTTCCAAGTCCCCAGCATGGTCCCTGAACTGCTGCACTTTATACTTGCTGACATAGAAGAATAATACTTCCCTATAGCACACTACCAGATGGTAATTGGATTCTAAAAATAGAACAAAATCCTGAGAATTCCCACAGCTTGGTCTGGTTTTAACTGATGTGACAGAAGAGAGTCAGCCTTTTCATTGTAGGCCTATGTGAAGAATGTGTTGTGCAGAATATGAAGTTGCAGAGTCAGTGTAGTAATGTGCTGCTAGTGCCAGAAACCTTAGTTTTTTGCCTCAGGATAGAAGACAGAGTGCAGTTATTTTTTCCAATCTATGCAGGACCTTACAGGATTTAGGAATGTAGAGAAGAAATTGACTATAGAGAACACCTACTACCTAATTCATCTAGCCGAAGGTTCACATGAATCTATAGCAAAAAGGAAACTTACACATCATCTAGTTCAACTTCTTCATTTTGAAGGTGAAGAAACTGAGTCCCAGAGACTTTTCCCAAATTACACACATTTCCTTCAATGACTTTACAGTAATGAAGAGTCAAAGTTTTACTCAATGTGAGAAAGAAATTCTACACATAAAGTGGTTTGCTTCCAGAGATGGAAAGATTTCCATCAATAGGGGCTTTTGAGACAAGGTTTAATTGCTGCTTGTCAAGAATATCAAGGAAGAAATTCCAAGTACTGATAAAATAGCTGATCACTCCATTTCTCCTGTTAAAAGTTCATTGATGGCTCTTCAATGTTCATAGAATGGATTCCAATTCTAAACCAAATGCAGAATGCATTATACTAATGTCAATCTATTTACCTCATTTTGTCTCACATTGATTCCATTTGTAAAACCAAAGCTTTAACCTCCATGTTGCTCTCAATATTATTTCAATTCATCCTTCATTCAGCCATTAATGTGATTTTCTAAATGGCAGGTCTGATTAAAGCATCCTCCCTCGCTCCCCACAAGTAAACTGCTTGTGGCTCCCTATTATAGTCTGAAGGATTAAATACAAAATTCTTTATTTGGCATTCAAAGCCTTTCATAACTTAGCTTCTCCCTGCCTTTCCAGTCATCTTATACTTTAGTCTTCCATACATACTTGGTATTTGCACATAGTAAGCACAATATAAATGTTGACTATCATTATTGTTGTTATTTTGTGGTTTCCTGCAAGTTGCAACTAAATCTCATCTTCTATAAGAAGCTTTTGCCAAATCCTCTTAATTATAAAACCTTTCATTTGTTAATTATTTCCTGTCTATCCTATATATAACTTGCTTTGCATATATTTGTTTGCATGCTGCTTGTCCTATTGGAACTATCTTTCCCTTCTTTTTGCATCTCTAGCACTAAATACAGTGTCTGGCATAAAATAGGGGCTTAATAAATGTTTAGTGATTATTACTTCTACCAGGAATCCCCCTCCTTATCACTAACTCTTGGAATTCTACTCATCCTTCAAGGCCAAACATAAATGTTACTAATCTATGAAGTTTTCCATGAACACTATAGTCAAAATTTGCCTCATTCTTCTAACACCAATGTTTTACCTTTCATAACAATTATTATATTCTTCCCTAATATACTGTGTGTTTTTATATGTGCTTTATCTCTCCTATTAGACAGGAAACTTCTTGATTAACAGTGGTCTTCTTTAATTCACTATTGTCTAGTGTTATATAATATATTTACTGAATGAATGAGGTGAAAAGAGAAGGTTTCACATGAACTGAGATTTGAGCTAGGGCACTATAATATGCATAGAATTAAGAATGGTGGAAGTAAAGGTATGCCTTGAGCCTCTGGCTAGTACAAAAATAAAATGCCTAGGCACTTGGGTTGGTTTTAGAGTGGGAATTACACTCAAAGGGAAGGCAAAGGTGCCCCCTGCAAACATAAGGGGGTATTGTGCTCAAAGGCAAGGCTCAGAGCTGCACAAGAAGATTGAGACAGCATGCCGGTTACCCCAGGAGCAGAGTTTAGCCATAAAAGTTGAAAGAGAGAGAGAGAGAAAAAGAGAGAGAGAGAGAGAGAGAGAGAGAGAGAGAGAGAGAGAGAATACCAAAAGAAAAGGGGAAAAAATGAGCAATAAACAGAAAAGAACCTTGATCATAAAAAGCTACTATGGTGACAGAGCAGACTAAAACACTAACTCAGATGAGGACAAAATTTCCATAAAGGAAACCTCAAAGGCCAAAAAGTCTTCTTGGAAGTTCTCATAAAAGACTTTAAAAGACAATAAGAGAAGTAGAAGAAAAAATAAAAAAAGAAATGAGAAATATGTGAGAAAAAGTCAACAACTTGAAAAAGGAAGGGAAAAAATTGACTGAAGAAAACAATTCCATAAAAATACAATTGGCCAAATGCAAAAAAGAATCTACTGAAGAAAACGCCTTAAAAATAGAAATAATCAAATGGAAAAATAGATACAAAAACTAACTAAAGAAAATCATACATTAAAAACTATAATGGGGCAAATGGAAGCTAGTGACACTATGAGACAGCAAGAATTAGTTAAATAAACTAAAAAGAATGAAAAAATGGAAAAATATATGAAATGTCTTGTTAGAAAAACAGAAGATCTGGAAATTAGATCCAGAAGAAACAATTTAAAATTTTTTGGCTACCTGAAGGCCATGATCAAAAAAAAAAAAAAAAAAATACAGCCCAAATAGCATTCTTCAAGAAACCATTAAGGAAAACGATCTCAATATTCCAGAAACAGAGGGGGAAATACTCATTGAAAGAATCCATCAATCACCTTCAGAAAGAGGTCCCAGAAGCAAAACTCCAAGCAACACTGTTGTGAAACTCCAGAACTAATCTCAAAAAAAAAAAAAAAAAAAAAAAATACATCAAGCTGCCAAACAAAAACAATTCATATATCAAGGAGCAACATAAAAGTAAATAGCAGAGTAGATTAAAAAACAGAATCCTATAATATGTTGCTTACAAAAAACACATTTGACACAGAGAGATACATACAGAGTAAAAGGTAAACAGAATTTATTATGCTTCAGCTGAAGTTAAAAAAAAAAAAAAAGCAGGGATAGCAATTCTGACCTCAGATAAAGCAAAAGTGAAAATAGATCTTATTAAAAGAGATAAAGAAGCAAAGTACATCTTGATAAAGTGTAACACTAATGCATTGTTGTGAAATAATCCAACTATTCTGGAGGACAATCTGGAACTATGGCCAAAAGGCTAGAAAATTGTGCATACCCTTTGATCCAGCAGTGCCATTATTGGGTCTGTATACCAAGGAAATCATAAAGGAGGGAAAAAGACCTACATGGGCACAAATGTCTGTATCAGCTCTTCTTGGAGTAGCAAAGAATTAGAAAATGAGTAGAAGCCCATCAATTGGGGAATGGCTGAACTATTTATGGCATATAAAAGTAATGGAATATTATTGTTCTTTAAAAAATGATGAACAAGCTGATTTTATAAGGGCCTGGAAGATGTACATGAATTGATGCTGGGTGAAACAAGCAGAACCAATTATACATTGTACACAGTAACAGCAAAACTGTGTAATGATCAGTTATAAAAGGTTCTTCTCTGCAGAGTGATCCGAAGTAAACCAATAGACTTTGGACAGAAAATGCCATCTACATCCAGAAAAAGAACTATGGAGACTGAATGCTATGCTCACTTCTTTTTTCCTCTCCAATGGTTTTTCCAAAAATGCAAGCAGACCACACTTGTTTCCCAGTGTTCTTTCACTGAGTATAGCTGGTTCTGTTCCATCATTGATTAATTGGAACTGAATTGGATCCTCTCATTACTGAAGATAGCCACTACCATCAGAACTAATCCTCAAATAGTATTGTTGCTAATGTGTATAATATCAAAGGTTTCTTAAAGCAAAATAACTCAACAAGTTACAAGCAAAAAAACTAACTTCTGATAAGAATATAACCAAAAGAAGTTTAGGAGTCAAGGAGATGACTAAAAGACCTTAATAATGCAGGCCATTCTTGGGGCCAGGATATAGAATCAGTGACCCTCTCTTGGGCATAGTCTTATCCTTAAGCCAATATTATAGACAACACTTTATCACTACTTCAAGTAATAAGTTCTAGCATGAATTATCTGAAGAAAGACTGGCAAGACCTATTTTCAATTCTTTCCTTTTTCATTGGAACCCTAAAGCCAAAAAAGCACCATAAAGCAGTGTTGTTAAATTAAAATTAAAAAACCACTAATTATTCTGTATTTTATTGATTTTTTAAATTTTGTTAATATTTCTCAGTTATGTTTTAATCTAGTTCAATCTCAGTAGGGACTGTTATGTGCCTGCATGAAGCCACAGTAGCCTGTTTGACACCTCTGTTCTAGGAAACCCAGATTCTTAGGGGACAGATCTAACCAAACACCAGATCACACCATAGTTCCCAGTAGATACTGCTGACCATGAGACTATCTGCAAATCTGGTATGGCATGTTGTTATTGGAAGAGTCCACTGGAGTTCCAGTCTGATTCAATTCTTTGACTACAATTCATAAAATCACAATGCTTTTTTTTAAAGGCACAAGTAAAATCACCTCAAGTTCCTGGCAATATAATGATAACTTGGGCTAATATAATTTTATGGTCCTAGTTTGCTTTGCCTATGGAATATAAATAGCATCCCAGTTAAACCCAGCAGTAGATCCAATTTGAAATTATAAAATCTTTTTCTTTTCTAAGAGAGTTGAGATATTTATCCTTCTTCCCCACATCCAGGGAAATCATATATGAGACAGATGTCTATCAGGTATAAGAAACAACCTGATCTGAATACTGACAGAAAGCTGAACTAATTGTTGAAATATAATTAACCACTGATAAATCTATTACTCATCCACATTAGCCCATGCTAAGCAAACACTATGTGGTATTGGCAGAGGAAAATTGAAAATCCAATGGAACCAGTATCCTAAGTAATATAAAGAGTACTTATTCAAATCTCACAAAAATATCCTAAGGTTATTCAGCCCTCAGAAGACAGTAAATTAGATCAACAAGAATTTATTAAGCAATTACTATGTGGCAGGCACTGTGCTAAAGCAGGACTAAAAAGGACCCTGTAAGTATCTCATGAAAACCTGAACTTAGCTTCACATACTAGATCAAAATGACAAGTGTGACCATAGAGTGACCTTGCCTATTTCTGTTCTTCTGCTTACTTGGACATGACACCTGTGAGGTGCTTCTACAGGTAAGATCAGTTATTGCTCTCTGAAAATACTGATCCTGGAAAATCCCCTTAAGCCCATTTTCATCATTGTATGCATCCTATTATTCCCACCATTGTATAGATCCCAAGCCCATTCCCATCATTGTATGCCTCTGGTTATTGTTTTAGGCTGTGAGAAATATATATTTTTTTGGTACAATAGCTGCTTGATGACTTAACTGCATCCTTTTTGCTTCTGTATTATTTGCTTGTGTTGTTCATTATAATCCTCTATAAACACTGTTCCTCAGTCACTGCATATGGAATGATTTAGACAGTAGTCCCATCCGTCAGCTAGCTTATTAAACTCTTCACATTAAAATATTAAAAACCAATCTCTGTCTTGCTTCAATTTCTCTAGTATTACACTAAAAGCTTAGGGATAAAAAAAAATAGTTCTGACTCTCATTGACCTCATATTTTAAGGTTGAGACAAACGTGTGTGTGTGTGTGTGTGTGTGTGTGTGTGTGTGTGTGTGTGTAGATAGATAGATAGATTTAAAGAAAGGCAGACACATCTGGGAAGATTAAGAAAAACTTTCCATAAAAAATAGGATATGAACTGAATCTTGAAGGAATTTAGGGAAACTAAGAGTAGAAGTAAAGAGGGAAAGCTTTCTAGGGGTAGGGAATAGCCAGAGCAAACACAGAGATGAGAGATGGAGTATCATGTTGGAGAAAAAGCAAGAAAGTTAGTGTACCTAGAATACAGAATACCCAGAGAAAAGAAGCAAAAAGAGAATTCAGCACCTTTGGGGTTAGTTTCTTAATGAGTAGCATGTGTTCCCTCTGACTGTAATGCCAGAGAAACTGAGGCAAGATAGAGATTAGAGAATATTTAATAATTTATTAAATGGAGAGATATACTGGAATCAAATTGGATCCATGGTTTGGTCCCAGGGCTGAATGAGACTATCATCTCCAAGAATTCAGCAAACAAGAGTTCTCAATGATATATATACATGTGGCTCAGAAGAAGAGAGCAGTTATGGAGTAAAGGTGCTGAGAGCTGGAAAAGGACTCTGACAAGGTGGGTCAAACACTGGAGATGAGATGACAAGTTACAAAGGGGGAGGCACCCTGGACATGGGGAGAGGCATCTTGATATTCCAATCATCCTGATCTATATCTTGAGGTTTACCAGCTAGATTTCTTTTTTAAGGATCATTCCTTAAACTCAAATCATTCTGGCTTTCATTGACTAACCAAAATTGATCCCAGACCAATCCCCAATTGGTCATTGTTTGGGTCTTGATTGACTCCCAGTGAATATAAATAGCAGTTATTTCTATTTTGGCCAGAAACCCTTAGGATCATCTCCTTCCAGATTGGATTTTTTTTTTGACTTGGTATCTGACATTTCAATAGCTTGGGATGGGGAGAGGCATTCTGATATTCTAAAACATAAGATCTTTTATCCTTATCAAGTATTCTGATAAAGAGGGAGGGGAGGTTTTGCAGAACTGAGAAGAAGGGAAACTAAGGCAGGACTGAGTCAGGATAATTAGGGAAACTGGGTCAGGACAATAAAAGAGAACTACGGCATAACATGGGCAAACAATTTTACACTATATTTGTATAGTGCTCCCCAATTACAACGTTCTTACTTATTATAGCCACAAAGATAACACTGTAAAATACATAAGGAATGTATTATAATTTTTTCCAAATTTTACAAATGAGAAAATTAAGGTTTCTAAGGGATCCTAAGAGACACCCAAGGATCCTCATGTAAAAAATTATGGAATTATAAAGATGTAGCACAGACTTTTTGATGCTTAGTTCAGGAGAAAGAAAATTTACTACTGTAGTAAATTCCATAGATGATCTATCCTGAAGAAAATTGGAGGATCAAAGATAGAATAATGATATTATTGTTGTTTGTCTTTACTTCTTGAATTTGACCATGACATCAGGGAGGTGAAACCATGAAATCCAAGTAAATTAGATTTAAGTGAGGGTGGACCATGCAAAATCATCAGCCTCCTTTTTCTCCTCTTTCTCCTCTAATGATATCTGCATCCAGTGGAAAGATATAGATCAGGATGACTGAATGACCCTGTATGCACTGGGAGACCTTGGCTTTTTAAAGCTAAGATCTTTAATAGATCTCAGTTTGACTAAGGCAATACCCATTCAATGATTAAAGCTAAGGTAAGAACTGAGGGAAAGAATGGCCTCCTTTACCAAGTCAAAAAAAAAAAAAATCCAATCTGGAAGGAGATGATCCTAAAGATTTCTGGCCAAAATAGAAATAACTATTATTTATATTCACTGGGAGTCAATCAAGACCCAAACAATGACCAATTGGGGTTTGGTCTGGGATCAACTTTGGTCAGTCAATGAAAGCCAGAATGATTTGAGTTTAAGGAATGATCCTTAAAAAAGAAATCTAGCTGGTAAACCTCAAGATATAGATCAGGATGATTGGCTCATGTAGATAGAACAATCATGTTGAAGAGAGAAGGAGAGAAGAAGAGGGAGAAAATTATTATTTTACTTCTCTTTTCTCTAATCAGCTAAACAACCTTTGATGTGGAAAAGACAAAATAAAAATAGATCCATAGAAACTGATATTCAAGAAAAGTCATTGGATTATAAGAGAGCATGACTACTCTTGATAAATTCAAGCCACTATACCCAAATGAATGACATCTCAGGGTACCAAAAGAGGTATTTTTCAATGGTCTTGAAAAATTGTAATGAATGTAAGCTGGAGAAAGGAACATGTTTGGATTTTCCAAAATAGGGTAGCAATGAAGTCTTCAAACAATAGACCAATGAATTTGACTCTGATCCCTATAAAAATTCCAGAATGTATTTTTAAAAAATTAGAAAAAGGAAGTAGTAATCACAGAGCCAGCATGATTTTATGAAAAGCAAGTCTTGCCATCCAAAAACTAATTTCCTTTTTTTTTTCCTTACATGCTCACTAAACTGGGATCTCAGGGGAATAAATGTTTTAAATGTAATTTATATAATTTTAGATTTAGACAGTGTAGATTTAGTGACTCTGACAATGTCTCTTTTGCTATTATTGTGAACAAGATGGAAAGATATAGGGGCAGAGAAGAATACAGTTAATTGGAATCAAAACAAAATGGTCAGTCCAAGAGAAGTCATTAATGGTTTAATCTCAACTTTGAAGGAATTCTCTAGCAGTTCCTTGAAGGGTTACCCTTGACCATATGTTTTTCATTGACATGGGTAAAGGCATACTTTGCACTTATTTATAAATAACAAAGCCAAGAAGGAGAGCTATGACACTGAATGTCAAACTCTAATGCTGGAGAAACTGAGACAAGATAGAGATTAGAGAGTTTTTAATATTTTATTGGAGAGCTTGAATTAATTGGCTGAATAGGACTAATGTCTCAAAGTATTCAGCATTGAATGTGAGATTCCAGGGATTTTTATAGGCTTCAGTGATATGGGACACAAAGACAGGGGTGGGGAAGAACACTGGTGAGCGGAACTTTCAGTACTATAAATTCAGTTCTGACGAGTTGAGGGTAAGAAAGGGTCATAAATTCTGATAAGTTGGAGATCTAGGAGCCAGGATGTCTGAAATAGGAGATATGTCTACCTCTCTCTAAATAAACCATTTGCATTTTATGGCTCTATAGAAGCTAATGGTCAGGGCCCCCAGCCCTAATTTATATCAATTCTAATGGTCACATAGTGGAGTTGAAACCAAGGGGACTGAGGCAGAACAATTCAAGGAACTGAGGCAGAACAATTTAGGGAAACCGAGACAGAACAATTCAGGGAAACTATGGCATAACAAAACATATTCCCCTTCTTTATCAAAGAGGTAAGTGGGGTGAGGAAGGGTGGGGGAAAGGTCTGTGGGTATAGAATGTTGTATAAAATATCAGAATTTTTTTCATTTTGTCTCTTCCTCTTTAAAACAAAATTTTTGTTCTGCAAGATGATACTATGGGAAGAAAGAAGGAAGAATACAGGATGAAATAATGCACATGATACCCAAAAAATTACTCATAATTAATTGGATGTCTAAGCTAATATTTTAAAACATTTTGTCTGGCTAAAACTTTGGTTTGAAACCATCTTCAAACACATTATTAAGAACATATGTGCTATGGGTATATGAGATATATGAGAGAGTGTATGTTGGTGGGGGGGTGGGGTAGTATCTTTGATATGAGGACTTGTCACTTTTTTTCCAGAGCTGCTCACCTACCTTTGATGTCTGTTATCACCCAATTCTCAGCTGTAGTTCCAAGAAGCTATAGCATAAACATCCATATTCCAATAAAACCATCTTGACAGACATGCTAAATCAGGTTGAGAGTATCTGACCAGTCTCAAATTTGTTGGTGAACTAAGGGGAAATTTATCTCAAGCATGTAAAGACTTCACCCCATAGAATAAGTAGATGAGACCAATTACTTCCAATTTCTATGAAAATAACCAAAAGCAGGTGCTATGAAGTGCTTAGAGCTTAGTAGCCATGGAAGATTCCAAGGTCATCCACTGCATCCCAAGCCATTGCCTGTTTTCCTGATTTTTATCTCCCTACTGGACTAGGATGACTTTGGAAGAAAGAGTGAAGTGAACAAGTTTGTGCAATTCTGCTTCACTTAAGTTCAATTCATTCACAACTAAAGACATCACTCTGTAATGTCATTGGTCCTCTTTGAAAATGAAGGACTATTTGCCAAGCACTGTGCTTAGTGATGGGGATAAAAAGAAATGTAAAGAGAATAAAATTAAACAGGGATTATATAAAGAGGTACAGTGGATTTGTTTAAAAAGACAATTTCACGAAAGATGGAGGAGACATTACTAGATAGCAACTTGTCTAGGGAAAAATTTTTTTATGGACTTTGAGCTCTGTATGAACTCAACTGTTTCAACACTCAAGATAACTCACACTTCTTAGTATTGTAAAGAAAGAACCTTGTAAACTTCAAAACAAAAACTAAATTTTCTTATCATTAATTAATATAATGATCAAAGAAGTTGCCCCAAGAAAAGGAGAGTTTAATAATTGGATAAATGATCCATAAATAATTGAAATTTTATTATTATCAGTCTGCATTTTCAGAATGAACTTGGTCCTTTTGTTCTCTGGTTGTTTAGCATTTGTATCAGGCTGCTTAAGATATATTTAATATAAAGATGAACTGAGGAATATACTCTAAGGAAGGCCACCATTGTTTCATTCCAATTCAGGAGACTTTTTTCAAGAGACTACTTTAAGCAATACTCAGTGCTACCTTTGAGATACAACAGTCAAACTAGACATTCTCTTCCTTATTTAAGAAGATTATGACCTAATAGGGAATAGGAGGAGGCAATAAGACAAGAACAAAATAACTATTACCCAAGGCAGAATCTACTAAGTGAAACAGGAAGATCTATGATGTATGAGAAGTTTGAAGAAGAGGAGACAGAAACTATCAAGCTTCATGAAACAAATTCAGTGTAAATTGGATCTTAAAAGATATACAACCCAGTTATAAAGAAAAAAAAATATGATAGGGAGATCGGGAGAGAAGGGCAGAATGAGAATGGCATACATAGAGAATGGAAGGAGGAATATAAAGGGGTATACCAACTTATTTAGGGGGAGTATTCTCTGTCCTATATTCATTTCCATGAGCATGGATTGAGTATGATTCCAGTGAGCAGGAGTAGGGAGAAACTGGGAGATGGGAATGAGGAGTAGGTTGGGGACAGATTTTCATTGGTCCTTTCTCTAAAGGTAAAGGGAAGGACCAAAGGGAATAGTCCATTAAACCATGTTGCCATGACTAACCTACTTTCTCTATATGTCCATAGATTAAAACAAGATACAGTGAATAATACCTCAATCTACCTGGGATGTAAAGAACATGAAGGAGAAACAAAGATTTAAAGTGAAGAGAAAGGTAATGCATATCTTTTCTCTGAACAATTTCTAAATTCATAATAAAAATCACCATCTTTTCCCTTTAAAGATATTTTCTGTACTGATGCTAAGTGAAATGAGCAAAAGCAGAAGATCATTGTACATAGCAATAACAAGATTATATGATAATCAATTCTGATGGACATGGCTCTTTTAACAATGAGATGATTCATATTAGTTTCAATGATCTTGTGATGAAGAGAGCCATCTACACCAGGAAGAAGACAGTGGGAACTGAGCATGGATCACATCATAGCATTTTAACTTTTCGTGTTGTTGTTTGCTTGCATTTTATTTTCTTTCTCATTTTTTCCTTTTTGATCTGATTTTTCTTGTGCAAGATAATTGTACTGGATTTAACATTATATTGTTAATTGGATTTATTATGTTGGATTTAACATATTTTTAATATGTTTAACACATATTAGATTACTTGCCATCTAGAGGGGAAGAGGGGGAAAATTTGAAACACAAGGTTTTGCAAGGGTCAATGTTGAAAAATTATCCATGAATTTATGACCAAAGAAGAATTAGAGATCATTATTGATCACAAAATAGAAAATTTTGATTATATCAAATTGAAAAGTTTTTGTACAAACAAAACTAATGCAGACAAGATTAGAAGGGAAGCAATAAACTTGGAAAACATTTTTACAGTCAAAGGTTCTGATAAAGGCCTCATTTCCAAAATATATAGAGAATTGACTCTAATTTATAAGAAATCAAACCATTCTCCAATTGATAAATGGTCAAAGAATATGAACAGACAATTCTCAGATGAAGAAATTGAAACTATTTCTAGCCATATGAAAAGATGCTCCAAGTCATTATTAACCAGAGAAATGCAAATTAAAACAACTCTGAGATACCACCATATACCTGTCAGATTGGCTAGAATGACAGGGAAAGATAATGCGGAATGTTGGAGGAATGTGGGAAAACTGAGACACTGATACATTGTTGGTGGAATTGTGAATACATCTAGCCATTCTAGAGATCAAATGATATGAAAAGGCAATTTGTAGAAGAAGAAATCAGAACTACCTGTAGTCACATAAAAAGAATACTCTAAATCACTACTGATTGGAGAAATGCAAATGAAAACAATTCTGGTATACTACCACTCATCAGATTGGCCAACATGAAAACAAAAAAACAAAGGAAATCAACAAATGTGGGAGAGAATGTGGAAAATTTGGAACACTAATGCCTGTTGGTAAAGTTGTGAACTAGTCCAACCATTCTGCAAAACAATTTGCAATTATGTCCAAAGGGCTATATAAAACTGTGGGTACTTTTTGACCCCATTTCTGGGTTTATTTCCCAAAGAGATCAAAGAAAAGGGAAAATGGCCTTTTTGTATAAAATTATCTATAACAACTCTTTCTGTGGTGGCAAAGGATTAAAAATTAAGGAGATGTCCATTAATTGGGGAATATCACAAGTTGTGATATGTGATTATGATGAAATATTATTGGGATCTAAGAAATGATGAGCTAAAAAACCTGAAAAGACTTATATAAACTTATACAAAGTATTTTGAGCCAAGCCAGGAGAACACTGTAAACAGTGATATTAATATTATAAAAATGAAAACTGTGAAAAACTTGGCTTTCTTATCAAGAAAATGAGTGAAGACAATTCAAAAAGAGCCATGATACTATTTATCTCCAACAAGAGAACTGATGAGACAATTCAAAAAGAGCCATGATACTATTTATCTCCAACAAGAGAACTGATGAACTCTGAAGCATACTTATTTTTTACATAGCATTTTACTTTTTCCAATTGTATGTAAGGACAATTTTAAATTTTCATTAGCTTTTTATACGATTTTGAGTTCCAATTTTTTCTTCCTTCCATGTCTCTTTCCCCTTTTCTATAAGATTGTAAGAAATTTAATATAGGTTATATATGTGCAATCATGAAAAGTTTATTTCCATATTACTCATCTCGTGAAAGAAGAAACATAATAAAAGAAAAAAAGCATGAACAAAATTAAGTAAAAATTGATTGCATTCAGACTCCATTAGTACTTTCTCAAGATGTAAATAGCATTTTCCATCATGAGGCTTCAGGAATTGTCTTTAATCATTGTATTGCTGAGAAAAGTTAAGTCAATCATAGTTGATCATCATACAATGTTCCTCCTACTATATACAATGCTCCCCTGATTCTATTCACTTCATTCAGGGTCAGTTCATCTATGTTTTTGGGGGTTTTTTCTAAAATTTACCTGCTCATCATTTTTTATCATACAATAATATTCTTTTACATTCATATACCACATGTATATGTGTTTTTCTGTTCTGGCATTCCCCAATTGATGGGAATTCCCTCAATTTCCAATTTGTTGTCATCACAAAAAGAGCTGAAGTTTACTTGTTTTAACTTTTTTTATTATTTTATTTTGTTTGTATGTCCTTTTTAAAATCGACTAATAAGGAAATGTGTTTTGTATCATTTCACATATTTAATCTATATTAAATTGTTTGCCTTTTCAATGAGGAGAAAGAAGTGGGATGTAGCAAAACAATTTGGAACTCAAATTTATTAAAATGATTGTTTAAAAATGTTTAATTAATTTAGTTATTTATTTAGTTAAGTAAACAAAAATAATTTTAAGAAAATATTGGAACATGTATCGAGGGGATGGGGTAAAGGAACATTAAAATGAAGATATACAAAGTTGGGCTGCAGTAAAGTTATTATAATTCTTATTTATAAAGTGCTTTAAAGATTGCAAAGCAATTTCTTTACAACAGTTTTGGGATATATCATCATTATCATCCCCACTTTACAAATGAAGAAACTGAGACTTTGAGAGCTGACTGACTTGCTCATAATCATCCATTTAAAAACTTCAGGCAAGAGCTGAAACCAGGCCTCCTGACTTCACATCCATCATTCTATCTAATATGCTATACTGTTTCCCAAGAATAGAAGTCCTGAAGGATCCAACCTGCCTGAAGTACTTTCATCCTTACAAAGGTCCTGGGTAGAAGAATGACCTCCCTGAAGAGAAGGGCAGCAGAAAGATTCTCTGCTTAAAAATTGACAAGGTAGTCCTAAATCCTTGGCATCTCGCACAGAGCACATAAGTTATAGAGCTATAGAGTTATAGACAGCTAATACTAACTGTCTCTGGACTTAATGAAAAATGTGAACCACAAGGAATATGAAACATGAAATTAAATTTTATGCAAAGTCAGGAAAAATTGGATATTCAAAACTAGAAGAGATGTTTTTTAGATCTATCACCATTGCTCGAATCACTACTAATATCATCATTATTATTATCATCAAAGTTATTAAATATAAATACTACAACTCATTAAATATAAATATTATATATCATCTCTGTCCTCTAGAAACTTAGAAACAAATGGAAAGCCTATTTTGGAGTCATGAATTGGCTCTATTTTTCTCCCAACTCTAGAGTTATTTGTAATTTTAGTACACACATTCAGAAGGGTCCAAAGTAGCAAATGCATCTCACATTCATTATGACCCAGAATTCCAAGTTTCCTTCTTGAACACACTATAGACTCCAAGGGAAGTTAACAGTGGAAGAGTGTGTTGGAGAAAAAAATCATTTCTGAATGACCTGGTATTGAATGAAATACGCCCAGTCATAAGTTTCCTTTAAGCCAAGCTCTTTGAAATATCCCTATTAACCAAGATAAAGTACCTACAGATGTTCAACCAGTCTAAGCACTTGATTAGCGGAACATCTAAACGCCTCTATTATGAAAAGTGATATAGTCTCATTCAAAAGCAATAATGAGCTGTTTCCCATTCCTGCTGTGGGGAGGGAGTCTGAGAGAATTTGAATTATTTTTCTATTTTGAGTTATTGCAATGGAGGGATAGAGAGGATCCCATGCACTTGAGAATCACAGCTGAGAAGCTTTTTATGTTCAGGAATATAAAAGTAGACAGTCCTCTCTCTCCAACAGGACATTTGTTTCTCTTGGAATCTCTTCAAGTGGGAAAGGAAGATACCTTAAGGATGCAGTGAGAACAAGCCCTGTGAGTTCTTAAGGGATGTGTAGAAGCGAGAAGGAACCTCCTTTTATTTCTGGTCCAGCAATTGTTCCCTGACTTTAACCATGCATTTACTTAGAAATAGAACATTTGTGAATGTTTTGGAGACCAGAAAATTCAGATTCAAGGCCTGATACTGACACATATTAGCTCTGTGACCATGGACAAATAAGTCACATAGCTTCTCACTGCACAATCTCCCTCCATACAGACATAGACACACCACCATCAGATACCTGTATAAGACTACAAAAAGGGTTTCTACAATATTGGGAACCTTTTGCACTGATCAGATCAGAAACCAACCCCCCTCCCTCCCAAAAAAAATACTAACAATAATAATAACTAACATTTGTATACTGCTTAGTGCTCCAGTAAACATTTTACAATTATTATTTCATTTGATCCTCACAACGCTCCTGTGAGATAATATTATTATCCCCATTTTATAGATGAGAAAACTAAGGTAAACAAAAATTAAATGACTTGCCCAAAGACAAAGGCCAGATTCAAACTCGGTTCTTCCTGACACTAGGCTCAGTAGGTACTCTTTACCACTGCTTTACCTAGTTGTAACTGAGATTCTTCTAATTGTCCTACTTCTAAGCCTCACCACAATATAAAGAAAACTTAGATTCTCAAAAGTTATCTGAGTGAGTACAAGTTATGACAAGTTCTTGAAAAGACTTTAAAACTGGACAAACTATGTCTTTTGTCAATAGGAAGCCAGCCAAGCTAAGTTCAGAGAGGCTGATCAATGGAAGGTTGGCCATGAGGTGATGAGTTCTTTCTGTCCTGCGACGTTATGGAGACTATGTACTAAGAGATAAAGGGGAAGTGATCTATATTGGTGGAGATAAAATATATTCTAATGAAATCAGAATCTGAAGAAGTGACATCTTTCTGGGAGTTGTGATTGTTCAGTTATTTTCAGTCTTGTCTGACTCTTCATGATCCCAATTGGGGTTTTCTTGGCAGAGACACTGGAGGGGTCTCCAATTAATTATTTCCTTCTCCAGCTCATTTTACATATAAGGAAATTATGGCAAACAGGCTTAAGTGACATGTCCAGGGTCACAGTTAATATAAGTGTCTAAGGCCAGATTTGAATACAGGAAAGTGAGTCTTCCTGACTCCAGGCTTGACATTCTATTCACTGTGCCACCTACCTGTCTTGTAGGTAATGCTGAGGTCCCTCCCACCAATACAAGGTGACAAGGTAGGTTGCAATGGATTATTTCAGTGGCCTACAGAGATAACAATACAAAATCTTTGTTCCACAGACTAACTCAATTAAATGCAATGGTCTTTTCTATCCTCATCCTTAAACTCTCCAGTTTTTCATTCTGTTGATCAACTCCTGTTTATGGATACTCCTCTTTTGTCTTCTGACACTGTTTTCTTCTAATCCTCCTACTTGTATGACCATTTGCTTCTCAGTCTCCATCACTTACTTTCAATCATGTTCTGTTACTTAAGCAAGCTGTTAGATAGCACAATGGATAGAGTTAGAAGCCAGGAATCAGGAAGACTGGAGTTCAAATGCAAATCTAAATTAATAACTCTATGTGACACTGAGCAATTCACTTAACTTCTGTCTCAGTTTCTTCAACTATAAAAGCCATCATAATGGCACCTCTTGTCATTGTTGTTGTGAAGATCAAATGAAATAGTAGCTATAAAATGCATGGCATATAGTAGGCATTATATAAATGGTTATTCCTTTCCCCTCCCCTAAGCATAGCCAAGGGTATAAATGCATCCATTTTTAAAGGATATATTTACACATATACATATTTCAAATAATACTTTGCCAAGACATTTGCTTACTGGAAATTTATTTCACCACTTTATAGAATTTTAACTAGCATTTCACATATAGAACCTGAAGGGGAAAAGAAAAGCAATTCTATAAGACTTTTGATTCAGCACTTGAGAAAATAATCTAAGACCATTCACCTTACACTTGCTAAAAGATTGCCATGTATCTTATAGATCTTGATTGTTTCTTACCTGATATTTTCTACTTTAAAACTAGCTAGATCTATCTCCTCCTCTTCTCAACAATAACTTCAAAATTAAAATGTCCATCTAGGTCCAAATGGCCCCCAAGCACCTGACATCATAGAAAAAAATTCTCAGCATATCCTTATTAACCAACCATGAGAAAATCAGAGAATGTTCTACTTTTTTACTTCCATTCTCCTCAAGCAATTACTGTTCTCAAAAATATAACATAGATATGAAAGTAGAGATGTAAAATAATACCTTCTTCCCCACTTATAACCATCCTAAAGGATCTAAAAAGAGTGTTTTTAACATACATTAGTGTAGGAACTTTTGTTGCACAAAAAAGGAAAACTAGGATATTATCTTTGTAACTGCTGCATGACCCCAATATATGACGCTGTAATACCATCACCCCATCTGGATAGAGATGATGAAGTCCACAGGGTCCCATTCCCTTCCCATCTGGCTGTAAGGACAGCCTTTTAATTAATTTCCTTTTGACATTTTAAATATCCTAGTTGGGTTTCTTTTTCCTTTCCATCCCTAGCATGAATATAGCATTACCACAGTCACTACATTTTGATGGCATTTGTCACCAAATCAAAGAATATACAAGTAAAAAAAAAACAGATCAAGGATGCAACTCATTTTGAAGTTCCTTTAACTCAATGCTCCCTTATTCCAGTTACTAAAGTTAGAGTATCCAAATGAAATTCCTTTAGTCTGGGTCTGACTACCTTACTTCCCTATTCAAAAAACTCTTGTGTGTAGGATAAAATACAAATTTCTCAGCTTTGCATTCAAAGCCCTCCATAATCTGACTCTCACTTATCTTCTAGACATTTAAAAAACTTCCTTAATAGGATCATAGAATTACAGCTTGAACTTGAGAAGGTATCAAGTCATCAGTCAATCAACAAGTAAATATTATGCTCACCACAGGGAACACAAAAAAAGAATTCTCTCTAAATCTCTAAATTTCAATTCTAAATCTATCTCTGATACTAAATGTAAGGAACAAATATAAGAAAGACTGAGCCTGACCAGAAAACCCTTTCACTTCCTTTACCCAAAGGAGATGGAAGAGTAAAAGACAAAGTTAAAATGCCAAATAAAAGAAAAAGGAGGAAAAAAAAAACTATTCAAGTCAAGTCTTATTCATTCAATGTATATAGATATATGCAATAGAACTACTGGAAAAATCATTAATACTCCATTTTCCTGAGAAATGAGAAAGGAGTACTCTCTCACTTGGCAATTAAGAAGAAATACCCTACAGAAGTTATAATCAAAATCATATAATTACAGAGATGAAGTTTAATCTCTGGGCCAAATGTCCATCTGTTTCCTGTTTCTAATCACTTAATATACATCAAGTGTTCACACAACATAAACTTATAAGAATCTCAGTCATGCATTACATCTTCAAGACAGGAGTTAGACAAGAAATGAACTTTAGGCAAGACAATTAGTAAGACAGGTCACATGGTGATACTCCATTCAGGGATGGGTTGAAATACCAGAAAAAAGAACTGACCTTCAAAGTAAACCATCTGTTCTTAGTAGAAAAGGACAATAAACAGTGATCCATAAGCATCATTCATTTATAGGCATGATGTATCAACACTGAAGCAACTGATAATTCCAAGCACATCTTGTCAGGGATAATGTTAGAGTGCTAGAGATACTCATTTCACGTCATTCCTAATAACTGCCCTAATTTGCATTTCCTTTTCTATCTTTCCTTAGTTTATTTAAACAGTTTTTTACCTTTACACCAATGTGATAAAGTGCTAAGTAATTAGCTGGAATTCATTTATAGACTAATAAATGTTTAAAATATATTTATTTTAAGAAATATCAGCCAGGTCCTCCTCTCTCTGAAAAAAGAGTGGTAGGTTTAGCCCCAACCTCCTGCTTTCCCTCCAAGTAGAAATGAAAGTCTTCCCTGGGAAACAGTGAGGGAAGAAGAGGCTAGAGTTGTCTACTCATTCTTTCCTCATAAACACTCCTCAATGAGTCTTGAAGCACATGGGTTTCTCTCTATTTTTTGCATATGCACCACATTTATTTAATTATCACACCAACTCGGTGTTAGTTAAGTACTATTATGATCCTCATTTTATAAGTAAGGAAATTGAGGCAGTTAAAGGTCAAGTAACTGATCCAGGGCCAACTAGCAATTGTCTCAGACCACTGAATTCAAGTCTTTCTTACCCCAAGCCAACACTCTATCCATTATGCTATCTAACATTAATAAACATTAACAAATGTTTGTTGAATTGAATTTATTAAGTATTTATTAAGAGTAAAAAATGAAGGATAGCAGACAGTGGACCAAGAGATATGCAACATAAATGGCATCTTTTTCTTACACAGTGTGAAGAAGTAGGAAGCCTCTTTACACTGTGCAGCAAATCTTTATAGCCTTTACAATATGGACTTCTGTGTATGCTGATTCTACTCTCTGCTTTTATCCTTTGAAGACTGGAAGACAGCCCAAAAAGGTAAATGCTATCACAAGTAGAACTTTGTAGCTATAGATTAGTTATGTTTAAAATGCCTACTTGCAAGTCTTGCTTCTTTGGGATATCAAAATGTATTTTGTGATGTACTAAAGATACTGTTCCTGAAGTCTACATGCTAGGCATTAGGTATACAAAGATGAAATAAGACATGATCCTGCCTCCCAAGGAAATTATAATATAGTTGAGGAGATAAAGCACAAGATAGTATAAATATAATATGAGAAAGTTTGGCATAATGACCAGAAATCTGACTGAGGTGTTTGGGAGACCAAGATACAAGTCCCATTTTTGACAAATACTAGTTTTGTGACATTGGACAAATCACTTAATTTCTCAGTGCCCCTTAGTGACTCTCTAAACCTTAAATTGTTGAGAAGGAGCAGATGAACATAGATTAAAGACATTTTTTTCTCCCACTGAGACCTCCCCATTTTTAGAATGTGGTTTGAACTTATTCTAAGCACCCAATATTATTAACAACTTACATAACTAGCTATTAGCACTCTAAGAGTGAAGGCTGATTAGTAGTTCCCAGGGTATTCATAGGCAGCTTAAGTGGTGCAGTAGATAAGAGTGACTTATCTGAAGTCAGTCTGAATTCAAATATGTCCTAAGATAACCTGCTAGCTTTGTGACACTGAACAAGTCACTTAATCCTGTTTGCCTTAGTTCCTTATCTGTAAAATGAATTACAGAAGAAAATGGCATGTAGAAAGGTACTATTCTAGTACCTTTACCAAGAAGACCCAAAATAGAGTTAGAAACCTACTGATTAATAACAAGAAGGCATCCATGCCCTCAGTATTCTATGAATCTCTCAAACTACTGGAGGAGCTAGGAAAAGAAGATTCCCCTACACTGGCTAAGGATGAAAGGACATTGTAAGTGAGGTGACAGTCACAGACTCAGAATTTGCAAAAAGGAACCTTTAAGCATTTTCAATTTTCTTTTCAATCTTGCTTAATGATTCAGAGTTTCATTTTGTCAGAAATGATGAAAGGGTAGAAGATGTGTGACTCTAAACTGGACACTGATATAGAATGATGCAATTGGAAAAACAAAAACAAACAAACAAAATTGTACCCTGAGTCAAGAAAATAGTATATTATACCCTCCTATATTTGTGTGATTCTAATATCTAAATGACCTTGTTTGTAACCTCTCAGGGCCTGAGTTTCCTCATCTATAAGACAGGGAAATTGGGTGAAGAGTCAATTTAACAATTCTCAACAATCAGTTATTAAGCATCTACTCTGTGATGGGCACATAAGCTGCAAAAGTCATGAGAAAGAGAGTCCAGATCCCTTTCAGTTCTACTACTCTATATGCCATTTTAGGACAAAAGCACTTTCTTATTCCATTTGGGAAGCGGCAGTAATATAGAATAGGGGACAGGGAGGAGAAAACCAGCCAGAAAGTGATGGAAAGCAGGGAAGAGATGGGAAATAACTTTTCTTTTTAAAAACTAGTTTTTTTTTAAAATAGTATTTTGTTTTCCCAAAGACATGTACAGATAGCTTTCAACATTCATTTTTGTAAGACTTTATGTTCAATTTTTTTTCCTCCCTTCTCTCTCTTCCCTTTTCCATGACCACAAACAATCTGATATAGATTAAATATGTTCAAATTTTTAAAACATTTCCATATGAGTCATGATGGGAGAGAAAAATCAGAGGAAAGGGAAAAAAATCATGAGAAAAAAAAAAACAGAAGAAAAAAATGATGAAAATACCATGTTTCAATCTTCATTCAGGTTCCATAGTTCTCTCTCTTGGATGCAAATGATATTTTCCATCCCAAGTCTATTGTAATTGCCTTAAATCATCACATTGCTGTAAACTGCCAAGCCCATTACAATTGATCATCACATAATCTTGTTACTGTGTACAATGTTCTCTTGGTTCTGTTCGCTTCACTTAGCATCATTTCATGTAAGTCTTTCCAGGTTTTTCTGAAATCATGCTTCTCATCATTTCTAACAGAACAATAATTTCTACTATATTCATAAACCAGAATGTATTCAGCCATTCCCCAACTGATGAAAATCCACTCAATTCCAATTGCCACTACAAAAAGAGCTGTTACAAATATTTTTGCATATGTGGGTCCTTTTCCTGTAGTGTGTTTTCTAGAGCCCCTAAGTTGGGGTACCAAAATATACGGTCTGCACTAGCTCTCTGGAAGATTTTGGGACCAGCCTGATACCTTGGCCTTAGTGGAGGAGTGAAAAAGGCAGGAGACCCATGAAGCTGGTCAAAGATGAAGTCTCTTTATTTCAAGTCCTCTCAGCCCCTAAATACCTTAGTATGATTATATCACTACAGCACACTGAGCATGTGCCAACTATAGAACCATTACATCACCACAGCACACTGTACCAAGTGTTAACTATAAGCACCCTGCTATTGATATGTAAATGCCTCCTTACTGTAAGTATCTCTGCCTTCAAGTAGAACTAAGATGGTCACACCCTTCTTGACTTCTCAGAAAGGATGAAACTCACCAAAGGCAGATGGGGAGCCAAACCAGACATTGTCAGCAGGTTCCTTCTGCACTGAAGGATCTTATATTTTACCCGGAGTTCCTCCATTATCTACAGCCCTCTACATTTTCCCTCTTTTATGATCTCTTTAAAATATAGACTGAGTAGTTATGCTGCTGGATCAAAGGGTATACAGAGTTTTATAGCCCTTTGGATATCATTCCAAATTGTTCTCAAAAACGATAGGATCATTTCACAACTCCACCAACAATACATTAGTATTTCAGTTTTCCCATATCCCTGTCAAAATTTATCATTATCATAAAAAAGTATTAGCATTTATTTTTAAAATTTCAAGTTACAAATTCCCTTCCTTCCACTCTCCTCCACTCACTGAGAAGGTAAGCAATTATACATTTATACAATTATAATTTACATTATACATGTGGACTACTGAAAAACATTTACATATTAGTCATATTGAAAAAAAAGGCAAGAAATAAAGTAGAAAAATTACACTTCAATATGCACTCAAAATTCATTCGTTTTCTCTCTGGAGATGGATTGCATTTTTCTTCATGGTGTTCAATCCTAACTTTTTGTGGCCTTATTTGGGATTTTATTGGCAAAGAAACTGGAGTAGTTTACTATTTCCTTCTTTGGCTCATGATGATGAGCTTTATGATGAGAAAATTGAGACAAACAGGGTTAAGTGATTGTCTAGGGTCACACAACCATTAAGTATATGAGGCTAAATTGAATACCCACTATGCCACTTTGCTGCTCTTTTCATCATGGGTCCCTGTGGAATTTTCATGGATCACTATATTAATCAGAGTAGCCAAGTCTTTCACAGATGATCATCATTACAATATCAATGTTACTGTGTACAATGTTGTCCTGGTTCTGCTCATTTCAATTTGCATCAGCTCTTATAAATCTTCTCAGGTTTTTCTGAAACATTCCTCCTCCTCATTTCTTCTGATAAACTCTACATCACAGTCTACATACTACAATGTATTCAGTCATTCCCCAATTGATGAACGTGGAGGGGAGCTTTTCTCACAGGCTTTCTTTGAATTCTATTTTGAATGTTTGTTTACATCTTCTTGGTGCTTCTATTACTCTCAATATTATTTCCCTGTATGCTCTCTTCTAGATATCTGAACACAGGAATAGCAACATAATATATAATAATATAATATAACAGGAATGGCAGTATAACATATAATAAAAAAAAACAATAGGTTAGGAACCAAAAGAGAAGTTTAGTTCCTGGCTAGATCATCAAGTAGTTGGCTGACCTTGAATAATTTTTCTTATTTTTGTCATGAAAGGATTGGACTACGATTATTTCAAATATATACCAATACATAATATTCTAATATGTAAAATAATATGTGCCAGACCAAGAAACAGAGATTACATCTGTGATTTCATTGGTAGAGAGACCTTCTGGATCAGGAAAATCTTTCTACCAATGCAGGTTAGCACCTTTTCTGCAATTTAAAATCTTCAAGAGCTGACTAGAGCTCTGAGATGCTAACTTACTTTCCCAGGGTTACACAACTAGTTTGGATCAGAAACAGAGCTTAAACCTATTTATTTCTGAATTCAAGGTCAGCTCTCTGTCCATTAAATCATATTCTATCTTATGAATATGAGATGACAAATTAGTGTATAAGGATGTGTATATATGTGTGTGTGTGTGTGTGTGTGTGTGTGTATAAACTCTGTATATATATATGTATTTATATAATACATATATCATATAAATTGTAATCCTCAGTATAGGTATCCATTATCTATATTTGTCTGTCTGTCTGTCTCTCTCTCTCTCTGTGTGTGTGTATGTGTGTGTATACACACCTACCCTGGGTTTGATAACTTTAAGGCCACAGTACTAACTGTCAAGGAATCTATAATGTAATCATAGATTTATAGTTGATAGGAACTTCAGAGATCATCTAGTGCAACCTCTTTATTTAAAAAATGAAAGAAAAAAGGCACAGATAAATGAACTAGCTTACCCAAGGTCACACAGTAAATAAAAAAGTGAGGATTTGAATATGTTTTTAGACTCCAAATCCAGTGATCTTTCTCTTGTATTTTATTCTATCTAACTCCAATTTTATAATCCTCTTTATATAAATAAGATTGTAATACAAAATGGAATGTATTGGGACAAAGGAGAGATACAGACCAAGGAGCCCTTAAAAAAAAAAAAAAAACTCCTAAGATTCCTTCTAGCTAAAAATATTACATGATTCTTTGTTTCTGTGAGACTAAAGCAAACTGGGAAAGAGCTAAAGCCTCTCTGGCTGCTGATCTCAGTGACACACCCATCAGGGAGGGAAACAGCTGAGCATCTGCTCCTGTCATGTAGAAGGCTTAAAGCTAATTAACACAGGGCTCAAGATCTGAGTTTTGTGAGTGTTAAGAAGATTTCCAGACAATCCAGCTCTTTCAGAACAGGGATCATGCATTTTTTTTGGCTGTCTTTCTTCCCCTGGTAAGCTAATGATAGGATTAGTGGCAGGAGACTTTGTTTCTGATAATTGGAAAGGCAAAGGAAGGGCAAATAAGAGGACTGGATCAATACTGCAGCATTTTCATGTACAAAGACTTAGAGTCATGTCTGGTGACCATACAGTCCATCTCTTTTATTTTACAGTGGAGCAACTGGAACCCAGAGAAGTGATATGAATTCTTCAAGGTCATATAGCGAGTTCGTGGCAGAGTCAGAATTACAACCTACCTCTCAACTCCAAACTCATTGCACTTTTTTTCTACATGGGAAAAGGGATGGAGAATATCTCTTAGTCTAAAGACCAAAGAAAACAATATTCTAAGAATATCTCTATACCTCCTTGAAGATTGGTGCCTCAATATTTACAACTATTATTTTTTCTTCAGAGCAGTAATTCTATCCTCAGCAAAATGTACAATGACTACATTCAGGATATCTTCACCTGTATGTCTCATTGCCTCAAAGACAATACATCAAAACAGAGTTTATCTTTCTTCCTAAACCTATGTTTTCTTTTGACTTTACTATTTTTTATCTATGGCAACAACATCCACTCAGTTTTCCTTGTTTACAACTTTGGAAATATTTTAATTTTTTCTCTCCTTTCCTCCTCCAGGCCAATCATAAAATTCTCTATCACATATCTTTATAATATGTCTAGCATCTGCCATCCCCATCTCTGTTTATTCTGCTATTACCTTAGAAAAGATCCATTTTACCATGACCTTGGAATATTTCTATAACTTCCTAGTGGATTTTGCTCATTCTACCCCCTCCTTGTTACAAGCCATTGCTTTAATAGGAAACAGGATAAACTTTATTTTGTGTATATCTGGTCAAAGAAACATGAATCTCAGTTAAAAGAATTTTACAGATGGTAGCTTAGTAGTACTAGACCTAAAATTATATTATAAGCCAGCAGTCATAAAAACCATTTGGTACTAGTTAAGAAATAAGAGTGGTGGATCAGCAGAATACATAGATACACATGGCACAATAATCAATGCCTATAGTAATGTAGTATTAATTAATACCCAAACTCCAGCTTCTGGGATAAGAACTCAGAATCTGACAAAAATTGCTGGGAAAACTGGAAAATGATATGAAGAAGCTTGACATACCAAAATAAGGTCAAAATGAGTACATTATATGGGCAGAAAGGGTGATACCATAAGCAAATAAGTAGACGAAGAGATAATTTACCTATTAGCCCTTTGGAAGAGGGGGGAATTTATGATCATAGAAGAACTAGAAAAAATTATGAAAGCAAAATTGATTACATTAAATTAAAAAGGGTTTGCACAAACAAATCCAACAGGAACAAGATTAAAAGGGGAAGTACAAAGCTGGGGGAGGGGGAGAGGGAAAATTTATAGTCAGTGTTTCTGATAAAGGTCTCATCTCTAAAATATATAAAGAACTATGTCAAATTTATAAGAATAGAAGTCATTCCCCAAATGATAAATGGTCAAATGATATGATCAATTTTCAGATGATGAAATTAAAGCTATCTATAGTCATATGAAAAAAGGCTCTAAATCACTATTGAATAGAGAAATGAAAATTAAAACAATTCTCAGATACCACTTCACACTTCTCAGATTGCCTGAAGATGACAGGAAAAGATAATGAGAAATACTGGAGAAGATGTGGGAAAACTGGGACACTAATGCATTATTGATAGAATTGTGAAATGATCCATCCATTGTGGAGAATAATTTGGAACTGTGTCCAAAGGGCTATCAAGCTATGCAAACCCTTTGATCCAGCAGTGCCACAGGTATATTTGTATCCCAAGGAAATTATAAAGGAAGGAAAAGAATCCATATGTGCAAAAATATCTGTAGCGGCTTTTTTGTGTTGGCAAAGAATTGGAAAATGAATAGATGCCCATCAATTGGGAAATGGCTAAATAAGTTGTAGTAAATAAAGGTAATGGAATATTTAAAAAATGGTGACCAAACTGATTTAAGAAAGACCTGTAAAGATTTACATGAACATTGATGCTAAGTGAAACAAACAAAACCAGTAATACATTGTACACAGCAACAGCAGTTATGTGCAATGATCAGCTATGAAACACTTGGTTCTTTTCAGTGGTTCAGTGAACCAAAGCAGTTCCAGTAGACTTTGGGTAGAAAATGTCATCTATATCCAGAAAAAGAACTATGGAGATTGAATGTAAATCAACACATGCTATGTTCGCTTCTTTTTTCTGTTTTTTTGTTTTTTTTTCAATTTCTCATGGGTTTTCCCTTTTGTTCTGATTTTTCTCTCCCAACATGATTCATAAAGCAATGTGCTTTAAAAATAAATAAACAAGCAACAACAAAAAGGAAAAGTAGCCTGAAAAAGGAAAAGACTTTACAGGCCATCTTATCTGATCTGCTTCTGTACATGAATTTTTTGAGCAATCTTGTAATATAGAACTTATTACTGTGGAAGTAGCTTTTTGAGTAGCTCTGAACATTCAGAAATCTGTTCATAAAAAGATTCATAAAAAGGCCTTTCCTAAATACCTCAAATCTTAATGCTCCTTTGTACTCCATCCCAGGAATAACTTTATATTATTTTGTATTAATCTACATATGTTTCATTTCACCTTGAAAAATGTAAGCTCCTAAAGGGTAGAGACTGGATATTTTTTTTTTATCTCTGTATGCTTATATCTAGCACAATGTTTGATACATAGTAGATACTAAATAATTACTTATATTATTCAGATTGAATCTGTATTTTTGCAACTTTTTCATGAGAACATGCCAACCAAAACTCTTGATCTTCAAATACAACATGGTATTGTAGGATGCAAAGAGCAAAACTAAAAGATATACCAAGATAAGAGACTGAGTGAAAGTAGTAAAGTTGAAATCCCTCACCCATTTCTGCTCAAATAAATATCTAAGAAGAGCGGCAGAATGAGGAGAGATTGGGAAAATTTAAGGAGAAACTTCAGTGGGTTATTTTTCCAACTTAAGATCATAAATTAGAACTGAAAGCAAGTGAACAGGGCAAGAACTAAGAATTAGGGGTAGGACAGTATTACATAGACAAACCTTGAACTAAGAAAAGAGTCACTGCACTATTGTTGTAAGTCTGGAGAAAGGAATGCTAACTCTGGTTGTGCTCAGAACAGAACCTACCTAAGCTGTTATTCTTATGCTTCCCATTTAGAAGACTGAGACTGAGGTCTAGAACTGTCTGTTGTAGATCCATCCAAGCTCAAGTCTGCAGATTTGTTGCATAGGAGGATAAAAATCAGATTATGCCCTAGATTAGATCACATAAAGTTTGCAGAAAGTAGCTCCCTTGATTGAGCCAGCCCCATAATGTTTGAAGAACAGTAGGACAATGTAGAAGCAACAACAACAAAAAAAAAAAATAAGCTATGCTCATATAAAGCCTACCAGAATTGCACAAAGTCACAAATTTAAAATTAAGGTAGGAAGAATGAGAAAATAAACAACAAAAAAAATGAATTATTATGATAATGGGTACATCCAAGATGCAAACCCAAAAGAAAACAATTCCAAAACACATAAAATCTCTAAGAAAGCACAATTTGGCCACAAGATAAATTAAAATTCCTAAAAGAAATGAAGCAAAAGTTTAAATAAAAGATTCCTTTTAAATTGATAAAATTAATGGATTATTTTTTTAAAATGAAAATTATGGAGAAAATACTTAGAAAGAAAATTAATAGCCTAGCACAAGAAATACAAAAACTTACAAACGTAAAAGTACATTTGAAAATTAGAATAGATCAATGAGAATTTAATGATTCTATGACATAAGAAAAATAGAAGAAATGTAAAATCTTTAATATCAAAAACATTTTGAAAGATCAAGGAAAGATCATTTAAGAAACATTAGATTATCTGAAAGCTATGCCTCTTCTCCCCCAGAAAAAAAAGTCCTGGATATAGTATTCAAAAAACCAGAAAAGAAAACTATCCTATACATATTAGAACAAGAAGACAAAAGAAAACCAAAAGACTCACCAGTCACTTCCTCAATGACTCCCAAATAGAAACTTTCTAATTAAAAAAAAAAAAAATACAGCTACTAGATTAAAAAAATACTGCAAGCAGCCAGAGAGAAGGAATTCAAATTATCAAAAAAAAACAGTCAAAATCACACAAGATATAGCATTATGAAGAAGAAGAAAGCATGAAATATGGTATTTCAAGAGAAAAAATATAGGCTTACAATTAAGAATGATTTAACTGTAAAAACTAAGAATAATCTTACAATGGAGGAAATGGATCTTTAACAAAATACAGAATTTTAAAACATTTATGGTGAAAAAAATTAGAATTGAATCTTTGAAATGAAAAGACAGAAGTCAAGAGAAACATAAAAAGATAAATGCAAGTGAGAAACAGTATTTAATATAATTTAAAATGTAAAATTCTCATTTAGAAATGAAATGGAGCAAGAAGAGGTATCTGCTGAGTTTAAAAAGATTTATGGTTTTAGAATGAGCTCTTTATGGCCCCATTTCTGATACTGAAACCATTCTAAGCATAGAATATTTGCAACAAATCTCATCTGGAAGCATGTCATATATACTTTCATCCAAATTATTGAATATTTATTTATGTATATATGAAATACTATACTCATGTATATATGTATATAGGCACATATATACATATGCATACATATAGAAAAATATAAGGGATTTTTATTATGCATATACATGTATACACATATATATACACAGAGAGAAGACTTTATATATAAGGGATAGATAAATATATACAGAAATGATAATTGACATGTTTGTATGTGCATATACATAAATATATTGTCATCCTAATCTATATCTTACCACTGACCCATGTGGTTCTGGAGGGGAAAGTGAGGCAGGTGACCTTGAATAGCCCTTCCTCACTCAAGTCCAATTTACTTGCATGTCATGATATCTACCTTCCTTTGGTTATAGTAGTCTTCAAGAATGAAGGACAAATGACAACAATATTCTAGATGAATAGAAGCACATGGTAATTTATTTTATTAGTTATAATTGTTCTATTATTACTATTAATCCTCTATTAAAGTCCTATTCCAACACAATATCAGGATGTGGCAATAACCTTGGGTTCTCTAAGGCTAGTCCAGCAAAATCTGCTCTGCATCTCATAGATCCTATTAAGTCTGAAAGGCTTTTTTTGTTTGTTTCATGGGTCCATTTGGCAATATAGTGAAAACTATGGGCCCCCCTTTTTTCACAATAATGTTTTAAATGCATAAAATAAAATACAAAGTGTCACTCAGGAAATCAATTATACTGAACTGATTAACAACATTAAAAAAATACATATTCTCAGATCTCAAAGTAAAAGATCCTAAATTACAGGAAGTTCTCCTTTGTATTCAGTAGGACTTTTGAAAAGAGTTTATGGAAATACATAAATAAGGATTGTTCAGTATGGGAAAATCATTAATGGACTGCTATATACATTGGTGTGAAAAAATATCTATATCTCTGAGATCACAGATCCCCTGAAGAATCAAATTAAAATTTTAGTAGAAATAGTAATATTAGTGATACTTATACTATAGTTTTTTTTTTTAAAGGATCTTTATATTTTGCTTTAAAATGTATTTCTTTTTTTAATCACAGTCATTTCCCCTTAATCTCCCATACTAGAACTAGAGTCAGGGAGATTTATCTTCCTGAATTCAAATCTGGTCTCAGACACACTTAACTAGCTATGTGACACTGGGCAAGTCCCTTATAACCTTGTTTGCCTTAGTTTCCTCATCTGTAAAATGAACTGGAAAAAGAAATGAAAAAATACTTCATTATCTTTGCCAAGCAAATCCCAAATGAGGTCATGAAAAATCAGATTTGACTGAAATGACTGAATAACAACAAATATATTAAATGTCAAATTGTGTATGTTTTATAGTTTAAATCTAACTTGATGTAACTGGAGATAATTGAAGCCAGAATAGTTTTCAGAGGAAGAAGCTACGAGTTGAGAGTTCAGCGGACAACCAGATTCATCTTCATCTCACACCACTGTGGTAGGTGGCTGGACTCCTGCACGCCCCCCACTGAGACCAAGCTGGTCTGAAAGACTCACCAGAAAGCTAGCCGAGCCCCAAGTGAAGGAGACGAGATTCATTCCATCTTTGTGCTAGTTGGAGGCTGAAGAAAGCAGAGGCAGAGGCTAAAGGACAGAACCTTTGGATTTGGAGATATTCGGAGGGCTCTAAGCTAAACCGGCTATGTTTTGAGAACAAGAACTCCAACATTTGAACTCCCAACATTTTGGTGCCCGAACAGGGACCGACAAAATCCTGATTCCAGGGAAGGCACCCAGAGAGAATTTTATAATATTTTATAGAAGAACAAGAACCCCACATTTGAACTTGCAACATTTTGGCGAATAGCCAAAATAGCCCTTAGTAACTCTCTAAGTATGTTGCAGATGGATATTTTTGATTCTCCTAGGTCCCAGATCTAGCAAATAAAATTGTTTGGGGTTTCTTCATTCAGATTCTCTCTTGAGGCAACCAAAGTTTGTGTTTTGGGTTTCGTTTATATTTTGGCTTTGCCCAAATCTTATTGAATGTCTACATTTACCAATATTCATCTCATCTACCTTGCTTCAAATTACTCTCTCAGCAAAATTTCTTATCTATGTGTAGTATGTGTGAGTACACGTTGATCTAAATCCCATATAATGTGAATTTTTCAGAGTCTAGACAAGCAGAAGCCACACTTTCTTACTCATTCAAGGCAATCCCAGTAAACTTTGGATAGAAAATGCAATGTACATTCAAAGAGAGAACGATGGAAAATGAATATAAATGAACATACTTCATCTTCACTTTATTTCTTTTTCTTTTTTTTTCTCTTGTGGTTTCCCCCTTTTGTTTTGATTTTTCTCTCCCAACATGATTCATAAAGAAATGTATATTAAAAAATTAATGTACGTGTAGTACCAACAAAAACAATAAAAAAAATTGTTCAGAATGTTGGGTGGGTAGGGTAGTGGGAGAATAAAATAAATGCCTATAAAAATCAATAAATTTTTAAGAATTGCCCACCGAGTCTTCTTGAACTTATTAGATAACCTCAGAATCTAATTTATGTCCAGATTGGTTATCTTGTATCAGGCAAAGGCATAAAAACATAGGGAAATATTCCCAAACTAAGACTCAGACTTGCCTTCATCAGTGTTTGATCATCTATGCCAGGTCATTTAATGTTTTTCCACTCATAACCCCTTTTTGTCCAAGACATTTTTATGTGACCCCAGAGATGTGGGCACATGAAATAGGAAAACAAATCAAATATTTACTGATAATAAGTCACAATTTCATGACCCCCACATTCAGTTATGAAATATCCATATGGGGTCATGAATCACAGTTTAAGAAGCTGGGATCTAAGCAATATTCTCTTCAGTTCTGTCACTGAAGTAGCCAGTTCATATAGATCTTCATAGAAACTGACCGAGTACACATAAAGTGCTACTATTTTATAAAAAATGGGATCAGAAATTCAAAGTTGGAAGGGACCTTAGAAAGTTAGCTAGTCTTACCCTCACCTCAAACCCATTTTAGAGGTAATAAAAGTGAGACCCAGGGTCACATAAGTATTAAAGTACCTGAGCTGAGATTTCAACCCATTTTCTCTAAGTCTATATCTAATGGTTTTTTCCCATCATATCACCTTTATTTGATCAATAAATACTTGGTTGTAGCATAGTAAGAGAAGCAGAAAAAGAGAAGAGGGGGAAAGTGCTGGGGAACTGAAAGCAGAGTACCTCAGTTCAAATCCCACTTGGAAGGGAAAAGAAGGACACAAGGATTTTTTTAGGACCTACTATGTGTCTTAACAGTTATCTTGTATGAACTTCATAACAATTATTATATCTCCATTGGACAGATTAAGTGACTTTGGGAGGTGGAGGGAGAGAAGGATTCACAAGTTGGGAATTATCTGAGACTCAAATTACTTCAGGTCTTCCTGATTCCAGGCTCAGCATTCAATACATCTGCCACCAATTGTCTCTGTAGTGCTCCTTGCTATGTGTATAATGAGAGAGGAATCACTTAAATCTTCTGGGTTTCAGTTTCCTTATCTGTATGATGAAGGGAACTGGACTTTAGAAATCCTTTCCAGATCTAAATCTAGGTGGTTCAATTTGAGAGGAAGGATTTAGAGTCAGAGAACCTGAATTTTGATCCTTGTTGTCCTACTCAATACCTATTTAACTTGTGCAAGTGACTTCTCTCTGAAGCTTAGTTTTCTCATATATATACTCTGAATTAGTACTGGATAAGAGGATCAATTTTCTAACTCTGTCTATATTTTTTATTTCTTTTTCACATTTCTGAAAAGCAGTTTTATTTAAATAAGAATTTAAATACATTACATAACATCTACTCTAAAAAGGGGAAAAAAGAAAAGAAAATCAAATCAGTCTGTCACTTCACATGGCACTGGGCAGCTGTGGCTAGTAAACTATGAACTCAGCTGTTATTACATTGACTATTTTGATACATTACTTCAAAATTTGTTCCCTTGTCAAAAGATTAATTCAGGTAAAGTTGTCCTCATAGTGTTCTCTCCACTTGTGTAACCCCCATAGTTACTATGTCTGGTTAGACAACATTAGACCTTGGTATGACTGATGTAAGAAAATGCCCTACCATTGTCTCAAAATGAAACTCCTTTCTGGTCAGGTGGACTGGGAGTTGGTGACCTTAACTCACTCCTCTGAGCATCATCAAAGGCAGCTCAGAGAGTTACGGTAAACTTCTCTAAAGCGGACAGAAAGCTCTGCAGAGGGAGCACCAAGGATACTCTGGACCTCCATGGCCTCAGAAGCTAGCGCTTTGGACTTGACTGAAATCTTAGATTATTTGTATTTTAGGCTGGGCACTGCCAGGCTTTACCTCTGTTTAAATGAGGGACTGCAAAATTAGACAGCAAGGCTCTTTTCAGTTTATTACAAGAATGAGTTACACTAGTCCAAGTTAAACAGCAGACCCCAAATGGTTACATTATACAAGCTGTGAGGTTTTTTAAACTTGTGACAAAGGACAGAAGGGAATTTTTCTACTCATTGCAAGGAAATCCTCACTTAAGCTTCAGTGAGCCAAAAGCACTTAAAACCCATGAACCTTCAGCTGGTCGTCCTTAGCCAGTCCAATCTCTACGAGGAACTGACATATGTTCTTACGCTGGTCACCCTGTAGCTGAATTACTTCTCCATATTCTGGATGCTCAATTACAGTACCATTGCAGGCAAATTTTTTCTTGAACGCCTTCACTAGTTTCTTTTTATCATAATCATCAGCAATCCCCTGGACAGTAGTGAGGGTCTTCCTGCCGTTTCTCTGTTGAATTCTTATATGGATATAATCCTCAGTCCCAGCAGGAAGCAGGTCATCACCCTTACTTGCATCAGCAAAGGGGTCGAAAGAGTGGAGGTTCTGGATAGCGGACATACGATGCGATTCCTTTTTCTCGGTGGAAACGGCCTGCGGAAGGCGGTGGCGGAAGAAGGAGGGCGAGGCGGGGGGGAGGGGAGGAACGGAGCGTCAGGAAGCACCTGGGCTCGAGGGAGAGGCTGCTGAGTCCCCAGCGGCGGTTCAGTGACGGGGACCGCTAACTCTCATTCTTAAGATTTTGTGTCTCTTAGAAACTGGAAGTGAAGGGGTAAAGAGGATGCCTTATAGAAAAAAATAATGAATGGACAATCTATAAGGCTAGGCACATAGTAGACACCCAATAATAAATATTCATTAAATAAATAATAATGAATTTCCTTTCTCCTATAAAGACACAAACAAAGCCAGGCACACAAGTCTTGCCTTGATGGAAAACCTTTGGCTGTAAAACTCTTAAAAAAAAAAAAAACTGACAAAGAAATACCTGTTAGTCAAGTAGCAAGTGACAGATTTAGAAAGGTTAAAACTGTCAAATTTTTACAATATGAGGTAGCAGTAAAGTAGATTTCATATAAATAGCAAAAATAGGAAGGTGAAGGAAGGAGAGGATCTCTACAATTTAGCTACAATGTCAAAAAAAGAAAAGAAAAAGAAAAAAGAAAAGCAGTGGAAATAAGGTCCAGGAATGGAATGACAAGACATCAGGGATTAACTAGGTAAATTATTTTTTTCCCTTTGATGCAGCAGTCATTTCAAAACTGAAAAAGTAGTTAGTTGCGAAAGTGGACCTTCTTTAATATTTCTCTAATAAATACAACTAAATAACAAGGCTGGGGCTTGCTTCTCTATCCTTGGGCCTGAGAGGACAGTGAAAATTATGAAAATGCTGTGGGCAGACAAATGGGACCTGTCTCTGCCATCTGTCTTCCAAATGATCCTGGAGGTACAGCTATTATTTCAGTCAGAAACTGGTAGGCCCACAATTGTTCATGGTCTTCATGAAGAATAGCGGCTGTCAAGGACTCGGTGAGTATTACAATTTCTAACAGACATGTTTTTAGCCTACCTGAGTCACTGAAACATAGGTGACTGATTGGCAATCTTCAGTTATCTATTCCCCTCATAGCTCCAGTTTAGACACTTCCACCACCCTCATCTGACTATTTATCCTCTCCTCTGTTGTATAAACATTTTAGGAGAAAGCCTGCCATTGTCTCTAAAAGGCAGGGAGGGAGGAAAAGAAGAAATAATGATATGGGAAATGTGAGACTTGATTGAAATCAACAAGAAGTCTTCTTTGAGACATCCTGGTAGTTTCAGCTAAAGAGATTGTGTAAGAAAGATGGCTAGTTTTTACCAAGGAGACACAATGGAGAATATATACTAAAAAAAGACTATCAAAAAATTTGTCTACTTTACTATTGCTATCTCATAAACTGATCAGAGAAATAAGGAAAATAAATAGGGTCAGTCAACAAGTATTTACTAAGCTTTTATTGTATCAGAGAAAAACAAACATATATATATATATGTATATATATATATACATATATATGTATGTGTGTATATATATATATATGTATGTATGTATATATACAGAGATAAAAAAACAGATTTTTTTTTTGCCCTCAAGAAGTTTAAATTCTATTTGGGGTTCAATAAAGGCATATATTCATAACTAAGTAAATGTCAAGTATATTTAACATGACTCCAAGTAATTTCAAAGCAAAGACAGTAATAATAACTATGAAGATCCAGAATGGTGTCACATTAGATAAGATACCTGAACTGTGATTTGAAGTCATACCAGGAGCTCAAATCCTGTCTCTTAAAACTTTCCTCAGTGTGAAGATTAATTGGTTGATTCTTCATGATTACTTGAGAGGAGAGTTGGCAAGTGCTTTGGAGTAGAGTTGGGAAGAGCTTGAAAGAACTTGGAAGAAGAAGACATCTTGGTTTCCTATATTCCTGCTTTAGGGAAATTTACATTATCCAAGCTAGAAGCAAGAACAATCAAGATCACTTTTCTGAATTTGGATCTGATGATCCCAGGACACAGGTTGCTTTTATGGACTAAGATTTATCGCAACTCATTACAAGATATAATCCAAACTGTTTCATTATTGAGTTAAAAAAAAAATCTTGAGTTCTAGGAGTCTAGTGTTAATGGGATATGTATTTTTATTCACTGAATCATGTAATGTTCCTAATGAGATTACCCTGACATGAAACCTTGTGCATGATTTTTTATTTTTCCTCCATATCCCAGAGTAATAAGATCCCTCATTACCTATAGGATCAAATGGAAAGTCCTCTGAATGATCTTTGAAGCTTTTCAAAACCTAGTATCTTTCTACCTTTCCAGCCTTCTTACTCTTGAAGACTGCTAAACTTTCTTTTCCCTGTTCAATTCCAATATAAATTCTCGAAGGAAGGGGCAGGGAATATATATTTGTATTTTCTGCATTCTATATGCATTCATGCATGTTATCTTCTGCCAGGGAATGGGCCCAGCTGGAATTTGGTTTGGTAACCTTGGAGAGAATCCTTCTTCAAGGAACTTATTTGATTTTTTCAAAATGTTGAATTAAATTTAAGAAAGCAGATACATGACTCAGTGGCTAATGCACTGGGCTTAGAGTCAGGAAAACCTGAGTTCAAATCTAGCCTCAAATACTACCTGGGTAACCTTAAGTAAATAACTTAACCTTGATTTGCCTTATCCACTTATATGAAAATGGTAAAGCACTCCAACATCTTTCAAGAAAACCCCATGGTCTCAGAGTGTCCGACATGACTGAATGCTTTAACAACACTAACAATTTTCAATAACTCAGTTGTCACCTCCTAGTCATAGTGATGTATCAGACCAGGGCTACATTGCGAATTATATTGGTATAAGGAAGGAATGTTGTTTCCCAAGTGATGAAATCATAGAAAAAGATTGTTCCATTTCAGAAATATGAGTCCTTTTCTTTAAATGAATCAAAAAGAACAGCATGATTTGCTAGGCTAAAAATGGGTTGTATCCACAGGGGATTTTAATTAAATTGGAGAGAGTCCAGCAGAAGCAGTTTAGTTGAATATAGGCTAAGAGGAAAGAGACTTTCAAGGAGAAGACAAGATATTTTTTCTTCTCCTCCACCCTCCATGGATTCTAGCAGTAGAATTATATCTTAGAAGTAGATATTTAGTTCAACAATGGGATAATCAGTATGTGAGAATTCAAGGAATATTTAAGGGAGAATAAGCATCCATTCCAAACACATTTGGATATAGAGTCCCTTGAGATCAGAAGCATCTTCAAGAAATGTAGCTTCTGGGAACAAAGAGAACTAGTTATAGAGTGAAAAAGAGGACTAGCTTTGGCAACAGAATAGAGCTTTTAGAGGACTGCACTTGAGAAAAAAATTTTAAGGCCTATTTGAATTATAGACCACATTATTTTCCCTAGACAATAACCACACTACCATTGTTGGTTTCTGTCCTTCATTTTTGAAGAGGATCAAAATGACATCACTATGTTAGAGTCGAGTTAGACTGTGGTTGATTAGACCAATATGAGTTTGGAATGCTCTACTATAGGTCAAACACAAATGGTCCCAGGGAACATTTGGGGTGGACTCTCTAATTTTGCACATTTTGCTTTTCTTCTGAGTTAATGCAAGTCTACTTTGTTCATAGAGCATAGCACCTACTCTGATGAGGGCACACCATGCTGGGTGGTCCTGTGCCAGTGTCTTGCGTGTCATACAATATCAATTCGAAAATTCTTAAAAGAGATCTTGAGCGTGCCCTTATATCACTCTTTCTGATCACGATAGTACTCTAAATTTGAATCACTCTTTCCATGGACACTATTTGTGAGAGACTGCACCCAGGTTTAAGGTACCATTCTTCCTATACCATCTCAGCAAAGGCTTTTGCTAAGAGCTAATTGGATTGTACTGATTAACTGCAGTGAGGATTAATAGAAGGGGCAATTCATGGCTTCTGTAGTATTAGGAGCATAAATTCATTGGATACTCTAGAATCCCAAGTAGCAAGTGTCCCTTGAAGGCCCAGTCCTAAAGTTTGAGTGCAAGCATGAGTTGAAGCAGTGGACCAGAAGAAGAATCGTATTTTTTTTTCCTTAAAAAGAGTTAAAATTCCTAATGACTGAAAGGAAAGCACCAAGGAGAAAATTATGTATAAATTAATTATATGAAATTAATGAGGAAGAAGGAATTTACTCAGTGGGAAAATAGATCCTACCCAAAATGTGATGAAAAATATAAAAGAAAACTGTTACAAACAACTAAATAGCACTTCATAGTTTCTTCTTTTAAGAGTCTAAAGCAATTTTTTATAATTCTAGTTGTATAAAGTGAATAAATATTATCTGGATTTTGAATATGATATACAATATAAACTGTTAGACACTGTGAAAAAAAATAGGGTTGTAGACCTCTCACTCCTGCTTCAAGGGATGGAATTCTCATTGTTTCACCAAGATTAATCATGAAATTTGTGCTAAACCTCCTTAAGATGAAGAAAAGAATTGTTTCTGTGAAGTTCTACTTGAGGGGCATTGGGGAAGGATCAGTGATATCGTAAAGGCTCAGTCAGTCATCAACTCTGTATTTAAAATATTCTCTTGAAAGAAAACAGTAATTATTACAATTATGACAAAACCAAAATATATGTTAAAGGCAAATTCATTCTCTGAGTTTGCTTATCATGGAATGATAAGATTCAAATATTTGCAAGTCATCTTGTCCATTCCCTGTGGCACCAGGGCAGAACTACAGTTGAAACATTTTAGAGAATATATTAAAAGTCCTTCAGAGGAGAGCCCTCTCCTCCCATTATTAACATTTCTTACCCATTTTTTATATTTTTACTGTCTGAGTATTTTTGTAGGGAAGTTTGTTTGCCTATCAAATAAAATAATAAAGATGGGAATTTGGAACAAAGAACTGATGAGTCATTTGAGTTCTCCAAGTGGCTTCATTTAAGGTTTTTTTTTTTTTTTTTAATTTACCTTTCCTTTTCCTATTCATTTTCATGAAACCATTTTTGTTTTTTTTCTTTTGATGTTTTTCATTTCTTAAATCACCATGGTATCGCATATAGCTTTCCTCCCTTCTTTGTCCCCCTTCTCCCTGATAGTCATCCCAACTGACAAATAGTATTTTTTAAAGAAAGGAAAAAAAGTCAGCAAAATGATCAATATGTTGAGAAAGACCCAAAATATGCAATATGTTACACTTGTAGCTCTCTCTCCTCCATGAAGGAATATCTTGGAGCTATCTTTTTATATCTCTTCAAGTCCCACTTGATCTTCATGTTACATTTAAAAAATTTTTTTGATGTATTGTTCTTTCCATTTAAGTAGTTGTAGTTACGGTGTATATTATTTTTATATCTCAGTTCACTTTGCATCAATTCATATAGATCTTTACATGCTTCTCTGTATTCAACACAAATAACATCTCTTATAACACAACTGTATTCCATTACATTAATGGACCACATTTTGTTTAGCTGTTTCCCAACTGATGAACATTTACGTTCTTCAATATCATAAAAATGTTGCTATAAATATTTTAGAATTTTCTTCTCTCTGGTTTCCTTGGGATATAAGCTCAGTTATGAAGTCATGAAGTTCAAAAGATATGGACATGTTAATAACATTATTTAATTTCACATTACTTTCCAAAATTATTATATCATTTTACCAAAAAAGAATCTTAAGGTTGATAAAACTAAGATATCTCAGACTTGGACAGTCATTGGTATTTTGCTAAAAAGATAGTATTTTTAAAAATATTATGAAAAAGCTAGGTAAACAAACATTAACATTATAAGAAACAGAACAATAAAATGTTTCCCCCACAAACCTGAAATTCATTCATCTATAAGTACATATAGTGCCTGTAAGAAGAATGGAGACACCTAGGGAACATGGATGAATAAATATATACATAGGAAAATTATGTGGTCATAAAGCAGTCATGCAGGGATTTACATGAAAGGAACATATAAGGTGGGCATATCCATGGATGAAATCACATAGGAAAGATGTGGATTATAATGAATATATATGGATCTGGTGATGGTATGTTGTTTGAAGACTACTCTAGTTTGAGGAACTCATCAACATGATGATGATTTTTTTACAAAATAATAAATTTTTGGACAATAGCAAGATGTATTGAACATTTATAAAAACATTTATAAAAGTATCAATGGTTGCAATCTCTTTGGAGGAGATTAACAACACCAATAAAATTACAGGTCACTGAAATAGTAATATGAAGTCAAAGAAGTTACTTTTCACTGTTCACCCAACAATATGAGATTATTTCCTCATTTCTATTCTTCCTATATATGTGGATTATTAGATTATAATCTGAGTTTTCTAGCATGGGAGAGACAGAACAAAGAAGATAACTGACGAAACTGGAAAGTGAGGAAAATGTATCTTTTCTCACTCAGAGACTATTTTTTAAAAAAATCTTTCCTTCCTCCCTCTCTCCTTCCGAGGTCCTCCATTCTTTCCAGATAATGTCCCATTCCTGGAGTTTATAACCACTGTTCCCTCACCACAATTCTTTTAGCTGCTAAATATTGTTATTCAAGGTTTTCCACAAGAAAAATGTTCTGATTTTATATCTCTATTCACTTGGATTGAGGAAACGGCCAATTTGCAAGAAGAAAAAGGGGATTTGAATCATCTTTCACAAAAATATACAATTAAAGGGATAGTTTATAAGCACTTAGAAAGAGGACTGCAAAGATGGTCACAGAATTAAACAGTGGCTTTGAGAAAGCAGCATAATTGGAATTCATTTATGTAGAAAAGAGAATAGAATCGAAGGAACCTTAGAGATCAAATTTAATTCCCTCATTTTATAGATGAGAAAACTGAGAGCAGAGAGCAATGATATCCCTAAATTCAGTCAATATTTTTTAGTCCAATCCCCCCACTTTACAGATAGGGGAACTGCAGCTCTGAGAAATGATGAGTTTGCTTAAAGTCAAATACAATGTACATAGCTGAGCCAGGAATTAAACACAGATCTTCTGATTCCAGATCCAGAGTTTACAACATATCTGCCACATTTCTGCAGACTTCTTTGAAAGATTCAGTTAGAAAAGAGGCTACATAGAAATTAACTCAGAAACTTTACCTGTGAGGGTATGCCAGAAAGGCAAAGAAAGTGAGAATAATTTCAAATTAATGGCTGGTGTGCTGGGACATTAAGAATTTCTAAAGCAGAAGATAGAAAACCTGCAAGATACTATTTAATCTGTCCCTTTGAGTTATTTATGGCCTACATGCTTTTATTCTATCAATTGCTACAAGCATATATTCGCAGGTGTTCATCAACACTTGTACACTCATTTCTGAGTTACCTGTGTATTTTTTGCTCACTCCTGTTACATGGAAAAACAGTGGTTCCCTCAAAGAGAATCATATCCTGATAACCAAAAGGGTACATAATTATTGTTCAATGATGACTTGTGATAAGGAAGTTGGGGGAACTGCAAGGAAAGAGAAGGAACACACTTGCCCAGTTTCTTCTGTCCAAAGTGTTGAAAGGCAGATCAACATAAATGGTCCTACCAGCAGATGGTGCTATAATCCCAATACGGCTGAATGTAGAAATTCCTAAAGAAGATACTAATAAGTATATATACAATAATACAAGGATTATACAATAATATTGTCATGAGAAGGATAGAGAAGATGGGGAAAGTGTTTTGTGAATGATCAAGCACTTTGCTGCTGCAAATCTTTAAGAAGAAACAACATGATAGGGTGGAAAAATCATTACATTGGATTTAGGAAACCCATAATAATAGAATCTCGGATTTGGAAGGAGCCTTAAAGGTCATCTAGTCCGATTTGTAACTGAAGCAGAATTCCCTTTTATGGCACTTCTAACAAGTGGCTAAACATTATCTGCTTAGATAATATGACACAGGCTTAAATAGACACAGACTTAAAGTTGAAAGGGACCTCGGAAACCAAGTAGTCCTCTTTGTTGTTGTTTTTTACAGATGAGGAAACTGAGGGCCCAAGGTCACATAATTTGGAGACTTCTAGTGACAAGGAAGAAATATAGGACATTAAATAGCAGAGATGGTGAGATCTAGTAAGAGGGTGTTCATTTGTACGTGTTTTAAAGAGAGGTGTTGGATATGTTTATTGATAGTAGGGTTGGAACCAGGACAAAGGAAGACATGGAAGATGAGAACCAGAAACAGAGAGACAAAGAAAAGGGGACAATAGAAAGTAGTCTGATATACAAGATAGTAAGTGATGGGACCAAGGGTGTATGTTGAGGGACTTCTTCATAGTAGTAGTTGTTCGGGCACTTCAATCTCATCAGAATCTTCATGATCCAAATTGGGATTTTCTTGGCAAAGATACTGGAATGGTTTGCCGTTTCCTTTTTCAGGTCATTCTATAGATAAAGAAACTGAGGTAAACAGGATTAAGTGACTTAACCAGGATCACAGAGCTAGGAAGTATCTGAGTTTAGATCTAAACTCAGGAAAATGAGTCTTCTTAAATCCAGGTTTGGCACTCTGTCCACTATGTACCTAGTTGCTCCCTCTTCACTAGAAAGTAACATAAAATAAAATAAAATAAATATCAAGGGCATGTGATCTGAGAAGGGGAGGAGCTAATGGAAATGGCCTTAATTTGTTGGGTGGCATCTGAAGTAAGGTCCTCAACTGGGAGAGTAGAAATGGAGAAGTAATGTAATAGTAATTTTAAGGAAAGTTTGAAGCAACTCTTGGGATAATGGAAATAGAGAATCAATTAGAGAGGAGTAAAAGAATTGCCTTGAAATAATGAAGTACCAGTTGAGATTATACAACATGATTATGTAAGTCCAATCAGCATGGTTTCATGATTTAACCTAGCACAGTTATCAGTATCAGATTAGTAGGAGTGAAAGTGGGAATGCTGGGAATAATGCAGAGTTGGAGTTTGGCAAGATGTGAGCAATGATAGGACAAAAAAATAAGGGATTTGAGAGTAGAAAATTAAAATGTTTAGCCAAGAGTGTACAGGGAAGAAGAGATTGTAGCAAGTACAAAGGAGAAGGCCTAGAAAAATATTGAAGGACATGATGAGGATAAATAGTTTTCAGGTAGTAAGGAATAGAAAGTGACAGAATGATAAAAGACTACAGAGGAAAATATGTAAGAACTGTGAACTGGGTGGGTTGAGGAAGTATCCAATAATGAAACCATATTTTGTTTATATAATGACAAACACAATGATCCTTGGTATTCCAATACTTTCACTGGAATGAGAGCTCAGTTTCAAGGAAAAGCAACTTGGAAAACCAGAGGTTCCAATAGCTATGGCAGAAGAAAACTTGCAAATTCTAATTTGCTACAATTAAGACATTTAGTGAATACATGCAGAGGGCAGAATCAGAATTATTTTTGTTAATTGTGAATAATGTAAACTCTCTATCCGATATGTTGAAAGAATGTATGGGCTTAGCATTTCTCACTCTGTGTCATTTGAAAATCAGTCTTAGAATGACAAAGTCATTATGATATGATACTATGGAATGGAGACAATGAATGATACCGATAATTGAATGTGCCAAATAATTTACCTGAGATGTTTGATGGGATTTGGTTTTTATTTAAATAGGTCTTAGAAAAATTTTAAACAAAGAGAAAATAAAATCTTCATCTTAAAAGTATTTTTTTTTTTAAATTCTGAATTTAACAAACACCAAATTGAATGGACATTTCTATTTATATGTTTCTGAAAAAGAGGATTGTGCATATAACTGCAGATCTTTCTCCTATAGTTTCCTTCTCTAAAGAAAATTTAATAAATTCAACCTATACTTTCAAAACTGTTGTTTGCGCTTTTTCTCAACTTTTTTCTGTCTTGATTTTCAAAAAGATGGCTCAATAACTTTCTTTTTTTTTTTTTTTCTTTTTGCTATCTTTCTCTATGCCCCTATACCCTCCTACTATCCCTTGGTTAAAAAACAACACAACAACAACCCATTCCAAATAAAGAAAAACAAAATTCTTGTGACATAAATATATATGCAAGTAAAAACAGATTCCCATGTTAGCTGTGGACAAAAATGTATATATTCTGCATTTTGAGTCCATCATCTCATTGTTGAAAAGCTGGTTGTATACTTCATTACCTCTCTTCTGGAATTATGGGTTATTGCAATAATCAGACAAATGTTTCAAAGTTATTTTTCTTAGAATGGAGTTGTTAAACATAGTTCTCTCTCTCTGCTGACTTTAAAAGGATTCTTCCCTGATGGGACTTAATTGGTAATCACTGAAATCAGCTCTTTTGTTACCATATGACTCAAGGAAATCAGTGAGGAAGTCTCCAGTACACTCCCATGGTTTAGGATTGACTCCCAGGCAGCTTTTCTTTCAGGCTTGTAAGTTCCTAGACTCAGACCCAGGAGCAACAAGAAATTGATGGTGTCACATTAGCTGAGGAGGAGGGGGAACAAAGTAAAAATGCTACTCAGGAAATTCTGTGCTTCATGATGACACCCAAGAGAGAAAACATAATGGGGGTCAAGGCATAAGGCTTATACTGTCATTATAATAGAACTTAAATGGACATTATATTTAATTTCCATGACAGCTTTAATTTTCTGGTTTAAATCTTATGAACATCTGGAAAAGCCATCTGCCCTTTTGTCCAAGGCACCAGAGTATTATTTGTTCTTTGCTTTGTAAAAGATATCCTCTTAATTTTTTTTTTTTTAAAGATATCCTCTTATTGACAGGAGGAGGAGAATGTAGGGAGGAACCAAAAAAAACACTAAAAACGGACACTGGCTAAGATAGGAAAGAAAGGAGGTAAAGTCATGGCAGGCAATATGGTGGACAGAGTGACTCAACTAAGGGAGTCCAGAGATCAGATGTCCAGTTCCAGTTTTGAACTTTCTAATTCATTGTATAATCCAGGATAACAGAAACCAGATTCTACTATTTAGTATGTTCTTTGTGCGTTCATGGGCAAGTTATACAATCTTCCTTGGCCTTAGTTTCCTCAACTGTAATATTGGAATAATATTCATGAAGAGAGTGCCTTTGTAAAGCATTAAGTGTAAAGTATTAAATCAATATAAGTTAAAAAGCTGCAGATAAAATGATATTGACCCAATGTAAAGAGAGACTTCTTAAATCCTAAAAACAAAACAACAAAACAGGCTACCTTGGGTGAAAATAAAAGCAGGGGGAAAAAAAGAGCTTGCTTTTCTATTTGTATCCTCATTGCTCAGCACAATGCATCATACTGAGTAAGCAGTTAATGCTTTCATTCATTCAATGAATCCTTCAGCCCATCTATTAGGGATGCCAAAATGAGTATTCCTTTTCAGTTACACATTGGGGTATAATCTCTAAGGCTGCTTAAGACTTTACAATATCACCTTTCTGGATACTATTTTCCTCATCTGTATAAGGGAAGGAGTTGAATTTTTTTTTAATAGCTTTTTATTTACAAGTTATATGTATGGGTAATTCTACAGCATTGACAATTGCCAAACCTTTTGTTCCAATTTTTCCCCTCCTTTCCCCCATCCCCTCCCCTAGATGGCAGGTTGAGCAATACATGTTAAATATCTTAAAGTATAAATTAAATACAAAATAAGTATACATGTCCAAACCGCTATTTTGCTGTACAAAAAGAATTGGACTCTGAAATAGTGTACAATTAGCCTGTGAAGGAAATCAAAAATGCAGGCGGACAAAAATAGAAGGATTGGGAATTCTATGTAATGGTTCTTAGTCATCTCCCAGAGTTCTTTTGTTGGGTGTAGCTGGTTCAGTTAATACTGCTCCATTGGAACTGATTTGGTTCATCTCATTGCTGAAGATGGCCAGGTCCATCAGAATTGATCATCATATAATTTTGTTGTTGAAGTATATAATGATCTCCTGGCCCTGCTCGTTTCACTCAGCATCAGTTCATGTAAGTCTCTCCAGGCCTTTCTGAAATCATCCTGTTGGTCATTTCTTACCAAACAATAATATTCCATAATATTCATATACCACAATTTATTCAGCCATTCTCCAATTGATGGGCATCCACTCAGTTTCCAGTTTCTGGCTACTACAAAGAGGGCTGGGGAAGGAGTTGAATTCTAAAGTCTCTTCCAGTTCTAAATCATATAAGCTTTTCCTCAAGTCTCAGCCTTTTAGAATGTCCTATAGAATGACCTGGTCTCACTAAACTTGCAGACAAATGCAAATTAGGGACCCATAGAGAGTCTCTACGGAGCACCTAAGCAGAAGGGATGGCTAGAGAAAAGGCAAAAAGAAGAGGATCTGTCAGAGTATACTTTTAAAATGCAAATAGCATTTTTTCTCCCCAGTAATAATCAAACTAGAATATTATTAGCTAACACCTTTCAGAAGGATTGGTTAGTAGCTAAGGGGAGCAAGAAAGAGACATAGGATCGTGGCCTTGGAAGGGGAGATAGGAAAGAGGAAAAGAGGTTTGACATATGATAGGGATACTAAAGCCCTATTTGGCCACAAAGATAACTAGTACCACCCCAAACAAGCTCATGTGCTCTCCTATCTTTACAATCTTATATTTTACTATTCCAGTAACACTGGCCTTCTTGTTACATGGAGAAGACACTCCATCTCTTAAATTAAGGAATTATCTCTGCTATCCTCCATGACTGAAATGTTCTTTATCCTCATCTCCACTTATCCTGGCTTCCTTTAAACAGTAATTGAAATCTGTCTTCTATAGGGAGCCTTTCCAAACTTCTCTTGATTCTAACACCTTTCCTCTCTATTTATGTCCTATTTACCTGAATGTGGTTTGTTTTCACATATTTGTTTGCTTAAGGTCTCCCTCATTAGATTAACTTCTTGAGTTCTTGTGAACTTTTGACTCTTTTTTGCATCTTCAGTTCTTAGCATAATGCCTGATACAAATAGGAGCTTAATAAATGTTCACTGAGTGTTGAATATCATGTTATTTCTAGAATGGTGGTCAGTCCCTGGGATGAACTTTTTTTTTTTTAACTACTTGTTTTATAGTACTCCTATTAAAATCTGTTTCTTCCAAAATTATATAGGAAAAGTAAAGAGAATTATCTTATACTTTTCCATTCCCATATATGTAGATCTCCCAGAATTCAATGAACTGATGTGCTCACAGTTCAACAAAATCATCATATTGCTAACTATGAGAATGTAATTTTCAATGTAAATGGAAGAAATCAAGAAATGGAAAAGTCAAGAAGTCAAGGCATGGAAAAATCCACTGACTTATGGGAGGTCATACACTAACTCCATAGCTGATTAGAACCCAAAAGCCTTATGAGTCTAGTTTAAAAACCTCTACTTATTCAAGCTGAAATCTAAAGAATATTTAATTCTCAATGATGTATGCTAATGAAGGGAAGAAAGAGCAGAGAATGGATGATCCACCAGGAAAGGGAAAGCTTTGTTTTACTCTAGACTTTTTACTTTTGGTTGGATTGTATAATTCTGTATTGGTTGGGAAACATCACTTACAAGGGATCAGTATTTCCCAAGTATATGTTCACTCTCTTATAAGAGAAGCTAAATTGAAAGTTTAAAAAAATTCTACAAATAAGATTCTGTCCATGGGTAATCTTGGTTGTATTATATATTGCTAATAAGAAAGTAAAATTAAAAACAAAACACCAAACTCACATTTATATAGCATGTTAAGATTTGAAAAATGTTTGATATATTATCTCATTTGATAAAAATTCTGCTGCAGTTTTGGACTTTAATTTTTCAATTTACCTTATTAGAACAGCTCAATAAATGGGAAACTTATCTTCAACTTAGATGTTTGTGACACATTAGCAACTTTCCTCTGCTGAAGTTTAAGAAAGCTGATTTTTGCTTCTACACAACATGCACAGAAAAACTTTCAGTATTTGTTATTTTACTGAATTCCTGCAATTCAGTAAATTGATCAGCCAAGCTAATGACTTAAATGGAGAACGGATGATAACCAGCACAGGAAAGAGAATCATACAATCAGGAGGCACTTGACAGTTTTTTTTTTTTAAAAAGCATTCTTGCATACATTATATCACTCTTGATGCAATCAACTGTTGTATTCTCATTTGCTAAAAATAATAACTTAATATGATGGTAATTTCTTTCAGATGGAACATAGTACATCATAACCTTGGGAATAATAGTATATTATAGTTATCATGGATGTTTCAAGGTTGAGAAATTGCATAACTACAACCTGCAGAGGCAGGACCAGTAGCAGTGATTTGGCTCAAATATTTCATTTAAGAGAAAAAATAGGCATTCATAATTCTTGTGAGACTAAATATTAGTATGTTTCTTTTTTTTTCCAAGTGTGTCAGGTGGAGATCTTTTTTCTCCTGTAATTTCAAGTTTCTCATTGCAACTAGTTGAGGAAATCTGTGTATTCTATGTTCTACTACCCAAGTTGTAACCATGACTGCTGGTTATTTCATCATGAACCAAAGACCATCACTCAAAGAACTCAGAGAAACAAGCTTGCATCACAGAGATAAAATATTTAATGACAAAATTGGTGTTTACAATAATGAATACACATATCAAGTTGAACTTGTCTTTAAAGAAAACAAAATTATGTTTGATGTCCTGGAGAATTTCTTGAGGAATTAATTACTGTACAACAGATATTGGCAATTTACAATTTGGCAAATTAGAGCAAAACTTACCTTTAAGATTACTTGTTTAGGACATTCTGCTAATAATTTCACATGAATATGTGACCTTTGCTAGCCACAAAAGTAGCGTTAAGACAGATTTCACTGTAGTTTTAAAATCTAACACAATCTTTTTTTATTCTTTGCAAAGCTTAAAAAATGTTGACTACTAATCTTGTTACATTTTACAAATACATTCTTTAATATGAAACATTAACCTGAATAGCTGTATACTTTCTGTACACATATATCTAATAATACTAGTAAGAAAGGCTATAGCTAAATTCCAGGAAGAAGCTATCACACTACAATTTTCTCTTTAGGATGGTTTGATTGTTGGTACAGTTTAAGAGTTTCATCAGGAATATAACACCCATAAATGTATAGAATATTAGGAATGAAACAAACACATGTTAAAAATCTCTTTAGCTCAGTAAATTGAATTGGTCCCAAACCATTCAAGTCTCTTTAAGTTCTTGGCCTTAAGTCATGAGTAATACATGAATACCTTCTATTGAAACACCTCTAGAAGAGCTCAAACTATTTCACATATCTTCATGTGATTCTTCATAACAGCCCTGGGAGATAGAACAGAGATCGCTATCCTAATAGAAATGATGACATTTTTAAGACATAGGCATGGTCATTAAACAAATTGGTGTTAGAAGCCAGAAAGGGTTGGGTTAGGCTTTCTCTTAAACAAGACCATTCTCAACAAGGAGTCTCCCATTCAAAACTTTCAAGAGGCATTAAGGGAAATGGAGGGAAGCTATTTCAGACTTTCATTTAAGAAGATTCTTTATTCAACCTGGGGGAAAAAAAACCTCATAATGTATTATATATATAAAACCTTATCAACTTGAATCTTTCTGAGACAGCTTCACCAAATAATTGGCAACAGACTCCTCTAAAGTTTGGTTGACGTAGGTCTTTATATTTGCCTTTTTTACCCTTCAATTTTATGTGCCACCTGAGTGGCTATGAGGTGTTCAGAATCCAGTTTGTAAATATATATATATGTATACAGACACACATGTATATAATTGCATATCCTCCCTCCCCTATGTCCATATTTAATGACCCCAAAACCTACTGAGTTTATTTCCAGCAACTTGGACAGTGCTTGATACAAAGTAAGCACTTAATAAATCTTGCAGAATGAATGATTGAAAAATTGTCATAGGCAGCATCCATCTCTCTCTTTCTGTCTCTTGTCTTTTTGTTTATTGCTCTATTTCTCTCTTCCTCTCCCCTCCCTGTCCTCATTGGTTTTGTTTTAAAAGTATTTTCCTAGAAAGTATACAATTTAAAAACAAACAACCTTAGTGAGCAGAAAGACCCATTGTGTCTTTTCCTGACAAAGCTGAAAAGCCAGTATAAAATACTAGGTCAAAATATTTTTCAAGTCTGATCATATCCTATACAATATATTTTGTACAACTATCTGCTATAATACGTGGCTTCTATGACTAGCAACTTTAATGGCCTCCAGTTTTGCTTCTTAGATAATAGTTTATTTATTTTTTAAGGTTCCCAGGTCCCCAAAGGAAAATAATACAAAATGCTGCTAAAAATAACCTTACTTTTATAAGGATATATCTTTAATTAGTCTCCCTAAAAGGATTCAAAAATTCATCTCAAATAAATTCTAACTTCTTTCTGACATGCCAACATTGTGAAAGAGATCTGTTTTCCAATAACTACAATTTTCTGTGTCCCTGAGACTGTTTTATCAGGACACAGAAGCTGCTTAAATGGACATTAATAATGCAGTTCCTTCTTTTGAAACATGAAAGATTACTTGGATTTTATATCAAACACTTTTGGACTATACTGACCCTGTGCTCAATGGGAAGAAGAAAGAAATAGAGTTTAGAAGAATCAAGCATTTTAAATATCAATGCATTTCAATGAGAACCTGGGAAGGCAAATAAGTCTGGGATATGCTGGGCAGCATGTTCTCATGGAGAAGAGAAGGCATCATTCCTTATATAGCATTTTAACTCTTGGTGGGAAAAAAATCTCTACTATCAAAGTCTTAGATTTAAGGAAGAATGTGAATAAAACCCATTCTAATCTGCAAGTGATGGAATAGGTATCATGCCTAGGTTGATCATGAAAAGTGGTTTGTTAAAATCCCCATGATTTAAATTACAAGAAATAAATAGCAAAAAAAAAAAAAAAAAAAAAAAAAAGGAAAAATCAAATCAATATGAACACAAAGAATGTCCAAAGAAATTATGATAATCACTCTAAAATAGACCATTTCATGGACAGAGAGAAAAGGGTGTAAATGTAAATTTTTTCTCCTTATTTGTACAAATTTTATCTGTACCAGTTTTTGTGCTGGACATTCCTTATACTAATGAAGCCAGTATGTGAAGAGCAAAACAAAAGTATGGGACAATGAGGAAAGAGAGAGACAGAATCAGAGAGATGGAGAGAAAGTGAGAGAGGAATAATCACTAATTCTCAAATTATTGCAACTTAGAATCATAGCATGAAAGAATTGGGGAGGAATCTTAGAAGTCATTCAGTTAAGATCTATACTTTATCAAGATTTTCTCTCTACACTGTAACTACCTCTGGCCTTTGTTTGAAGACTTCTTAGAATACTGGGAGACTTAGGCCTCTGTTGACACATGTATCCCAAGTTTCTGTCTAAGTAGGAAAATGCTGCCCTTTAAATATGGGACAGACACCATTAGGCCCATCACTAAATGCTTGAGACCTGATTTCTGAGAATAATTTTGCTGTACCCTAAAAGCTTTCACCTAGAAGGATGCTTAAAAAAAAAAAAAAAAAAAAAAAAAAACCCTTTTACATCAACAAACATTTTAGAAATTACCTTAATTGCTAAGATTTTCTTCAGAGGTGAAGAGGTGGCAAACTAGTACCTTCTATTTTACAGTCTTTTCTTGTCACCTCAAACAGAAGTTCCCTCTAATTTCAGAAATAGTACTTTGGTTGTATCACTCTTATGGCTTATCACACAGTGCCATTTCTGTGCTAATTGATATGTTTGTTTTAATCTCTCCCACTGGATTGTAAGGGAGCAGTGAATGAAAGGCTGGACTTGGGAGTAAGGAAAAATTTAGCTTCAAATCTCGTCCTTCTGACCTTTGTTGAGAAACTCTGAGCAAATCATTTAATCCCTTTGTTTCAGGTAACTTCTTATTTCTTATCTGCTAAGTCACAGATACTTTAATGAAGGAGTTCCCACATTGAAAGTTCTCATCCTTACTCAATGAAATATTCCCCACCAGCTACTGGAGGGCAAAGGAACCATATGTCATTAAAACTACTCTTACTGTACTTAGTACAGGGAAACTACTGTATTACAAATGAAATTTTTCCTTAAGTCTTTAACTTCACATTTATATTTTTCACAGTAAAGTAAAAAAAAAAAAAATCATTCTGGAACTAAGTAGCAGAAACATTGAATCTGCAACACAGAAAGCAGAATCTTAGCTGCAACTTTGTTTTGCTTTTTGGAATGCTGGTGATGGCTCATGCAGAAGGTAGCTAGGCAAAGAGCAAAATCTAAGTCGGCTGTTTCCCCTGATAAATCCTATTGTTTTCCATAATAGAGACTTTTAATATCCCAGGATACAGAATTCTAGCTTTCTGATTCTGCTAACACTAGCTACAAAAATGAGGAAAAAAATTAATCACTCTGAATTTTATTTTCATACAGAAACAATAACATTTGATGTAGCCAAATTAAAATGTCTTCCTGTTTCATATCAAGGAAAAAACCAGATTTTGCCAGTTTTCACCTTGTTCAAATTATTTGGTCCAATTTTCTTGTATTCTTGCTTAAAAACAAAACATCCAAGACATTTTGGGGAAAAATACAAAAAAAAAAAAAAAAAAAACAAAAACCCCACAATCTTTCTTTCTCCTACCCCCAAATTGAAGATAGTGCAGCATTTCTTAAGGTCACTACAGAAATGTAAAAACACAACATATTTCCCCTCCCCCCAGTACTAATGTCTGAACAGAACACAAACCAATTTCCAAAAAATTGGCAACAAGAAGCAGGTGGAATTTTGGAATTCTTGTAAAAACTGCTGAACCAATCTTTTTCATTTCTCTTGGGAGGGTCATCAGGATAGGCAGTAAGTACTTCAGCACTTATGCTTCATGGCAAGCTGAGGAGAGAGAAAAAGAGAAAAAGGGTAGTGAGAATCTCAGCCATTTCAATAGGGGGAAAAAAGAGGAGTAGATTTCATGGCATCTCTCTCCACAATTACACTTTTTTCAGAAAATTTTTTTCTGATTTCAATCTTTCTGGATAAATTAATGTATAGCATTTTAAAAAAAATTGCTTACAATTTTCAGAGTGCTTAAATGACACCTTTCATTTACAAAGTCCAAGTGGGTTTTCCTATCTTTTATCACGTCTTCTAAGGAATTCCTGAGACAGAAGTTAGGGTAAGGCAACAGTATCTACATTTCATACATGACAAAACTAATGCAAAGATTAAATGGCTTGTTCAAGGTAATACACTATTGTCCTGACTCTCAAATTGGTATTAGAAGTTGAGATTCTCTTTATCATTTGGCTCTATGCCCTTTCCAAATTGATTTCATGTAACTCCTCCTTCAGGCATGTTATGTAAAACCAGTCTATTGAACCTTGTTTGTAAGTGATAGTCATAACTTAATTCCATTCTTGGAATGCTCCTCTCTCCTTACTTGACCTTTTGAAATTCCTAGTTCCCTTTAAGGCTTGGTTCAGGTATAACCTCCTGCAAGATTCTTGATTTCTTCAATTGATGGTAATTTTCCTACTCTTCACCTTCAATCTTCCACCAGGATAAAATTTCTTGGTATTTATTTTGCATTTATTCATCTGGGTGCATGTTTGCTTCCAGCAAAATCTAAGCTCCTTAAGGGTAGGGATTATTTCATTTTTGTCTTTGCAACCCTGATACCTAGCACAGTGCCCAATACATTAGCAGTATTCAAAAAATGCTTGTTGATCTGAAGTCTTAAATTTGAACCTTCATTAATTAATTTCCTTCACTAATTAATCCATTAATTCTTGGCTTAATGAGATCACTCAAGCTAGTGCAATACACTTGATGATTAAATCATGCTATTGACAAAAGCTGAACAATAGCTGGAAGCCAGATCTTGATTTCTACTTCCAGGGGTATTTAAGAAATGCACTCTATTGAAACATCAGATTTCTACAAATGGGAGCACCAAATGCCACCCTATTAGTCAATAGGTTTCCAAACTTAGCTGAGCTCCAAGACAATTCATTTAGGGAAATTGAATTTGGGTACAGGATACAGATTTAATCCCACTGTGTCTCAGAGCCATGTCCCTACCCAATGAGTCAGTGCAATGCTATGACTAGAAAGGGAGAAGAAGTTGATGCTGAATTCCTTGTGTGACCTGAAATTACTATAGAGAGCTACTTGATGGAGTAAAAAAAAGATTTGAAAGTGGAGTTGAGAAAGACCCGGTATTGAATCTCTCCTTAAATACTTATTAGTTGCACGATCACAGGTGAGTCACAACTTCTCTGAACTTTGTTTTCGTCTTCCCAAAAGAGAGATAATGAAAATACCTCAAACTTATTTACAGGCTTGTTGTCAGGATGACATGAGATAAGGTATATAAGTGCTTTAAAATTTTTTTATTCCATAAATATCAGTTACTATTATTGTTATTAGGAACAATGGAACACAGTGGACAGAGTGCTAGGATCTTGCCTTTGGTATTTACTGGCTATATGGCTACCAACAAATTATTTAACTTCAGTTGCACTTCAAGAAATTGGAGGGCTTATTTACTAAATTATTGACTTGTGGCATCTGAATTGGTGGGGATTTCTACACTAGGATTTCTCTATTGTGAAAAGATTATTCCCCCTTACTGTTTACTTCTCATCATTAGAAGCCCTCTATTCTAAGGATGAGAACAGTCTCCAGCAGGTGAAAACTTTGTGTGTCTATGTGAAACTAAGCAGAAACCATAGTTTCAAGTTAAGAAAAAAAAAAAAAAAAAAAAAAACAAAAAAAACAAGCCAGGCAGGGATTTGATTAATTGGGTGATTAAAACCATAGCCGAACACCAGTTTTCACTGGAATTTTTGTAGAAAGCCCAATTCTGTCAATGTTATACTTGAACAGGGATTTCTTTAAAATTAGCTTTAGAAAATTAATTCTTGCTAGATCCTTCTCATCAAGAAAGTGGAGAACAACATTGCATAAAGAAAAGAACACTACACTAGGAACAAGGAGGAATTGTATGACAGATTTGAACAGACTGTTCAAGTCACTAAGCTCTCTGTGCCTCAATTTTCTTGTCCCTAAAATGAACAGGGCTAGAAGAATGAAGCAGGCCTTGGGGTTCTAGGTCTAACATTCTATGAATTATTGGGCCAATGTAAGACAGGATCAAGACTAGCATAATTCACCAAGAACAGCTACCATTGGCACAGTATCCTGTGGAAGTAGTAGAAGTAAGGACTATGGTTCCTTTTTTATTTAGTTCTCTAGCACTAACAGGAATATGTACTTACCCATTGGTCTGTAGTTTACAAAGCTTTTTATGCATAACCTCCCCCATGCTATAGGCAATCCAAATATTATACAATGACATCCCCATTCAACAAAGGTGGAACCTGCAGCAGAGAGGCCGATGCAAGGATCATAAAATTACATAGTGGCAAAGGTGGGACATGCCCTGAAGTGTTTAAAATGTTTCCACTAAACATCCTCACTCCTGCTTGTCCAGCAATGCCTTGGCACGCTGTATAGAACAGATACCAACTATCCTTTCTTCTCCCATGAGGATTTTAAAAATACTATTAACAGCAAAACTGCTGATTCAACATTCTCACTGAGCAAAAGTATTGCCCAGAGGCATTGCATACTCTGCAACTTGGTGATTTTTAGGGCAAAGGAAAAGTATGTATCTCTGCTTGAGTGGTTCTCTTGTTTGGAGTTTTGCCAAATCCTTTTCTCAAATCAGAATGTGAAACTGGGTGTGGGGAGGAGCTGAGATGTAGGGGGAGAGAGAACTTAATTCTCCATCCCTTTTACAGGAGACAACCATAAACACACATAAGGTTAACATGTATGAGAAGTCATCCATTCATATGCCTGAAAAATTCAGAGTATCTGAGAAATCCCCTGTACGTCTTAAAGCATATTCCTTGAAATACACTTGTATAACTTCACTGTGCTGCTAAGAGTTAGGGGAAGTGGTGGGAGAGGAGAGGATGAGAGAGGAGAAAAGTGTTCCAATTAAACTCTAGTATTAAATACCTTATAAGATGAAATTTTTGTCCTCTGCTCAGAGTGTATAGTTTGGGGGCTTTGTAAATACAACCTACCCATTATGAGTCAACTGAGCCAAGATTGGAGTGGGGGTGGAAGGCAAAGGCTGCATTTCTTCTAAACCCTCACCTGGGAACTTGTCCAGAGGAACTGTCAATGGGCCAGTGAAAGGACATCAACCCAATCAGACTACACTGGTTGTTCTATATGAGAATTTAGGAGTCTCATTCCCTGGGAAGATAGACATTCTATCACCTTGGAGACAAGTCTGCTTATTAGAGAACATTTCCAGGGCTGGGATGATTCATAAGCAAACATACTAATTTTTAAAAGTTGCAATCTTTGCTTTGAAATGTTCTCTCTCTCTTGTTTGCTTGCATACTTGTCTATCTCTCCCTCATTCTTTCTCTTCACCCCTTCCTCCCACCCTCCCACTCTCTTGTCTCTCCTTCCTAGGGCACTTAACATCAAAACTGCCCACTTAGAAAATCTAATGACTCGATCAGTTTAAACCAGACATCTCATGGTCCTTTAGTCCATACCAATTTCTCTTCTGATGAGTTTTTCATTATATCCTATGGATTGTTCTATTTGGGGGAAGTACTAACTTTAGCCCTTCACTTCTTTTGATTTTGGCAGGCAGATTTAAATCAACAAAACCTCTATCACTATATCATAAGCAAACTCCTTGGACCCCCAACTTTTCCTAAAGTCTGTTGAAGTTTCATACAATAATAGAATAGGTAAATTATAGCAGGAATTAACTTGCTAATTAATTAAGAATCATAAAAAGAACCCCAACAAACTATTCCTTCTGTTAGCCTCAGTTTTCTAATTTGCAAAATGTGAGCATTGAAACAGAGAATCTCTGAGGTCTCTTGGAAATTGAAAATCCTATGACACTTGACTGCATAGTCAGAGATTCACAGGCTGCATAGAAAAAGCTTGGGTACTTGCATAGTTTTTGTCTCTACAATTCTGTTTTATTGAGGTCTCTTATTCAAGCCTTATCAGTTCCTAATCTGCTGTCCTGTACCCAATACAAAGAGAAAACTAGTAGGTCACTGCCTTTATAATAAGCCTTTACAGAATTGAAAGACAGCTAACTTGTCTTCCAATAAGCTTGTCCTCTCCCTTATTCACTTTAAACTTTTTCCCATTCTTAATTTTTTTTTCCCTTTTAAATCACTTCAATTGCAATTATGTAAAACCAAACTGAGAAGGTAAGTTTTTGAATTTCATGATTTGTTTCTGTACCTAGACCTAGGAGAAGAGAGGCAAAAAAAGTAGAGGAGAAGAGAGTTAAGGAAGTCTCAACTCTCAGGCACTGTGGTATAGGGAAAAAGTGTGCTGGATTCAGTTAAATGAATGGATTCAAATTGTGGTTTTTTTTTTTTTTTTAACTCACTGACCACCTGTGTAACCTTGGACACAAGTGTCTTGACTTTCTTATCTAGAAAATGAGGTGGTGGACCATATCAAGCCCAATGTTCTTCCAAGTTATGTAATATTCTTCTCTTAAATATACTTGTTCTCTGGGAGCAGGTTTTTTGGGGGGCTTCTGAAGCAGCCTTCGTTTCAGGTCAGAGTAATAATCACCTCAAAGTCATCCAGGAGTTAAAGTCCAGATCCTTCATTGTCTCCTTCCAAATAGTCTGGTTAGCTTTCTTAGAGGTCTATCTCTCTCCTTGGTTCTGAGAGCTCTTGCTCCTTGTCCTTTGCTTCTGCCAGCTTCCGCTTCTAGCTCCCTCCTAATCCAAAGCCTCTAGCCAGCACAAAAGTGGAAGTTGGAGTGAATCTGACTTGTGAATGTCCCAAAGATCCTAGTGGGCTTGTCCTTTAGTGGGATCCTCCTTATATATGAGCTAATGTGTGAACTCTCTTAAAGGTGTGAACTAAGTACATAAGCATTGTCTTTATCAATTCTAGTCACCTTGTTTCAAGTTCTGGCCCATAACAAAGCTCTAATATTATCCTATGACAATGCATCTTTGAACTAATCCAACAACAAGTATTTATTAAGCAACATTATGCACCTGTACTAGGTACTGGTAATACAAATACAATGAATAAAAGAATCTCTTTTCTCAAGGAGCTTAAATAAAATAGGTAAGTCCTATTCCACAGTCCTTCCACAGGACTGGCTAATATTCAAATCTCCCCTCCAAATGAGCAATAAAGATAGAAGGATGCAACCAACAATATGCTAATGAATATCTGACAAATGGCTCTTTGGGGGAAAAATGTATGCAAGACACTTTTAACTTTAATATTTATTATTTGCATTTCCCCCTCATTTTCTTAAGTCAAGACAATCAACAAAATGCTAAAGAACCAATTTAATAGTAATATTAATGGATAATGTTTATATAATGTTTACTACATGACAGGTACCATGTTAAATCCTTAACAGTGATTTCATTTAAAGCTTACAACAACTTTGGAAGTCTGATGCTCTTATTATTCCCATTTTACAGATGAAGAAATTGAGGAAAAATGATTTTCCCAAGGATCCCACAGCTAGTAAGTGTCTAAAGTTGCATTTGAACTTGGGTCTCCCTGAAACTAGGCCCAGTACTCTATTTCTCTGAGCTAATTAGCTGTTTCTAGCATTTGCTGATTTACACAACATAAATAAGCTACCAGTGAAAATATAACTAGCTATCTACAATTAGAAGGAGCTGGCTTTAGCACAATCCAGCATGCAATTCAATGAAAAATCTGCCATTTTACAATTAGGTTGAACATGAATAAAGAAGTGGATCAGAAATCAAAAAATATCTGAGATCAAATTTGTAGGTGATTAATGTTTGCTGATTGTTTACCTGAAAGCCCTTGACAAATCAAGTCCTATTCATTAACCAGATCCATTATATTCTTTAATCAGAATTTTGACACACTTATTTAACCTACTGGAATATTTCTTTCTTCCTATACCATCAGTAAACTTGTTTGCCTCCACTGGTAGAAAGTTTCCTGATTTGGGAGTTTTCTATCTTCAGGTTTAGTCTATATCTCTAATCTCTTACCTAAGAAAGCTGGTTGCAAATGAATATTTGTGGGTTTTTTTCCTTTAAAAAATGACTGTTCTTAGAATATGGAGGTGTCCTGGCACATTTTGGTTATAAAAGTAGAAACAGATCTTGGCAGGCAAGACTGTAATAGCCAACTTATAGCTAAGATTCCAGCAATAAAGCACCAGGAATAGCTGGCCCCCTTCCTGAGTGATGCAATATTAAAACCACTTTTTCTAGCGCTTGTTTTATGCATAGCAGAGCACAAAGATGAGAACTCACAAAATGCCTCTCAGGAAGAAAAAGAGACTGTAAATAAAAAAAGGAGACAAGCACCCATGACTTCTTTCAAGCATACATCAACAGAGGGATTAGGATGGGGCAAGGAGGGAATCCCTTTTTGAGCACCATCTAAAGCACCATCCCATCCTTTGACACTTTAATTCCAAATCTCTCAGTAGGAACAAAAAGAATATTTCTGTGTAAAATATCAAAGTTTAAGGTAATGAGAGTTAAAGGGAGACAATTAAGGAATTAGTTAGAAAGTACAGGAACTATTTTCCTTTACTCCAACCTAAGAATTTATTGACGCAAATAAAGTCTGAACAATACATGTCTGGTTTATTGTACAAAGAATGGGAAAACAGTGTTGTTTGCATATTTCATGCTATACAACAAATAATCAGGGACAGATTCTTGGCACAACAGATTTCTATAACAGAATTTACCAGTGACTCAGAGTCTCCTTGAAAATAAGCAGGAGACCAAAACCAAGTTTTCTTGCCCTGTATCTTACCTTGTGGGCAGTTTCAGCAAACTGCTGGGCACTGTTCTTCATGTCTTCTGTCTTTTCTTCTGCTCGACCTAATCTTTCCCCACGCTCATTCAAGGCCTGGCTGGCCTTCTGCACTGCACTTGTCACACTGTCTGCTGCTGAATGAAGTATGCTGTTTCCTGGAGCAGACAAATAACAATAAATAATGATAATGATGATGATGGCTCATAATTTACACTGAAAGAGTAATTTAAGGCTTTCAACATGCTTTCCTCACAATGATCTTATGGAGGTAAGTACTATTTTCCAGGTGAGGAAACTGAGGAAATACTTTGACTGAGGTCAGAAAACCAAGGAATAGCACCAAGATTCATATACATCGTTTCCTGGGTATAAGTCCAAAGTTTACCTATTATGCTATATTGTTTCTTTTTTCAAATAACATCAGAATCCTGTTTAAGAAACAAGTAACTGACCAGGCCCTTTAAGGTGGGAAGCCATGCTTTAGGAATAAATTAGACAGATTAGGATGGGCCCTGACATTTTCAAGATTCAAGAATTCTAATTAATTGTTCCCAGGAGTCTAAAAAGGACAGCTTCTTATTTCCCCAAAAGAAAATTTATGCAGTGGCAGAAATTGGCAAACACTAAAATCTGTCCTTTGTACCTTAAAGTATGAGACATTAGATATCTCCATTGTACATGGCATGCCAGAGAGCTTTGTTTTAGGAATGAGAGTGGGAAAGAAAAGTGTCCCAAGAGATAATCTGAACACAAGAGCTTTTGATATAAAATTAAATAACATTGGATAGTGTGCATCACCAGACAGTGTAAAAGAAGAAAGAAAGAAGAAGAGGGGAATGAAGGAAAAGGGAGGAAAGGAGGGAAGGAGGAGAGGGAAGAGGAGAAGAGGGAGAAGGGAAGCAAGAGAAAGAAAAAAGAAAAAGGAAAAACTAAAAAAGGAAGGAAGGAAGGAAGGAAGGAAGAAGGGAGGGAGGGAGGGAATAAAGGAAAGAAAAAAGAAAGGAAGGAAGGAGGGAAAGAGGGAGGGAGGGAAAGAAAGAGGGAGGGAGGAAGAAAGGAAAGGAGGGAGGGAGGGAAGGAGGGAGAAACCTCTCCTACCTTTCCAATCTTCCTTCACTTTACTCTCTAACATGTACCCTTTAATCCTGTAATGCCGTTCTCCTAGTTGCATCATAAAAAAGAAATCTAAAATCTTTGACTTACACATTCTCTATGACTTTCTCCCACCTGGGATGTTCTTTTGCTTTTCCTACCAGCCTTCCCTCTGATAATTACTACTAGTACTTTCCCATCTCATAATTTCTAGAGATGAGGAAGGAAGTACTTCCCAAGGCACCCTACTTTACCTTTAGATAGTTCTAATAATTAAAAAGCTGTATTCTATCAAAAATAATCAACAAACATTTTATTAAGCATCTATTATATACCAGACATTTTCCAAAATGATGGGTGATACAAAATACCCTGCTCTCCAGGAACTTACAGTCCAACAGAGAAAACATGCAAACAAATATATATAGAACAAATTATATTCAGGATGATTAGGAAGTAATTAACAGAGGGGAAAGTACTAGAAGTAATTATCAGAGGAGAAGCTGAACTCAAGGATTCAGAAAGGCAAATTATTTGTTCATAGTTATATAGTTAGTTTTGTGTAATGTTCTGGCTAGCTCTCTGGAGGTCCTCTGAATGGACCTTGGTTTCCACAAAATCATCACCACAAGAATAGTCAGGAATAAAGCCCAAAGTCTTTATTATCTCCTTAACTGTCCATCTCCTTCTCCTGGGGCCGAGTTAGCTTTCTGGGGAGCCTTCAGATGAGCTTTGATCTTAGTGAAGGAATGCAGAGGGCAGGAGAGCTACTAGGATTGTGGGAGATGAAATCCTAAATGCAGCTGACTTTATCTTCAGTTTAAATACCCTATTACAATTACATCAACTGTAGAACTATTACATCACCATGCAAAGTATTAAGTATATGTAAACTAGATAACCATTGTATCATCAAGTCCTCTGAGTTAACACCTTGTTTCAAGTATACTTCTTTCAAGTATACTTCTCCAGAGTTCTGGCCCTCTACAATTTTGAAACTAAGAATCTTAAATGGATACTATATCCAGCACGACCAATAAATTACAAAGTAGCAACTGGAAAAATGTACAGCTCCCTCCCCTGAAAAGCTAATAAATTTATTATACTATTTAACTTTACCTCTGGGATGTATACATGTAGCTACAATAAGTTTTTAAAAAGAAATTAAATTTCCACTGGTATCAGATGCAAAAACCTTATAATTTCATTTCTGTGAGGATCAGCTATGGTCTATAGAAAAGATGTGTGAACAGGGGAAAAAAAAAGTCTTTTTTTTTTTTTTTCATGGAGTGATTTTGATTAATCTTCAGCTAACTGTTAAGGGATGGCAAATTCCTTAATTATAGAAAATGTTAATTAGTTTGTAAGGCAACAGAGAAAACGTAGGCTGTATAAGATAACGCTAAGGAGAGAACAGGTAAATGACAAGATCAGTATGCAGGGATATAATGCAAGACTTTTGTGCCAAAGGGGACCCAGAAATGGGTGAAGAATACATAAAAAAACATAGGGAGAAAGAGCAGATCTTTCCACTGTTTTCATCAGTGTCACTGGCCCTTTATTGTCAGTAATAGTATAAGTTATTTAATTAATGAATTTGTGAGAAAGTTATACTATTGCTAGTTGGTCTGAAGCAACTAGTCAGAAAACAAGAATGTAGAAAAGTTAGGGGATTTTGGATGCTAATTTAGTATGAGATGATAGTTGCATTCCATACTGAGCCTGTGCCCCAAGGAGGTAAAAAAAAGAGGAAAAAAAGAACTCATATATGATAAAAAAAAAAAATCATAGCAAAACCTCCTTAAACAAATCTCTAATGTTTTGCATTATTGCTTATGTGTAACTTACATAAAACTGCTTACTTTTTCAGGAATGGGAGGGAAAACTTGGAACTCAAAATTAAAAAAATATATATATATATAAAGTGTTTTTAAAGTAATTGGGGAAAAAATAAAATGTTATTTAAAAAAAAGATTTCTAATGTTCCACACCCATAAATTCCTCTTCTCTGCAAAGAAGTACATATTTTTGTCTCTCTCCTTTTTCCCCCTTAATTTTTATGTTGTTGAAGTCTCTTTGTATATTCATCATACTTCATCTTCTATGTGTTCTCATGTCTCTTTGAATTCTTTAGATTTGTAATTTCTCACAGCACAATAATATTTTGTGACATATAGGTACCACAATTTATTTAGTCATATAGTGGTACTTCCTGGAGCAGCAAAACAAAAAACGAACCAAAAAACCCCCACAAAGCAAAACAACAACAACAACAAAATCTTTGGGGGAAAAGCTATAACATAAGGGATGAATAGACAAATGATGGTAATTATGTGTGTATGTCTGTGTGAATACATATGCACAGACATGCAATAATATTGTGCTGTGAAAACTAAGGATATCAGAAATATGGTATTATGCCTATGAAATGATACATGATGAAATAGGCAGAAATAGAACACACTGGTTACAATAAGGGAAATAAAAAGAATATTAAGATGAAGTAGAGTACTGAACAATTATAATGCCCAGTCTTTGCCCTGGAGAAGAAATGAAGAAGTACCTCTCTCTCTATTTAATAAATAGCTGGGAGACTAAGAATGTAGAACATTGCATGCACAGTTACAAATGTCCCTATTCTCTACTTATGCATGACTTTATTTCTTTGTAGTGGAGGAAAGAAATTGATTCGTAATAGAAAAACAAAATTCTCTCTCTGTCTCTCTCTCTCTCTTTCCCCACCCCCTCTCACACACTCACATGCACACACACACACATACACACACACACACACAATTCAATGACACTCTCTGGAGACACAAAGTACTTAGTGTTGTTCCAGAAATGCTAAAAAAATCAGATATCATGATGGGTAATCAGCGACTACGCCTTATTTAAACATTATATAGCTCCTAGCAGTGATCGTTTAAATGCTTCCTAGCTGGCTGGCTGGCTGTTGAATGTATCTTCTTTTAGGAGATGCTTAGCCATCTCCTTTGACATCTTGTAAATAATTGGAGAACTGAAGTACTCCTCTGGGACCCAGTTTCAGGTCTTTTAAGAACAAGACTCAGAAGCAAAACAAAACAAAACAAAACAAAACAGAATTATTCCTTCTGGATGCAACTGAAGTAGTCATTTATAATAACTGGCATTTATATAGTTCTTTAAGGCTTGAAAAGTCCTTTTCATCTTTGCAAGTTTCCATTTGATCCTCACAACAACTGTCAAGTAGGTGCTGTTACCTCAGTTTGACAGTTGAGGAAACTGAGGTAAATAAAGGAGATTAAATGACTTGCTCAGGGAAATGCTGCTTTAAGTAAATGCCTGAGGCCTGATTTTAACACAAATCTTCCTGACTCCCAGCACCCTATTCACCTTGTTATCTAGTTGCCTTCTGGAGAGGCTATTATAAGAGTCCAAGTAAGAGTTGATGAACCTCTGTATCCTGATTGCTGGTGGTTGTGTATGTAAAGGGAAGAGAGATTCAAGAGATGCTGTAGAGAGAGGGGGATGAAATAAGCTCTTAATGATAGGAGCTTGAATTACAGCTTTTTTTTGGTATTTCTCAAAAGTAAGGGCAAATTAGTAGGTGCTCAATAAACATTTAATTAATTGGATAGATAGCCATTAATAGTCTTACCATGTCCCTCAACTACAATAACTAAGGGTATAGTCTGTGGTTATAAAACAGAGAGAACTTAACTGTCTTATTTGGGAATTGGTTGCATAACTTTGGTCTCTAATGAAAAATGATGGGGAAAATGGTGCTACTATTCTTTAAAATAAGAAAAAAATGTATTAATGATGAAATTTGAAAATAAGAGAAAATGAAATGGTCCATAAAATTCAAAATAAAATTACTTTCTTGTGAGATTAATGACCAGAGCCAATGAGACTTCAATGGAGCCTCCTGATTTCTCTAATCAGAGATTTCTTTTTGATACAGGACACTCAAATTAAGATAATTAGAGAAACCTTTTCCCCCTGGTTAACTAGATGGAATAGACAGAAAATATACTTTAGATAATATAAAGAATGAAAACACATATGACCTTATGGAAAATGACTAATTAAATGTACTTTTAAGAGACAAATGCAAAGCTTTGTGGTACAAATTAAGAGAGCTAGGAAACAATGGAGCTACATAAATACTCAAATTTACTCCTCTGCAGCTAATGGTCTAGTAGATAGAGTCAGGAGAGTTCAAATCCAATCTTAGATACTTGCTAGCTGTATGCCCATGGGCAAGTCACTTAAACTCTGCCTCAGTTTCTTCTTCTGTAAAATGGGGATAATAAGCACACTTACTTCATAGGGTTTCTGTGAAAATCAAATGAGTTAAAAAGAACTTAGCAAAGTGCCTGTAACATAATAGGCATTTAGTAAATGCTTGCTTCCTTCCTGACATCTGAACTATTTTTATAACAGTCTTCCACATCAGATTGTAAATTCCTTGGGGATAAGGGGTGAATCTTATTCATCACTGCAGCTTCAATTAAATCCTTGGGGATAGTAGACACACTCAGCTAATGTTTATGGAATAAATGAGACCCTTAAAACTCAAGGCTTTGGGAACATCACATATTGGCATTCATTTTCCTGGGGGGAAAAAATCTGTAACTTGCTTTAAATGGAATGGAAAGATATTAACACTTAAATTTATTCAGGTATTATGAAGATAGCCCAGTCAACTGTACAGGAAAAAAAAAGTCAACTGACTTTTAAATTATAGGACCCAGAGAATCAAGCTAAGACCAAGCTTGGTTCATTTATGATGTCTTCATAAATTTCACTCAATATGTACTTTTAAAAAATGTAATAGCATCTTATGTTAAATGATATAGAAGTTTTTATTGTGAGAGAAAGTCAAAATAATACCGTAAAAACTAGAAGCAGTGACTTCTGGAAAGCACAATTAGTGAAGGTGGAAGTTTGTTAAAAATGAAGCAGGGGTTAACAACTTAAATCTAGCATTTCCAGGAAGGGGAAAGGGACTATGTAGAATAACATGATAAAGAAAAATTTAAAAACATGAGCCATGGTCTAAGATGGCAGCTAGGTGATGTAGAGATAGAGTAGCAGGCCTGAACTCAGAAAAACTCTTCTTTCTGAGTTCAAATCAGCCCTCAGACAACTTACTTGTCACTTAATCCTGTTTGCCTTAGATTTCTCATTTATAAAATGAGCTGAGAAGGAAATGTATACCACTCCAGTATCCTTGCCATCAAAACTCCAAAACTTCAAATTCAGACTCAACAGAAACAACTTAACAATAACAACAACAATATGGTCTATGGCCACATGTTAGACAGTTGTTTTTTTTTTTTTTTTTAAACTACATATATGCAGTTGACCAATACATCAGTTTCCAGTTTCTATCTCTGGTATAACTTCTACAACTTATGTTCAAGCAAATAGAGTACTTGGACTTTTTTCTATGGGAGGTAAATTTAAACTGTGAAATAGAAAGCGAGTGTTCTTTATAACCAACAACAGTTGAAGGGTAATTGTTCTGGGGGAATGACTGGAAACTCTATGATATTTTATTACTATGCATGCATATGGATGCATGCTATTTCTCACACACACTCACAGAATTCATGCTATTTTAGCTTTCCTATACAAATAATATTCTTTCAAAACTGAATCTTCCTAAAATCCTACCTGACCTATGACTACTTCATAGTTGAATTTTGATTTTTTTTTTGGTGTTTTATAGATATATTTATATATCTATAAAACAAAATATTGATAATTCAAGCAGATTCTGAGAAAGTGTAGGATGAATTATAGAATAGTTTTTACAAATGTATTTTTATATCTTGGTAAGAGAAATTAATAAATTCCTGCCAGAGAAAGGGCTAATAAATGACTTTTAAGTTTGTGTGGTCACAATTATTAGTAAATAGTTTGTAGAGAAATGAAGTCTAAGAGCTTGGAAGTAGTTTAACTCTCCTAGGCAGCCAGATAGAACAAATGGCTAGAGTTCTGGACAAGAGTCAAGAAGGCCTGAGTTTCAATACTGCCTAAGACACTAGCACTGTGAACCTGGGCAAGTCAGAATCTGCTTCTGGGTGCCTCAGTTTCCACAATTATAAAATGAGAAAAATAATAGTGCTTACTTTACAGAGTTGTGAGGATTAAATGACATAAAATTTGCAAAACTCTTAACACAATACTTGCCAGATAGTGGGCACTTAATAGATGCTTATTTCTTCTCTTCCTCTAAGAGAGTTATATCTTGCCACTATAATCTTAGTTATACAATCAATTTCCCTAGCTTGTGATAGGTAGTACAAAGGTAAACTCTCTGTCTAATGCTCTATGAATTACCAATTAGTGAGGTCAAAAATCAATGAATTTTTATAGTATAGAATTGGAAGAAATCTCAGAGGAATGACATGAGGAGAAGGCTGGGTTCTTTAAGACACAGGAGCAAAAATATTGTAGGGTGTACCAAACCCAAAAGGCTGCGAACACAGTCCTGTATGCTGCAATCAGATTGTATCCACTTTCAGAAAACTGGGCTAACTACCAGTAATCTGCTCATTGGGTGATAAATTCATCAGCCACAGCATCCCATGAAAGAAAATGTATAAAATAACCCCAAATCTTGTTGTGGTAGGGAATGATTCTTCTATTTCTGTAGCAGAAGGAAAATAAGAGATGAGAGAAGAAACATAGAAAGCAATAAATATTTGTGGAATGAGACTTTAGGATAGAGCAGACCCTGAACAATTCAACAAGCATTTATTATTATCAAAGACTTATTGGGTCCTGATTTTCAGCAAGGTTTCTAATAGATATGGGACCCTGGAGCACTGCAAATTCTCAATAAAAGATGCAATAAACAAATAAAGGCTGACAATTCTCTCAGTTTTTAGGAACACAGAGACAAAGCATGTAATTACATTTCAAAGGCTTGCTTTCCAAAGAGAAGAGTGTAGCTAGAGCTTAATAGCAACTCCAGAATTATCTCTTGTATCAAGTCTGAGGCTAATTCCCTAGGCAGTGAAATTAGTTGTGTTGCCTGGAGCTGAGTGACAAAGAAAAGTCAATTCAGTCACCAGGAATACTTTGTAAACACAGAAACAGAAAAGCTGGCCTGAAGAGAAAGACCTCACAGTTATATAGAACTTTTAAGTCACCAAATGGAAAGCAATAATATTATCTATTGGATCAAGCCCATGTACACTGACAAGAAAGCCTTTTTTAAAAATTAAAACTTTTCATTTTTCAAAACATATTTATGTATAATTTTTCAACATTAACCCTTGCAAAACCTTGCATTCCAACTTTCCGTCCTTTCTCCCATCTCTTCCCCTAGATAGCAAATAGTCCAATATATGTTAAACATGGTAGAAATATATGTTAAATCTAATATATGCATACATATTTATACAATTATCTTGCTGAACAAGAACAATCATATCAAACCAGAAAAAAATGAGAAAGAAAATAAAATGCAAGCAAACAACAACAATAAAAAGAGTGAAAAGGCTATGTGGTGAATCACATTCAGTTCTCACAGTTCTCTGTCTGGGTATAGATGGCTCTCTTCATCATAAGATCATTGGAACTGATCTGAATCATTTCATTGTTGAAGAAAGCCACTTCCATAAGAATTGATCATCATATAATCTTCTTATTGCCTTGTACAATGATCCTGGTACTGTTCATTTCACTTACCATCAGTTCATTTAAGTCTCTCCAGACTTCTCTGAAATTATCCTGCTGATCATTTCTTACAAAACAATAATATTCCATAATATTCATATACTATATCTTATTCAGCCATTCTCCAACTGATGGGCATCCAGTTTCTTGCCACTACAAAAAGGGCTGCCACAAACATTTTTGCACATGTGGGACCTTTTCCCATCTTTAAGATCTATTTGGGATATAATCCCAGTAGAAACACTGCTGAATCAAAGGGCACATGCACAGTTTGTCTGGGCACCTGAGTTTTCATTGATTCAAGCACTGAAATTTACAAAGACTAATGGAAATAAGTTTGTCAAGGCCATACTACCCCAGTTTAACCTGTTTCTTCTTAAAGAACACCAGGTAACTACAATAATAATGGCCTCTTGGTTGGTACCAAGGTCTACGACACAAAATTTTGAATCACCAGTTTTTGTCATAAATTTATCAGAACTAGTGTTTTTCTTTTTTGCAACAGTTCGTTGTTTTTGGCCTTGCTGCTCAAAATAAGATGAGAGCCCTTGTTTGCTGACTGATACAAACCAAATTATCAGTTTTAAGAACCTGTTGCTAAGATTATGTGATGATCAATTGTGATGGACTTGACTCTTTTTAACAATGAGGTGATTCAAGACAATTCCAATAGACTTGGGATGTAAAGTGCCATTCACATCCAGAGAAAGAAAGCACTATGGAGACTGAATATGGATCGAAGCTTATTTTTTGTTTTCATGTTTTGTTGTTGTTAGTTGGCTTTTTTCTTTTATTTTCTTTCTTATGTTTTTTTCTCTTTTGATCTGATTTTTTTTTATGTATGCAGCATGAGAAATATGAAATATGTTTAGAAGAACTGCACATATTTAACTTAATTTGGTTTACGTGTTGTTTGAGGAGGTGATAGCAGGGAGGGAGAAGGAGAAAAAAATGGAACACAAGTTTTTGCAAAGGTGAATGTGTGAAGACTACTTTTATATGTATTTTTAAAAAAGGAAAAAAAGAACCTGTTACTGAGTATTTTTCACAATACTTCAGTACTTTTGGTATATGATTTATTTGTTGTTGAGTCATGTTTTTCAATTGCGTCTGACTTTTTGTGATCCTATTTCGTATTTTCTCGGCCAATAATATTGGAATGATTTGCCATTTCTTTCTCCAACTCATTTAGCAGATGAGGAAACTGAGGCAAACAGATTTAAGTGACTTGCCCAGGTCATACAGCTAATGTGTCTGAGGTCAGATCTGAACTCAGAAAGAAGTCATTCTGACTCCAAATCCCATATTCTATCCAATATATCTAGTCATAAAGCTAGATGACCTATAAACTTCCATCTAGCACTAAATTGTCCTAAGATTGTGGAGATATATAATCTTAACATAATATATTTAGGGACCAATGTGGTGTAGCAGAATAATTTGTGAATTTGGAGTCAAAAACCCTGTGTGTAAATCCTTTCTCTACTACTTACTGGCTTTAAGCCAGTTACTTAAGCCGGGCACACAGAAGGCAAGATAAATACTTCCTGACTGATTGACTTAATCTTGTCCTCTCTCCCTCAAAAGGTTGTTAAAAGGAAAATATCTTTTTAAGCCTTAAAGCACTTTATCTAATTATTTATTTATTTATTTTTATTTCCTTCTTTGATTTTCTTTTTTTTTTTTAAACTTTGTCACAGATATTCACCCTCCTCCTCCTCCTCCTCCTCTTCTTCTTCTCCTCCTCCTCCTCCTCCTTCTTCTTTTTTAAACTTTTTATTGACAGAACCCATGCCTGGGTAATTTTTTACATTATCCCTTGCACTCACTTCTGTTCCAATTTTTCCCCTACGTCCCTTTACCCCCTCCCCGAGATGGCAAGCAGTCCTTTATATGTTAAATAGGTTACAATATATCCTAGACACAATATATGTGTGCAGAACCAAACAGTTCTCTTGTTGCACAGGGAGAATTGGATTCAGAAGGTATAAATAACCCGAGAAGAAAAACAAAAATGCAAGCAGTTTATATTCAGTTCTTTCTTTGAGTGTAGCTGCTTCTGTCCATCCTTGATCAATTGAAACTGAATTAGTTCTCTTTATCGAAGAGATCCACTTCATCAGAATGCATCCTCCAACAGTGTCGTTGTTGAGGTATATAATGATCTCATGGTTCTGCTCATTTCATTTAATTACAGTTCATATAAGTCTCGCCAGTCCTCTGTATTCATCCTGCTGGTCATTTCTTACAGAACATTCATATACCACAATTTACTCAACCATTCTCCAATTGATGGGCATCCATTCATTTCCAGCTTCTAGCCACTACAAACAGGGCTGCCACAAACATTTTGGCACATACAGGTCCCTTTCCCTTCTTTAGTAGCTCTTTAGCTACTTAAAGGGACTTTAAGGGAGCTACTTAGGGACACTAGATACTAGATTGGTTTGCCATTTCTTTCTTCAATCCTTCTTCCACTCCATCACACTATGCAAAGTCACTTTTTTCCCTTATTAGCCACATAAAGAAAATTAATATTTGGTCTCCTAAAGTTATCTCATGTCTCCTAAGTCTTGTTTCCAAAAATTATACAATAATTTAGATGGAGAATAGATGATCTTTCTCTGGTACACAAACTTTATTTAAAAAAAAAAAAAGGGTAGGGAGAATAGGAGAAAAGATGCTTGGAATAAATTAAGTCAAAGTCAGAGTAAGAACAAAATAAAGTCCTTATGGGGATAAATCTATCCTGAGAGAAGTGCAAGATGAAGCTCAAAGATCTGAAATGAACCTTTTAAGACTCGTTTAAACTAGATCATGAAAGCAGGCAACTTTTTTTTTCTCTTGAGACCAATTAGGCTCAGAATCTGACAGACAATGACTGATTCCCATGGTAATAATTTCAATGTAACATATGCAGGTTTCTTTCTTCTCTCCACTCCTCCCTTCAACCCCACCCCACCCCCCTTTGTACCTAACGTATATAAAAAGTTCCATTTTATCCTCTGTTTCAGTGCATAAATTTTAGTTTTCTATACAAAACTACCACCTTGATATATCTCAGCTAGGCCAGCTTCCTGTCATCTGCTATAGGAACCTACTGGTACATCTTCATTATCTATCCATGACTCTTTTCATCTTCTTCTCCCTCCAAATTCTTGGAATATGCAAGATGTGTGAGAGTCACAGACAAGACTGTTCATTTTTTGAGGACATCTCAATTCCAAACAAGTCCATTCTGACCAGCATGCTCTGCACCCTTGGGAAGATTCCCTAAGTAATCTCCAGTCTTCCAAGATAGAGCTGACAAGATTCTACCTTCTGGCAACTTCCTAGCACTATAAGATTTAAATCTAGAAGCAATCTGGTGATCTAGTTCAAGACTCTCATTTTACAGAGAAGGAAATGGAAACAGAGGGAGATTGAGCTCCCTAAACTTAAATAAGGTAATTAATAGATTCAAACCCAAGTCCTCCAATTCCAGATATTGAGATCACTTGGTTCTTTTTACCCATTGTCCTAATCCAATCAAAGAAACATTTATTAAGTATACATTATGTTCAAGGCATTTTCGAGGTGCTGGGAATTTAGGGAAGCAAACAAAAAAATCTCCCTTGCCATCAAGAAATTTTTTATTTATGCAGAATACAACATGTATATAGAGAAGTATATACATAATAAATTGGAGAACAGAGAGAATGTTAAAATATAAGGAGATCAAGAAAGACTTTCCCAGAAGATATAGCAAATGAACAACGCTATGAAGGAAACTGGAGATTCCAAGAGGCAGAGACAACCTGTGTTTATGTAGCATTTCAAGGTTCTAACAGCTAGTAGCAAATATTTTATTCTCACCATGACTCTGAGAAATAAGTGTTATTATTATCTTCATTTTTACAATTAGAAAATTGAGGCAGAAAAAAATAAACCTATTTGTCCAAAGTCATAGATGTCTAAGGGTGAATTTGAAGTCGGGTCTTTCTAATCCCAGGCTCAGCACCTGATCCACTGAGCCATAAAAGCATAGAGAGTCTGAAGTGGTTTGATATATAACAAATTGAAGAAAACCTGGAGCCATATTGTAAAAGGATCTAAATGTAATGCAATGGGATATGTTTTCTAACCCACAAGCTTTCTGAGAGACAAAATAGTATTATTGATAGAGAGCTGGTTTCAAAACTAGTCCTGCTTTCATCCTCTGACATATACAAGCACTATGATGTCATCCAGACTTATCTTAACTCAGGACTGATTAAAATATAATTAGGAAATGTTTAATAATATAAATAAAAATACAATACAAGACAGATCATGTTAATTTGTGGTAAATCAATATGCAGTTTAGAGTGGTCCATTTCTATTTGAATTTTATACCACTTGTTCTGACAACTTTCTAAGACTATAAATTGACAGAAGGTATATTGGTAGAGGGAGTTTCTTTCTCTGGGAGCTCCCTATACAAATGAAACCACAGATTTAGCCTCTATCCATCCTATAGCAAATAGGGATCCACTTAAATCTCTTGAACAAAGGAGTAACATGCTTAGACCTATTCTTTAGGAAAAATATTTTAATAGCTTTGTAAAAAATAAATTGATGAAAAAAGAGATGGTGACTTAATTTTGAATATTTAGTAGCTTTTCTGTATGTTTTATTGTGTTAAGACAAAGCATTCACTTTTTAAGAAGCACAGAAATAGCAAAATTAGGTTAAAAGATAATGAGTTCTGTTTGAGATATGTTCAGTTAAGAGATAGGAATTGAAGTCGCTTAGATTTAGACTATGACTGTTCTGGATCATGATGATGGGATACTTATGAATAATAATGCCACTGATTGTGATAAGCATCACTCTGTGGATTTAGAGTAGACTGAAAGTATAGATGTGTAGGTCATAGGACTTCGGAAAGCTGATGTGTGTCTTCCCTATTCTTTCTATTTCCTTTACCCTAAGATAAGTAGAAGAAATAATTTAAAACACAAATGAATAAATATATTTTCATATTATAATAATTAATGAAGTACAAATAACCTAATCTGTACTGCTTGATCATTTGAGGCATTGCTAACTTCAATTATTCTTTAGGCAGATATAAAAGAGAAAAAATATATTTTACCAATTCAGAAGCTCTTAAATGCCATCAGTTTTTAAGCCTCAAAGCAAAGCTAACTTCCATCTTGTTCCTGATGCCCAGGATAATAGACATTTACTAGCTGTGTGACCTTGAAGCAAGTCATTCAACTCTGCTTCAGTTTTTTCATCTGCAAAATGAGTTGGAGAAGAAAATGGCAATCAATGTCAATATCTTGGCCAAGAAAATTCCAAATAGAATCATAAAGAGTCAGATGCAATTGAAAAACAGAACAGAACAGAATAACTTAACAACAACCAAGTCATGTTATATTAAAAGTTCCAAAGTTTTGTGAAAAAATACTTAGCAACAGGTTCTTAAACTGGCAATCTGATTTATGTGAATTGGCAAGCAGGAGCCCTCATCTTATTGTGAGCAGCAAGATTGGGGGAAAAAAGGAACTGTTTCACAGAAGAGAAACACTAGTTTTGAAGAATTTATGATAAAAACTGATAGATGATTCAAAGACTTGTGGTATAGTCTTGAGCATCATTTTGATGTCAGCTAAAAGGCCACTGTTATTATAGCTACATAGTGGGTTTTCAAAAATTAATAATATTTTATGTTCCCAAATATATGCAAAGATAATTCTCAATATTCATCTTTGCAAAAACTTATTTTCCAAATTTCTCACTCTCCCCTTCCCTATGCCCAAGACAGAAAGCAATAAAATAAATCTTAAACATATGCAGTTCTTCTAAAAATAGTTCCATATTTATCATGCCACACAAGAAAAATCGGATCAAAAGAAAAAAAAAGTCCACAAGCAAACAAACAACAACAAAGTGAAAATACTGTTTTGATCCACATTCAGGCTCCATAGTTCACTCTGTGAGTGAAGATGACATTTTCTATTCCAAGTCTTTTGGGATTGTCTTGGATCACTGCATTACTAAGAAGAGCCAAGTCCATCACAGATGATCATCACTTAAACTTATTATTATTATATATAATGTTCTCTTGATTCTTCTCACCTCATTTAGAATCAGTTCATATAAGTCCTTTCCAGGATTTTCTGAAATCAGCCTGCTCATTATTTCTTATAAAACAGTAATATTCCATTACAAACATATACCATAACTTATTCAGCCATTCCCCAACTAATGGGCATCCATTCAATTTCCAGTTTCTTCACACTACAAAAAGTGCTGCTACAAACATTTTTGCCCAGGTGAGTCCTTTTCCCTCTTTTATGATCTCTCTAGGATGCAGACTCAGAAAAGATACTGCTAGATAAAAGGATATGCAGTTTTATAACCCTTTGGGCATAGTTCCAAATTGCTCTCCAGAGTAGTTAGATCATTTCACAACTCCATCAACAATGCATTAGTGTCCCAGTTTTCCCACATCCCCTCCAACATCATTATCTTTTCCTGTCATGTTAGCCAATCTGAGAAGTATGAAGTAATATCTCAGAGTTGTTTTAATTTGCATTTCTCTAGTCAATAATAATTTAGAGAATTTTTTCATTACATGGTGTTCCTTAGAAGGAAACAAAATAATTTGGGGTGGTATGTCTTCACATGTTTATTTCCATTAGTTTTTGTAAATTTCAGTTCATGAGTGAATGAAACCTTGGTGCTGGCCAATAGAATTGCCACATGAAAGCTCAGCTAGGATCTGTTTAAAAGAAAAAATGTTCAATTTTAGTACTTATTGTATTTTCATTAATATAGAGTTGAGTCTGTCAGTTGATTTGCATATACTTCTCTCTAAATATAAACATGTGATTATGGTTAGTGGCAAAAGGCCCCCCTTTTTCCTCTCCACAGTCCTCACACTTGAGATTTCCCTCTCCTACTTTCATAGCTTTGAGCTGTCCCAAGTGGCAAAGTTCATTTTTATATGTGGTACTTAGGAGCGCTGGAAAAGGCCACTTAACCTTTTACATAACATCCTAGCTATTATGTAGGGCAAAAGTTCTGAAACTCTGCAATGGAAAAGATATTCAGAGTTCCACTTTGGACTGTCAAGAATATTTTTGTTTTCCTGTTGTTGTAGCATCAGAGACCTCCTGTCATTCCTCCTAGAAGGGAGCAACCATGCCATGGGAGTAGAAGAACCTTAGAGCATTCTAAACAGATTCTAGTAGACAAAAGACTACAAGGTGATAAAAGACACAGATGAACAAATGTATTTAATTTAAACACAAATTACCTAAATAGATTCTGCAACTTCTTGATTAGCAGTAATATAGTAATTTATTAAAAGTCAAATTAGCATTCACAAAGGTGCTATGAACTAATTGGGGGGTGGGGAAGGATTTCAAGGGAAGTGTTACTTTTGGTTTCAAAAACTGGACTGTGGGATGTTTTGAATTGTTCTATTTCACTTTTCCTTTTATTTTTAGGTACAGGTGGTACAATCCTCACTGACCTAGAAGTTCAAGTCATGGAAACCTTGAAGACAGGATTACAGATGGGATGTGCACTCAGCAAGTCTAATAGGGAAGTTCCAAGTAGCGAGGATGACTGAGATTTAAGTCTAAGAGGGACTTTGAAATTGAACTATGGGATTGTACTATATTTCAGGAAATGAGCTAAGCTGTGGAATTGTTTCCCTCTCTAGAGTATGAGATGATGTGGGGGCCTAGGGAGAAAATTTCACCCCGAAATGTTGGGGGTATATGTTCGTGTTTGTTTTTGCTATTCCTCTGAAATAAATATAAATATTCCCTTGTAAAAGCAAAAGAAACAAACTACCCCCAAATACAATGTTTTCAAAACAAATGAATTTTTTTGTTATACTTACTAGTTTTGGTGGACTCATGATCTGATTTGGTCATTTTCTACCTTATAATAACAAATATATCTGATCTATGTTTTCTCATATTATGTGATTCCTAACTATGCCTGAAGTATCTATCCAACATATGGAAATTTTTTCTTGTCTTCTAGTTTTCAGTGGAACCAGGCTTTTGCTATATGGCTCATTAAATTTATTTTATAGTCATAGGTATCCTTAAAGGTGATATTTGTGCCACTTTTTATTTACCAGCCAATATCAGCAAGATATTCCTGTTTTCTTAAAACTATGTACCTTTTCACAGCTTTTGGTTCAAGGCAATTTTGATTTTTCTGGAATCATGGTATTTCATAATTCACACCTATATACTATAGGATCCCTGAAAGAATACTGGTATGAAAAACAAGTTAATTTTCAGGCTGGTTATCTTAGAAAGAAATATCTAGCAGTCTGTCTATATTTTGTCTTATGCAGAAAGTGGCTTTGTGTAAGAATGAGATCAAAGTTTGAAAATGAAAAAAGAAAAGAGGCTCAATGCTTGGCCACTGATGCCTCTGTCAGAGGAACTAGTAGTAATCACTGTGAATGATGCAAAATACACTAAGTTTTTGGAAACTCCCCAAAACAATCTGGATCATTTTCTAAAAGTGTCTTCTTTAAACTCTTCCTGGCATGTTGGGTGATCACCACTAGTGATGTCATATGCTATTTATTTAGGGTGTTGTACAATAAAAGGAAACAGATCAGGCAGTGGATAAAGTACTGGGGGAGAAGTCAGGAAGACCCATGGTTCAGGACCTTGTTCTACCACTCTGTAATATTAGAGAAGTCATTTAGCATGTTGCAATCCATTCAATAAAATGAGAATACTATTACCTCTCCCATTTAATATGAAAGAATATGAAAATGAGCATAGCATTACATGTCCTCTTTAAAAAGCTATTCTAGGAAGTTATAATGAGAAGCTATGTAAAAGTACTTTGAGTTCATTAAAAAATATATACAAATATCTGGGCAACTGAATGATATAGTAGATAGAGTACTGGCCCCAAAGCCAAAAATATTTGAGTTAAATTCAGCTGCAGATACTTACTAGCTGGGTGACCCTAGACGAGTCAATTAACTTCAATTGCCTGCCCCCCAAATGCAGATATTCAAAGTATTTATTGGTATAAATATTAGCAGTAACAGTTATAATTTTTTCTATCTCAGATGAATGTAATCTTAAATTTAAAAAAAAATTGGGGTCACAGTAAAGGCATTAAAACAATTTGTCAATGATAGCGACTAACATTTATAAGCTTTTTTTGGCTTACAGAATATTTTTGCTCATAAATTCTTAGGTGAATGTCAAATGGCCTATTGCTTTTTGTTTTGGGTTTTTTTTTTTTTTTTAACCAAAACAAGACAGGTATTATGAATTTAAATGTGGTGCTCTTTAAAGTCTCTTTTTTTTGGCAAAAGCAATACTAACTTGAGAATAATAATAATGAACAGTAGTTTTAATTACAGAGGTACTTGAAGAAACAACAGATAATTATAGAATGGCTTATTCACCATATAGATAGAATTATCATAGGCGTATGTTAGACAGTAAACTTTTTAAAGGCATTTAACTGAGGGTTCTGGTTAAGATGGTGAGGTGAAAAGGTAATAGAAAAGACCAGTTCTCCAGAGAAATTGCAATATGTGAAACTGGTCCCAAAAGAACAAATGGAATTCCCAGAGCCTCAGGAAAAAAAATGCCTCTATCCAGTGAAGTCTCACCAAATAAGGGTAAGAAGAGGGCAGAGGCTGGTACAGTTGGGTTGAAACAAAGCTAGCATATCAGCACATTAAAATACAGAAGCTGCTGGAGGGTATAATACTATGAAAATCAACACAAAGTAGGCTGTAAGCTGCTTGGATTGATTGCAAAAACAGTTTTAAAAATTAAACACCTGCCTTGACTGTGAGAAGAGAAGGGGTGATAGAATAAGTCTCCAGAGATCCATGTGCAAGATTCAGGACCAAGTGAGTACCTGGGCACCATTATGAGTGTGAATAGGACCCACCAGGATAGAGAAGATTGGGATTGAAACAGAGCCTAGTATTAGCTACACTGAGGTGTTAAACATACAACTTATGATATTACATGGCCAAGCCAGTTTAAAATATAACTAGAAAATATTTAACAAAAAAATTTAAAATACAATAAAACATTGTTAACACTACATTTTAAAACTAACCCAATATGTGGGCTGCAGGGATCTTATCTATGGACTAGTGGCCCCAGTTACACTAGTGAAAGCAGTAGTATCTACTTCAAAGGAGAGGGGATAAACCTATTCAAGAGAACCAGAGGAGGCTGGCCAGAACACAGAAATCTCAGGCTAAAAACTGAAGCAGAAAATACAAGTAAACAAAAAAAAGATATCAAACATAGTGAAAAAAAATTATAGGGTAAGAGAAGCCAAAAAAGTCAAACTTGGAAAAAGAGTGACTTCATAATGGAAGTAGAACCTCAGAATAAAAAAAAAATAGTTTGTTAACAAAAATAACAGGACTTAAAGAAATGAAACAAAAGATCAGTTTGTTAACAAAAATAACAGGACTTAAAGAAATGAAACAAAAGATCAAGGATGAAATTAAAACGAGAGTTTAGAAGAAAAAACTAAAATGAGAATAAATGACTTAGAAGAAAAGATGGAAAATCCTACATAAATTGTAGGCTTCCTGGATAATAGAATGGAGAAAAGAGAGTTCTGTAACTCCATGAGATGACAGGAAATATTAGGACAAGGTCATAAGATTGAAAATAATTTCATTTGGAAAAGAGAGAAGAAATAATGTAAGCATTACAGGAATGCTTTAAAATAATGATTAAAAAAAAAAACCTGGATAACACATTTTAAGAAACTATGAAAATTTTCTTTTACTTGCACTTCAATTTCTTTATAGGCAAAATAAAAGGAAGGAGATTTGGTATTTTCTAATGCTCTTCCAATTATACAACTATGATCTTATAAATTCTGTTCCTGAAACTCTTAAGTGTATTCAAGTTGATAAAACAAAATTAGTTTAAGTCCATACAAATATAACAAAATTTTTGTTATGTAGCTCTTTTAGGAGCTAGAAAAGCTACTATAAAAATCCATAATGATTAATCATAGGATCAGAGACTTGAACTAGAAGAGAATTTATAGGTCATGTGAAATCTATACATTGCATTTTAAAATAAAAAGTGTGAGATAATTTATTAATGTAAGTATTTTTGTTTGAAGAGATGTAGAGACTGATAGATTTCACTATACTAATGAGAATACTCTCTCACCCAAGCAATTTCTGCTTAAATTTCAGAGGTAAAGGTAAAAATACACAGCAAAGAAAAAAATCAAGATATAATGTATAATTTAAAGAGGAAAAAATCTTAAACTTAAACAGCATAGCAATGGTAATGACTTGTACTATTGTGGAAAACTATCTTGCTAAAAGCAACTACTTACTATCTTTTTTTAAGTTTATTTAAAATTTTTCTTTTAATAATACCTTTTTATTTTCAAAATATATGCAAAGATAATTTTCAACATTCACTCACTCCTGCAAAATTTTGTGTTCCATATTTTTTCTCCTTCCCTTCCCCCACTCCCTCTACTAGACAACATTTATCAGTTGGAGAATGCCTTGTATTCTTATAAATTTGAGTCAATTCTCTACATATTTTAGAAATGAGGCTTTTCTCAGAACACTTGGATGTGAAATTGTTTTCCCAGTTTATAGCTTCTTTTCTAATCTTCTCTGCATTGATTTTGTTTGTACAAAACCTTTTAAACTTAATTTATTTATAACTATCGATTTTGTATTTTATAAGGCTCTCTAGTTTTAATTTGGCCACAAATTCCATAGATCTGAAAGGTGGACTATCCTTTGTTCTTCTAATTTGCTTGTAGTAGCCACTTTTTATGTCCAAATCATGAACTTACTTCAATCTTATTTTGGTATAGGATGTTAGGTGTTAGTCAATGCCTTGTTTCTGCCATACTATTTTTCAATTGTCTTAGCAATTTTTGTCAAAGACTGAGTTCTTTGGGGTCTTTGGGTTTATCAAACACTAAATTACTATAGTCATTGACTATTGTATTTTGTGAACCTAACTTATTCTACTGATTCACTACTTTATTTCTTAGGTAATACCAAATGGTTTTGATGACCACTATTTTATCACCACTATCTGCTATAGCTGGGCCACCTTCATTTGCATTTTTTTCATTAATTCCCTTGAAATTCTTGATCTTTTGTTCTAGATCAACTTTGTTATTATTTTTTCTAGCTCTGTAAAGTAGTTTCTTGAGAGTTTGACTATTCTTTTTAATATAAAGATTTCTTAGTCTTTTGGGGAGTAGTCTGGTGAAGTTTATGATTATCTCAAAATAATGTTTTTAAATACATAACACAAAATACAGAGGATTACAAAAGAAACTGATTATACTAAAATACAACTATCAAAAAATATATATATATTTTTAAGTTGACTAATTTCCAGGTTAAAACTCTTGCTCATATGGTTCCTCTTTGATCTTGCCAGTGATGAACAGAAATTCCTTTTTCATTAGATTAAACAAAACAGACATTCCTAATTCTAGTATGGTTACCATAAACAAAGCATGCTTTAATGATCTAAATCTTAAGAAATTAATATTTCTCCATGAAATTGATTATCTATAAAGAGATAATATATAAAGTATTTTATTACATAGGATTCAGCACAATTTTAAAGGTGCTTAGAGAGTTGCCTGAAGCACTAAGAAGTTGTCAGATTAGTTCAAATTCATGCAGTCTTTTTGTTTGTGCTATGTATTTTGAACCCAGGGCTTCACAACTCCATGGTCAGCAATCTATCCACTAGATCAAGCTATATCTCTCTAAGACTACAAACCTCCTGGACAACTCTCTAAGTAGTATAGTGGAGAGAAAGTGCTGCTTTGAGGATCCATGACTTAATATGGGTAAAACATTATCCAAGCAGTAAAGTTCTATACACAACCAGCTATTATGAAAATTAGTACCAGAAGATTGGGTCTACTTGATAAACTTTTTTGCCCAAGAAATTTAGATACAAAGAAACTGCAATATACATTGGCAGAATAATATACCTTGAGAAAATCACAGCTTTTGGAAGTATGATGATTATTATCTCTGATATAGTTAGGTGAAACAACAGATATAACACTGGACCTGGAATAAGGAAGACAAGTTCAAACTAGCTTCAGACAACTATCTGGGACTGAGCAAGTTATTTAACCTCTCTCAGTCATTGTTTCCTTATTGGTAATATCAACTATCTCTAAGATTTGCTATAAGGGTCAAATGAAATCATATATAAAATATTATGTTCATTTTAGTTAGTTTCTCTGATGACTGTTAGAGATAGCAAATGTAGAAACAGGAAAAAAATGGTGTGAGGCTACTTATCTCAGAAAAATGGCTTAAAGGACAATCGAAGATTATAGTTATCATAATCAAGAATTTTGGGGACACACAATGCATTTTTTATTAAAGCTTTTTAATTTTCAAAGACATACATGGATAATTTTCCAACATTAACTCTTGTAACTTACATTCCAAATCCTTCCTTCCTATACCCTCCCCTTAGAGAGCAAGTAATCCATTATATGTTAAATATGGTAAAAAATATGTTAAATCCAATATATGCATACTACACACACACACACACACAATTATCTTGCTACACAAGAAAAATCAAATCAATCTGGGAAAAAATGAGAAAGAAAATAAAATGCAAGCAAATAACAACAAAAAGGATGAAAATGCTATGTTGTGATCCACACTCAATTCCCACAGTCCTCTCTCTGGCTTTAAATAGCTCTCTTCATCACTTAATCACTGGAACTGGTCTGAATCACCTCATTATTTAAAAGATTCATGTCCATCAAAATTGTTCATTGTATAATCTTGTTGTTGTTGCCTTGTACAAAGATCTCCTAGTTCTACTTATTTACTAAATTCATCAGTTCATGTAAGTCTCTCCAGGCCTCTCTAAAATCATCTGCTGATATTTTCTTATAGAACAATAATATTCCATAGCATTCATACACCATAACTTATTCAACCATTCTCCAACTGATGGGCATCTACTCAGTTTCCAGTTTCTTGCCACTACAAATGGGGCTGCCACAAACATTTTTGCACATGTGGGTCCCTTTCCCTCCTTTAAGAGCTCTTTGGGATATCTACTCAGTAAAAACACTGCTGGATCAAAGAGTATGCACAGTTTGACAGGCCTTTGGGCATAGTTCCAAATTGCTCTCCAGAATGGTTGGATCACTTCACAACTCCACCAACAATGTCTTAGTGTCTCAGTTTTCCCACATTCTCTCCAACATTCGTCATTACCTTTTTCATCTTAGACAATCTGAGAGGTGTGTAGTAATGCCTTTTTTTTTTCTTTTAAATCACAATGAAAGGTAACTTCTGGAGAGAAGGGTCTCCAGTTTAAAAAAAAAAAAAAAAACTCTGTTTTGTTCATGTGAAAATTGCCCTTGCTTTCATTTTTCTTAGAGTTGATAGAGTGACACATTTCAATATATCTTTATGGTTGCTTCTTTTTATAGCTTCATTTTATATTAATAATATTATCTCCCTCTCAAGGTTGCAGTGAAGGCAAAATGACAGCATGTGTAAAACACCCTGAAAACTTTAATGTTATATAAATTCTACCGATTTATTATTGTTGTTGTCATCATCATCTTGTTGCTGTCATGTTGGCAGCCACAAGAGCCTAGGAGGCATTTTAAATTCTTCAATGGATCAGCTAGGAGATGCAGTGGATAAATCATTAGGCCTGTTAGTCAGAAGAAATTGAGTTCAAATTTGATCTCAGACACCGGCCACCTGTATGATTCTAGGCAAGTCTGGGGGATCCTGTTTGCCTGAGTTTCCTGATCTTTAAAATGGGCTGAAGAAGAAAATGGTAAGCCATTCTACTAATTTTGCCATGAAAATGGCAAACTAAAAAAACAACTAAAGAAAGAGGGCTGTGTTTTAATTAATCAAAAAGGCTCTTCTTGACATTCTACCATATCTGCCAATGGAGTTGAAAGAGATAATATGTGTCAAAGAGATGATATAAATTGGTAGCTGAACCAGAGTCAATAAATCCATCATAAATAAAAAAAATAAATAAATCCATCATATTAACATTGATATGAAACCAATTAACTGATATTGTGGGGTTTCTTTTAAACTACTTCTTTAGTATCTCGGTAATTATTCTAAAATGAACATTCATTCCCAACATCAAATTTCTGCTCCGGTAAATTTTGATTACATCCCCTACTGAATTAATTTGAATTGGATCACATTTCAACTCAAAGCAGTCATTCTGTTATCCTATCCTATCTCACTTGATTAATAATGAATTCCTGGGAAAATTTAACTTTTTAAAAAGGATGCATTGAAAACTCAAGCCAACTGATCATTAAAATATACTAGAATGACCTTCAAGGGACTCAAAATTATTATCAACTCAGTGAAACCAATTGAGCCACATGGTTTTTAAATAAAGTTTCAATTCAAATTAACATGATTATCACTAAATTCATGGTTTGTGAATACTCAAAGAATGGGGAAAAAAAATTCTATCCAGCTCAAGTTCTACTGCCAAAGTCACAAATGCAGCCATCTTCTATTTCAAAGGCTCTGTTCAAGAGGTTAAAGCATAAAGAAACAACAATAATTTCCACATATGGCTTGTGGGAGCCATCTGATAATTTTATGATCACAGCTTGCTCTGACGGATTTCCATTAAAAATATGGTAAAACGAAAAAAAAAAGAAAAAAGAAAAAAATAAAAATATGGTACAACGTTCTTTTTTATCACCACTCATTAGTTTTCAGAAACTCTGATCTCTAATAAGAGTTTCCTGGTGAAAATTCTTTTTAATCAGAAATCATGTATAATTGGTTCATCTAAATTACTGTCCTCTAGAAATTCAGCTTGATTACATATTATTTATTTCCTTTTAAAGCTTAGAACTGCCATTATCTTGTCTGGTGTATGATTTTTTTTTTCTAACCAGGAAAATATGTGGACTCTAATATCCCATGAAAAATGGATGGGAAGAATTTTTTGTCCTATACATCTTTCTGATAAAAGTATGATATTTAAGATATACAATAAGTTGGTACAAATTCACACACATAAATGAGTTAGATGAAGTCATTCCCTAATAGATAAATAACACATCTAAGGTTAACATTTCCAAAAGAATATGGGGAAAAAATATTTTCCAAATCACTAATATATGGAATACAAATTATAATTATGAGGTTTCCCCTCTCGAACAGCAAATTGGCAAAGATGATGAAAGATGAAAATGCTTAGCATTAGAGAAGGCAATACATTGAAGCTAAAACAGTAAATTGGTCAAATTGTTCTAGAAAACAATATAGAGCTATGCTATAAAAGTGATCAAATTATTCCTACTATTTGATCCAGCAGTACCACTACAGCATATATTAGAACTTGGTCAAAAAGAGAGGGAAAGATGCCTTATATCAAAATATTTATAGTAGAGTTTTTTGTGATAGCAAGAAACCTGGAAAATTTGATGTTCACTAAACATGAAATGACTAAATATAACACTAGAGAAGATTTATTGATACAAAGTAAGTAAAACCAAAGAGAACAATATAAACTATAAATGACTACAACAAGGTAAAGAAAAGAAACCCTTAAAGACATTAGAATTAAGATCAATGCAATGACCAATCAATACCAAAGGATAAAAGATGAGTTATAATTCCTTTTTTTTTTTTTTTTTTCTGTATAGAGATCAAGATTATGAGTGGAGAATGAGGCATATACTATCAGAAGTATCAGTGATTTTTTGGGGGGAGGGGGAGTTAACTGGGAGTCTTTCAAGGGGGTTACTGTGAAAGGACAGTGATCTAAATAAATTAAAAATAAGTTTTTAAAAAGGGGGAAAAAAATCCCAGGGAACAGATTATGGTTTGTCAGGAAAATAGAAAAAGTAGTTGGGTTTTTTTCTCCCTCCACCCCCCACCCTTTACTCCTTGCTCTCTATACTTTATTTTACTGGTCACATGAATCATAGTTACTAAAAGGAGAATAGAACCTTAAGACATTAACAAAAGGAAAAGCCTAATAAGATATCTCTAAATATATGTGTATGTGTCTTTACCAAGAGAACACCAAAAGGGATCACCAAGTGGTGCACAAAACTGAAAACAACTAATCAAAAGCAAGGTACCCTAAATTTCAGAGATAAAGCAGTGGCAGAATAACATTCACAAAGGAATCAATTCCTTTGAATTCTGGTTTAAACTAATTATTCTTGTAATTGCTTTCTTATTTGATGATTGCCATGTTAGAAAAAGGAAATAATCAATATAAATGGAACATTACTAAATATAATAGAAAAGAGAAAGCCCAACTATAATTTCAATTTAAGAGACCAGAAGGGAAAACAAAATCAGAAATGTCCTTTCTAGTTCTAAATATACTGACCCTGTGCATGACAGAGGTGCATGACTTCTCTCTCTCTTCACCCTCCCCACACGCATGCACACAAACACAAGCTTCAACTTCAAGATTTAATAACCTCCTCTGTTCATCACATCATGCTAAACACTTGCTATACAAAGACAAAAATGAAAAATGTCCGATTATAAGGATTTCACAAAGATACTAACTATATATGATTAAATAAATATAAAGTATAAGGTTTGAGATCAGATCTATCAGATTTAAATAAAGGAAATACCTAGATGAGGAAAACTCCCTCTACCAATGTAGGTTAGCACTTTTCTGCAACTTAGTCTTAAACTGTTGATTGAAGTAGCAATTTTTCCAGGATCAAAAAGCCAGTTTCTGTCAGGGCCAGGTATTCCTGGCTCCAAGATTTTCTCTAACCCAAATTCAACTAGACTAAAATTTTCAGTGAAATGTGTTATAGGTTAAAGGTCTTTGTGATCCCCTGTAGAATATATAAAGAAACAGTTTCAATATAAGTCCAGCATCATGAACACATAATCTAAATTTCGCATTTTGTTTTGGAAAACTTATGGGAAATGACTATTATTAAAAGACTTTTATTTGAAAGATGAGACATTCTGACTAATGCAAAAATATATTTCAAACGCTTTCATATCTAAGGGCAATATAAGCCATATATCCCTGACTACTCTATTAATGGACCCAAGCCGTGGCAGAAAAGACCTTCGATATTCAAATGCATACAGAGAGTTATTTTTAATTTCAATTTTCATGAATATTACTTCTCCTGCTTAGAATCTTAGAATTGTAAAGGACCTTCGAAATCATCTAATTCAAGGTGGGATGAGGAGAGAGAAAACTTTGAAGTAGCAGACCCCAGATTTCAGGTCTTCTGACACCAAATATAAATTTCTCACTATATGACTATCATCTAAGACAAAGTGTCAACAGAAAGAACTTTCAGTTTGGAGCCACTGGATCTGGTTATGAATCCCTGCCTTGTAACTTACTATTTGTGAAACCAGGAAAAAGTTAATCTCTCTGAGCCTAGTTTTCCCAATCTGTATATACTACTACTTAGCTCTGTTAACTCCCTCTCCCGAAACATTGGGCTAAGGGAGCAAGAAATGAAATAGTTTGGAGATAAAATCTTATTGGAGAGCAATCTTCAAGGTCATGGAGGCACAACAGACCAATGATGTAGTTGATTTGGCCTTGGTAAAAGCTGGCCTTCTCCATTTTTTACATTAGCATTTAATTTTTTTTTTCTGGAAAAAAAGAGAGAAATCTCAACACATATCCACAAGGTGGATCTGCCACTGATCTCGTCTTGGTTTACAAAGTAAGAGAAGGACACATATTTTCCATATATGTAACACATTGAACACATATAGACATATACACACATATGACTTGTAAACAGATGGAGAGATTGCTAAGTCTATTCTCACAGCTTTCTCACTAGCTCTGGCTGCTTAGTTTATTTATTTTGATTTGAATTGACTTGTCCAGGGTCATAAAGCTGGTAAGTGCCTGAGAGCAGAACTCAGGAAGATGAGTTTCATGATTACAGTTCTGGTATTTTATCCACTAAGGAGTCTAGGGTATACTCAGGGAGGACTAACATCTCTGGGGTGAGGGCTTCTGAGCCCTTTATAGGACTTCTTTTCACCTTTGGTATCCATCTGATCCCCCTAATTTTCACCTGTGGTTCCAAAAAGCTATAATGTCTACCGCGGCTAAACTCTGCTAAACCATTTTGGCAGATAGCCAACAGATCAAAGGTAACCAAAGGTTCTCAAAACCTAAGGTGAATTAAGGGGGTACCTACCCCAAGCATGTGAATATTTCCCTTGGTGGAATGAGCAGATGAGAACAATTTTTCCCAATAGCCATGAAGTAAGCTGTAGAGTGTTTACAACTTGGTTAGACACTGGCGATACCAAGATCATCCATTGGTTTTAAGTCATCACCAGTCATTTTAACCCTGACCTGCCATTCCAGAAGAAAGAGTGAGGCTGATAACTTCCTGCAACTGCCTCACTTAAATCCAATTTATGCATGAATCAAAAAATATCACTATACTATTTTTTAAAACCATTTGTGCTGAACTAGCTATGGCCAGATGTGGTCACAGGTTCCTATCAGGACGATCTAGTAAGACCATGGGAAAATACTGATTTCTAAAGTTCAGGTCACACTGAATCCTGAATTCCACCTTGATGTGCTTGTCTCAGTTCCAGAATTTCTTCAGTTATCACTTTTGCTTCTAAAGATTAATTTAACTATTGTCCTCAAAGAAGATACACCATGGGGAATTAAACAAATTCAAATCATGCATGTCTAAAGAGTAGACCTGCATTACTCATGTGTTCAAGAAGACTTCCGGAGTTTAAGAAAGTGGATGACTCATAGCTACTTGGGAGAAATTTCATATATTTAATTTTCACTGTTCTCTGATTATTTGCTTATTGAATAAATGCTGCTTGTAGTATACTTCTTCCTTCCTTCCTTCCTTCCTTCTTTCCTTCCTTTCTTTCTTTCCTGAGGCAATTGGGATTAAGTGACTTGCCCAGGGTCACACAGCTAGAAAGTGTTAAGTTTCTGAGACCAGATTTAAATTCAGTTCCTCCTAACTTCAGGACTGGTGCTCTATCCACTACACCAAGTAGCTGTCCCTACTTACTCACTTTTGTATAAAATTTTTGTATAAAACTGATGCCATTATTCCAACATCATTTGACTAGAGATCACTAAAATGCATTAAGTTTAAAATAAGGAGAAAAGATTAAGCAGTTGAAGGAGCTTAGAGTTGGCTACCCGTGTGCATGTATATTTACAATAATTTTTCTACAATCCAGCATTTCCTTTCTCTTTGAACTTGTAGGAAAGAGCTATTTCTATCCTCTATTGTCATACCTTGAAATTACTGCCTTTGTTGTATATGTTACCAAAGGTATTTTCCCTATCTTTTATCTGTTTATTTTTTTTCTTTTTTCTTTTTTCTTTTTTAATTTTTATTTAATAATTACTTTATATTGACAGAATCCATGCCAGGGTAATTTTTTTTACAACATTATCCCTTGCATTCGTTTTTCTCTTAAGTTTATAAAGCAGTAAAGAACTATTCCATATAAGTGAATTTTCTAGATAATTAATGTTTACGCATATAAGCATAATTTTTTAAAAATTTAAGCCATTTTGATGAAAATCTACTGAAATTATATCTGGTCATCCACTTCTTTCCTAAATAGAAGGCACTACCTAGACACAATTTAACTGTAATTCAGGGTCATTCTTATGAAAACAAATACAGAATAACCTTGTATTGGCTCTACAAATTTTCTCTTTTCTTCTTCCATATTTTGCTATGGCTTGTCATTATGTCTGATATCTACTAGTGTTACTCTTCTCTCATCTTGCAGTTTGTTGCTTTTGATTTACTAATAGCTAGGAAATCAAATTATGACATATATTAAAAATGATTTGAAATAAGAATACAATCCTGATAGGAAGATTAAATTCAGACTGTATTAGAGATATCATCACTTATTTTTTATTTGGAGTTATTATTGCTATGCCTCTGGATAAATGGAAAGTTATGATACACACACATGCACACATAGGCACACGGAGGTAAGATGTGTACATGTATACAAATGTGTACATGTATACAAATATTAGAAGAAAAAGGTAGGAAAGATGCATTTGGTAATGTACCCAACAAAGACAGTAATTCTAAGGCATGGTAATAAAGATAGAGGTACTTATTTTCCCAACAGTCCAAGTAGAAAGGCAATACAAATCTGAAAGGAAAACAAATATGATCATTCTTTCCCATATTAGATTCATGACCTAAGTGATTTTAGTTTTTGCACAGGCAGAAGAACAGAAAATTCTCTCTACTGACAAGTTTGAAATTATTTGGAAGAAACTCAATAACTTCATTTCAAATACATGATTGAAAGTGCTGGTTCCTCCTTTTGGGTAATTTTTTTTTAGATTTTCTTTGCAGTAACCTTCATCTCCATCTGCACCAATGCCAACATCCCAGGAAATTTGGAAAGCAATGTGACTTACTTAGCGTGCTTGAGTAGGATAAATATTGGTCACTGGTGGTTAAGAAAATATATAGTGGCTTAGACACTAGAACTTAAAGGTTGGGAAGGATCTTTAAGATTTCCAATGCAACCTCTAAAGTGAATCAGGAAATCTCTCAGTCAAATGGTTTTCTAGGCACTATATTCATTGCTCTTTTTCTTTAAAAAAAATTTCTTAGAGAAATAAACTTGCTTTAGAAACAAAAACAAAAATACCAAGGACAATGGAGTCAGATAAAAATAAGTCAATTCTGGCTTTTTAAAGATAGGTTAAAGGCACCTATAGATATGGACATTCAAGCTGAGGAAACAACAAAACTCAGAACAGGAAAAAGCAAAAGGTAGAACAAATCCAATCATTGTTTACCCTTCAATTATACGGGAAGCTGTTCTGAAATTCCAATTAGATTAGAAGGACCTGAGTTCAGATTCTGTGCCTGCTATGTGATATGTATGTGACCCATAACAAGCTGCAAACCTTCAATTTCCTCAAAGGAAAATAGATTTCAATTAAAAGTGGAGAATATCCCCGTCCAGTAGGATATCTTATGATTTCTTTCCCTTCCTTCCTCCTTTTTTTAATGGGAGAGCCAGGGAAATGGCCAGTCTTTCATTGGAAGGAACAAAATATTATAACACATTTCGAATGAACTAATTCAGAGGTTCAGTGGCTCAATCAGTACCAAATTAGGGCAACACTATGACTTGCCTTTGTAAAGCCAGAGGCAGATGACTATATTGTTGGCCTCTTCACAGACACAATTTGAACTCAAATTTTACTTATCAGTGATGGAAGGGAGCAGGTTGGGATTCTTGCTTCCCGGAGCTGCCTTTAGGTCTAGCATAGTGTATGGATTCAAATCATTTCTTGAAGCCATCATAATCTCTCTCTCCAAGCCAGTTACCTGATCCTCATCAGAAGGGATTTCTCTTCCTGTTACCATGGGATGAGTGGCCACCTGAGCCAAAAGCCTGGCTATGGACCCTCAAGGCCTGGACTACCAGCATTCAGTACTGGTCCCAGCACCCTACAGTACCCAGAACTCAGTCCTCAAATGGTCAGATTTGGTTATCTATTCCATGTATACTATACCAAGAAGGGAAAAGCAGTCTAGAAATAAAAAGTAACTTGACAAAATCAATCAATCAATGTCATGGCAAGAACAGGCTTTGCTAAGTATTGGTGATACACCTGCCTTTAAGGAATAATCTTTTCTAATCACCAGTATTCATTTTCAGACAGGGAAACAGAAATTGAGGGAAATTAAGTGACTTGTCCAGAGTTACACAGCTGGCTAGTTTCTATGGCAGAATTTGAACTCTAATTTTATCGACTTCAAGTTCAGCACTTTATCCACTATGCCACAAATTGTCTCCTAAATAAAGAATACATTCTATTGCATGGTTAGTCAGTAGCAGAACTGGGGATAGAATGTAAGGGGTGGGGAGTAGGTATGGGAGTCCAACTCTCAGTCAAAGGCTCTTTATACATAACAAGTTTCTTGTGAAGCAGGCATTTCTCGTCTCCTTTCTACTTTGGATGAGATAATGTTAGTGAAGCCCATAGATCTCTGTGCAGAATATGAAATACTTAACACTATTCCTGGTTGAACTAGATAACAATTTCAAGTATGGAAAACATTTTAAATTCACAATCCAGAAACAATAATCAATAATAAAGTATAAAGATTAATTAATTAGTGACTGTTTCTAACTCAATTTTGGATCTGGAATGGAAAGAAAGGACAGGTAAAGGTTTAAAAAAAAAAGGAACAAGGAGATGAGTACGGAAAAAATGGAAAGACTTTTTTCTTCTTAAAATCTTTATAAAAGTCTTGCTTCAAGTAAAATTTTACAGGGGCCTAATTAAGCATTTTTGCTGCAGAAGTGAACTATAATTAAAACCCTGCCTTATATGGCTTATAAACTTGCAGCTGTGGGCTGACTGTTTCAACATATCATCATATTGGCATTAGTCTGACAAAACATGGTAATCATTTCCTTTTGTATATACTAAGAAGCCTCTAGTAGATGAATATTTTAATTTATATGTTAACCATTGTAGACACAGATTAGTACTGTCAGTCAGTATGAAAGCATATGTAAAATGTCTACACATATACATACATATATACATGTGTATGTGCACATACATATATAATATTGCTATGATTTATTTTCCTGTTTTTGGTAATTGGATGCCTTGCTTATCTTCAATAAATATAACAATCTAAGTTTTCCAAACTAAGGGAGATGTTAGAAAAGAGAACAAAACTTAAAACTTCATAGCATGAGGGTAGGCAAGTGTATTATATTCTTGGGGGAAAAAATTGCTTTGAATATTGTAATGAGATAATTTCTGTGGTCCAACAACCATAGCAATCTTATTTGAGATTTTCTTTTCAATAGGCTTCATTTTCAGATATTTGTTCTTGCTAGTAACCAAGGGAATTTGATATTCTCCCCAAATTCATATTCATTCTTTGGTCAATAGTGAATAAGATGCTTTCTTTTTCTTCAATTGAATGAGTCCATGACTTTCTGGACTGAGTATCCTTCCCAGCAACAATGACTTAATGATACTGTGCAATTAATGTCCATAGTCTTCTATTAATTGTCCAGAGAGTATGAGCTACCCTACAAATTGGAGGCTCTCCTTTAAGGTTTTAAAAATATTTTTAATTTCTAAAATTTTAATATTTAAAAATATTTCACAGATGGGTACAAGTCCAAGTACATTATCTAAGGTATTCATCTTATCTTTCACTTTTTAAGAATCCTACATTTTTTAATTCTAGTAAACATCCCTGTATCCTTGTAAATATAGGATATGTTGTATTTTAGTCTCTTTTCCTCAAGGCTGTAATTATTGAATACTTAAAATTCAGGTTCATTTGACTATTCTGTTCATATTATTGTAGTAATATAAATGCTGTACATAATATAAAGTGTGCATTATTGATATCAAGGGACCTCAATCTGCTTTTGTTATGAGTCCTTTTGAAAGTCTGGTACCATCATTGGATCCCCTCTCAAAATAGTTTTCTTAATATATAAAATACACAGAATTACAAAGGAAACTTATCATAATAAAATATATTTCTCAAAATATTTTTTAAGAAAAGTTCATGGACCCCAGGTTAACAAATCTGGATGTTGTTGCCCTATTTGTGTTTATTTCATTCTATATAAGTTTATATAACAGCCAATACCACCGCCGGTCACCTTTTAATTCACCTTATCGGTTCGGCTGCCCTAGCACTCATATCCATTAACATCATACTATCCTCAATTACACTCATTATCCTTTTCCTTCTCACAATTCTAGAACTGGCCGTAGCTATGATTCAGGCCTATGTTTTTACTCTTCTAGTTTTTTTATTTATTAAATGCCTACTATATTTTAAGCACTGTGCTAAGTGCTGGAAATACAAATAAGAAAAAAGAAAGATAGTTCCTATCCTCAAGGAGTTTACCATCTAATGGGAAAGACAAGACATAAAAAGGAAGCTGGGAAGGAGGAGGTAGGGGAAGTAAGGGTAACCAGGATAAGGACATCTTGTTATGTGGAGGCGAAACTGCAGACAGAAAATTAAATAATCTGAGAAAGTCCTCTATAAAGGAAAATTTTGGGAAGAGTTTAGTACTCCACCCTCCAGGCTTCTAATCAGAGGGGAGGAAAGGTTGGGAGATGAGAAAGTATTTTTTGAATTCCTCATTGCTCTTATAAAACAATAATGCCTTATTACTTTCATTTACAATAATTGGTTCAGCCATTCCCTACTGATGATTGCTCATTTTGATTCCATTTCTTTTTGTGTGTCCACAAGAAGTATTGGTATGGATATTTTGGTACCTATTTTTATCTCTGACTTCCCTGGTTATCCTATACCTCTTTCTATAGAAATGCTCCACTTCCATTTTTAGTTAAACATACTTTCAATTGTATCTTTTTTATGCTTCGTCTTGTGCATGAGTCACTAATACTGACATGCTATGGTATCAAGTGACTCCAATTTTTTTTGCGTCACTTACAATTCTTTTGTTCAACAGTAAAAATATAAATAAAGCTATTATTTCTTTCAGAGACTTTACCACTCTGTTTTTCTTAGGATACCCCAATGTGAGCAATCAACATTTAAAAGGAAGTATATTTTATATGCTAGGTATTGTGTTAAGAGCTGAAGATGCAAAGGAAGGTCAAGATATATTTTACTTTCAAAATGCCTACACTATAAAAAAAGATATAAACAAAGAGGGATATACAAGAAACCTCCAGAGTAAATAGACAGTAATATGGGAGAAGATACTAGTAGTGGGAAGGGGAGAACTAAAAAACACCTGCAGAACACATAATTTGAGGTAAAGAAAGCCTGGGAAACTATGAGGCAGATGTGAGGGGCCAAGAATTTCCAATATATGAGACACTTCATTCAGATGGATCATAGAGTGGGGAAGGGGATTTTAGAAGGCTGCAAAGGTTAAAAGGGGCTAGGCTATAAAGCTTTGATTGACAGAAAAGTTCATATTTGATCCTGGAGGTACTAGAAATGTATTAACGAGGAAGCTGAGAAAGTCAGGCATATACTTTAGAAAAAGCTTTTGAAAATTAAGTAAAAGATGGTTTTAAGTGGGGAGAGGCTTGAGGCAGGGAGACTAATTAGGAGATTACTACAATAGTTAAGGAAATAACAATCATAATAACTAGCATCTATATTATGTGCCAGGCAGCATTTTACACTTAATTTATTTGATCCTCACAATAACCAGTAAAATGATCCCCACATTAGGTCCTTTTATGAACAATCAAATTGGCTTCTGAAGTATTCTTTATTGATAGTGTACTATTTTCTATTCCCATGCTTTTGCACTCAGCTGGCTGTCCTTTATGCCTGTTATGTTTCCATCTCACCTAGAATTCTTTGGATCCTTAATTTCCTTTAAGAATACTAAGCTTGAATTCTGCTTTTTTCCATGAAGACTCTCCTAATCCCTTTAACAGTTAGTGCTATATCCCCGTCACAAGGATGTGTTTTGTATACACTTACTATCTCCACTTTGTTACATAGCACCTGAAAGTGATACAAAACATAGTTCTTGTCACATCGAGGAAGTGTGACAGTTTGGCAGACCCAGCATTTGAATTTAAATTTTTGGAGACCATATCCAGTATAATCCTATTTTACCATACTGTAAGAGTTATTTAACTGATAATTTCAAACACACATAAGCACACACACACACATATTCACACACTCTCCCTCTCTCCTTTTCTTCCTCCCTCCCTCCCCCCCTCTCAAATATACAGTGGTATCTCAGCATTCATTTGCTTTAAAACTGGTCAAATTGGGTATTCCATGCATTTTAAGGAGAAAAATATGCTTCAGCACTTGCTTGGCACTCACTGCACTTGGTTGTTGTCTAGATTGAGCAGTAGGGATGTGAAGATGGTCAGGCACACTACCCAATTTTGCTCCCATCCATTCACTGCTATTGCCTGGGCAACTCCTCCACAGGTGTGTGGGGCTGTAAAGCTGGAGCCCACAATGCTGAGGTTGCATATGTTGTCAGGCAGATTATGGAGCAGACAGTGTGGCTACAGTATATAGTCTCCTCGCCTCAAATAGCAGTACTAGAAGGGGCTTGTCTAACAGGAGGAGGAGAAGCAAGAGCAGGAGGAGCAGTAGTGGTGTGAGCAGCAGCAGCAGCAGCAGTAGGAGCCCAGGCAAGTTAGAAGCAAGAGAGGACCTAGAACTCCTGGCAGCTTCAAGCCCTGAGAAAAGGAAGGTGAGGGACCTTAGCTTCTGCCTCCACATCATACCCTTCCTCCTTCTTCCCCTCAGGAAACTTGGACAGTATGGAGTGCTGGGAGGGGGGAGAGAGTATAAAGTCCTGATTGGGCTGGCTTGTTTCTCTGCAGCTGGAAGCCCCACTTGATCCTTTGGAGAATTGGGTGAGGAAGGGTGGTTAGACTGTGGACTAGAGATGTAATCTTTATAGAAGAAATTCTTTTTGTACTAATTATTTTTGCCACTCATCGTGCCTTCTTTAACCACTTAACAATGAATGCCAAGGTACCATTCTATATATACTTATAGATGTCAAAGAGGTAAGCAATCAGCATTTATTAAGCATTTACTGTTCAGGCACTATGCTAATGTTAATCTTATTTTATCATACTGTAAAGAGTTGATTAACTGATATTTTTGAACACACACACACACACACACACACACACACACACACACACACACATTCATATATAAAGATACAGATGTCATGGAAACAAGCATCAAGCATTTATTAAGCATCTACCAGGTGTCAGGCACTGTTCTAGGAACTAAGAATACAAGTACAATAACCAAAAAAATCTCTGCTGTGGAGTTCATGATATTCCCCTAAATCACAATGCTCAAACTGTCTTCTACCTTTCTGCTTCTGAACTTTCCCATTACTGTCCAGGTACCACCATCCTCTCAGTCACTCAGGCTAGCAACTTAGGTGTTATCCTTGACTCTTACTCCTGCCATATCAAATCTGATGTCAAAGAGCTAACTCAGAGGAATTGAGGAGACAATGGTTATCTAGTTTAGCATGATGTTCTCTAAGTTCAGTATGGCTGATTTAATCTTACAACAAATAATGGTTTCCTAGTGATATAATGATTAGTTTATACTCAGTGTAGCGCATATAAGCTAGAACTCAGAAAGCCCTGAGAGGCAGAGGCAGAGAAGACAAAGGACTAGTGGCAGGAGCTTAAGCTCTCAGAACCAAGGGCAGAAATTAAATTCGCTCTTTGATCTTTCTGGTGGCAGGCCTGGACTCCTGCATTTCTTCACTGAAACCAAGGCTGGTCTGAAAGGCTCTCCAGAAAGCTGCCCAGCCCCAGGAAGGAGATAATAAAGAATCTGGACTATAAGAAAATTAACAGGGCCCCAGAAAAGGAGACAAGACTTTGAAGGAGACAGTAAAATATTACAAACAGTGACATGGTTCATTTACTCAAATAAAATAAGTCATTGGACAAGGAACTTATTCAGGATACCAATAACTAACCTAATGTTTATCAATTATCTAAAAACTGTGATTTCTACTACTTTCTTCATCCTTTGCTGTCACTCAACCACAGACACTGTAAAAATAGAAGGTCACAAAAGGGTGAAGAAGAAAGCTTACAAAATAAATGAAGTAGTAAACATGATCATTATAGTTCCCTCAACCTAATATTCTGCTTCTGTAGTTAGTTAAGGGCTCCCACCTCTGATGCTTACTAGCTTTACAACTAGTAGCAAATAAATAAATTTCTCAGGACCTCAGTTTCTTCATCTCTAACATGAAAAATAAATGGGGGAAAGAATGGTTGGAAGAGGTTGAAAGACTTTTCATGAGAGGAATAGAATCAGCTAACCATATTTTAAGAGATAAAAAAGTCTCAGTGTTATTATGAAAATATTGTTGATCTCAGGGACCCTCTAGGCCTCAGACCTACATTTTGAAAACCTTTCTAGACTACTGCATTTAAAGAATGTCTTAATGGATATTTTTGCTTCTAGCATTGTCCTTCCCTAACTCTTTTTTGACCCAATGCTAAAATGTTATTACTGAGGTATAAGACTAATATCACTTCTCAAACCACAAAATCTTTAGTAAATACCTACTTTCTCTAGGATAAAATACAAACTTCTCATTCTGGCCTATTTAAGATTCTCTACAATATAGATCCATCTATCTTTTCAGACATATTCAATTGTTTAGTTTATGTATTATACTTCCTATGAAAAAATCTTTCACATTCTCCTAGCAGTTCTTTCTCCCTTCTTAAATTACTTTGAATTTACTTAGCTGCATAACTGTTGAATTTGTCCATTTCAAAAAAAGGAGGGCAGGAAAGGATTATTTCATTTTTGTCTTTCCACTTACCCCACCTAGTACATCATCATGCACATAGTACAGTTATAGCTTTCATATCATGACTTTCTCCATTATGGTTTTGATATATTGGGGTCAGCATGAGAAATTAAATGGGAATTTGAGGAAATTTTTTGGAAGCTATAGACAACAGAAAAGGTCAGCAGATGACACAGAGAAAGTTTAGGAACTCAGACTGCATAAAATAAATGTACAATATTGTATAATATCGACACATTTTACTTTTTAAAACTGTAAATACTACAAAAAAGAAAAAAAAATTTAGACTTCTCTGGTATGAAGGGAAGGCCAAAAAATGTGGATTTTCTAGATTGCAGGAGTAACACATTCTAATGCCAGCATTATGGAAGAAATAACTATACACACTTAACATTTACTTAAATAACTGCTATTATAGAAATAATTGCATGCTCAAAACAATTCATAAAGACTAAGAGTAAATTCACCAAAAGAAAATCTTTAGCTTTTAGCACCATTATATTACAAAGTTGCATACAATATATTTTCATTTTTTAGCTTTTAACAAACAAGAAAGACAAGAATTAAGGCTCCTATCAACTTTGAAATAAAATTTAGTTTGCCTTTAAATGTTATTTACAGATTAAAAAAACAACAACCTGAAAAACAAGCATTTCCCTGCCTCCTTCCATTTTATCACCTGTATAATTAAGGCTTAAAAATTTAAAAATCACACAAAGATTTCATAAATATACATATATATATATACACACACACATATATATACACACACACACACACACACACACTATATATATTATATAACACTTTCATAAAAAAAACTTATCTTTACAATGTCTTTACAATATTTAAGGAAAACTGACATTATTGGAGTTCATCAACTGCTCATCAAGTCTAGTGTCTGGCTTTTAGAACAGAAGTGTGAAATCATTCTGACCTTGTGGAAAAGACTTTTTGCAGAAGTTTCAATGCCTTATGATGAGAACAGGACAGAGAATCAATAAAACCAGTGAACTATGAAAATAAAATGAACTTTAGTTTCTACAACTGTAAATTGGGGGCAACAACTTCGACTAAATGCCTCAGAGTTGCTGTGAGGAAACTGCTTTATACATGTTAAACCATTACAGATATTGAGATATTGTAATTGCTTCACCCTTCATTCATATAATTTGTCTTTTTGAAGGGTGAGGGGTGGGAAGCCTGATTTGAAAAAATATATATATTCAAAAGTTAGGATAACAAGGCCCACTCTCCAGTAAAGCTGGAAAGAAATTTTTAAAATATGGTTTCAGCTGTTTTCTTGCCCACTAGAAGGCCTAAATTCGAGGCTTCTAACTCTGCTGAACTGTCATTCTATAGATCATAGACACGATCATTTTGGTAAGTCAGCAGGAGTATATGCACTCTGTAAATGTCAGAAGTAAAATGCAACACAATCAGAATTCTATAAGCCATGGCAAAGAGCTCAGAATTTAAACATTTAAAATGTCTAAACTACAGATCAACTCCTTACGTTAGAAGAAAGAAATCACTATTTCTATCCCACATTCTACAGTACACACTAAACTGAATTTGGTGGCAAAGCCAACCAAATGACTGTTTTTCATGCCTTTGACAAAGAAACATATACTGGAGAAGAAGAAAGGTCAAAAGACTTGTCATAGTAGAATCAGAAGAGAGGGACATAAAGAAAGAAGCTTTGTGCACACTCCCTTTTCCCAAGAGTAAGAAATGCATGTAACTATATTTTATGTGTTTATGTTTTTATTGAATCCTTTCAGTTATATCCATCTTTCTGTGAACCCATTTGTATTTTGTTTTGACAAAGACAGTAGAGTGGTTTGCCATCACCTTCTCCTACTCTTATGTATTATTCTTATACTGATGAAATCACAGGAGCAGTCCCTATGTATATGCTAAGGTCATCGGAGCTTCATATTCTCCTTCTCTGAATGTCTTTAAAAGATAAATTCTTATCAATTAAGATTAACTATATAGTTCTGCTCAAAGACAGGAGAAAGGATTCTACCAGAGGTCAGCAAATAATTGTCTGTTTTTGATCTGAGAGTTAAGAATGTATTTTACATTTTAAAATAAGGTGTTACTGTACTTTAAAATATTTTTAAAAACTTCTTCACCTGAAGGTACAAAAATAGGCAGAGCTATAATGTGCCAACATCAGGACATATGACTTTCCCAGGGCTGATATTCAGACTAAAGGCAGCATTTATTGGTTTACTAAGGAATGGTTTGAAGCCTGGATAAAACTAAAATCATGAAAAAGTAAATCTCAACTTGAATCCTAGCTATATCACTTATTAGTTCTGAGACACTGTCACAGACATTCATCTCTGCTGAACCAGAATTCCCTCATGCATAAAATGGGGAAAAAACTTAAAAGGTTGTTATGATAAGTATTCTATAAAATTTTAAATATGGTACTATCATATAGCTGTTATTATCACTTTTAGACTTTCATTGGACGTCTTCAAGTGGAAACTTATCCAGTATACTTGTTCAGTATGTAATGATAGAAATTTCTTTATATCAAATATTCTTAATTAGGTTCCATGGATACCTGGGGAAGAAGGGTAGTGACCATGACAGAGAGCTGGTGATTGGAGAGGGAAAAATAATATGCCTTTACTTGTCATTCATCTTTAATGGAAAGTTAGCATTTCCTTCTATTATAAATGTAGGTAATAATATATCAATTCTGAGAAGCGATCCATAGTCTTCTTATAGGTAGTGAGCTATCACAGTGAAAAGAATGAAATTAGGAATAGCTGAACACAATTTCTACTACAGACACTTATAAGCCATGTAGCCCTGAGCAAGTCCTTAACTTCTGTTTCCTCTAGTTTTTTTATCTGTAAAATGTAGATAACAAGAACATCCACCTTCTAGTGTTGTGGTGAGGCTAAAATAAGATTTATAAAATAATATAATAAATAATTGTATATCATATTTACAAATACAATATAAATATAATACATAAACATATAACAGGTAGATACTAAAATACATATAAAATAAAATGTTTTGAAACTTTAAAGCACTACATAAATGTTAGTAATTATTATTCAGCAGATTTACAAGTATGACATCATACAAAAAAAAGGTTAAAAACTTCTATATTAATGGACTGGGTGGCTATTTTGAGCTTTCTTCAAGCTCCAAAATTCTGTCACTATTATGAGTAAATATTTTGATTGAATCAAATGGTTTGGGGATTTAAAAATATATATATCACTATAATAATTCCCCACATAATCCCAGATAATAAGTCATTTTTATATTAGAATGCATTTTCAAAACAAGGTGCCACCAGATTTCTCAGCAATGAAACTTAAGACTACAGAGCAACTGAAAAAAAGAAACCAGTATATGTGACGCTATTCTTCATTTGTCATTGATGATGTAGAAGGAATATCAGAAGACCTTAACCTAATTTTGATTCTAATAGATCATTCTCTCTCTCTCTCTCTCTCTCTCTCTCTCTCTCTCTCTCTGGTAAGACTGACATAAAAACCAAATGTTGACATGACTTCTTGATTTGGCTTGCAGTTCCTAGCATATTGCCCTATGCTTGCCTGGGATACTCCCTATTAGACTGTGAGTTCTTTGAGAGAAGAGACTGGCCTTTCTTTGAATTTCTAGCATTTAGTGAAGTGCCTGGCACATAGTAGGCATTCAGTAAATGCTTGTTAATTGTGATGTGACTCAAAATTGGTGCTGTATGATGATAATGTGCTTCCAGTGAACCAAATGAAATGCTCCTCATACTCAGTGGCAACTGATGTATTTTGCTAACTTTTCCAAACTAGAACTTCTCTTCTCCAAATTGTGTTTTGACTATGTGCATGGAAAACCTGAATAATTATTTTGATTGCTGCAGTTTTTCTTCCTTATGTTTTTAATCTCCCACCCACTCCCCCCAAAAGTCTATGGAAGGGAAGTTTTGAACAGGCACAAAAAGTAGAATATTCTTCAAAAGACATTTGAATAAGAATAAAGGAAGAAAAATATACAGACACCCTCAAAATTAAGTGAATTGCCATTATTAAGTATCTAGTACTTCTTGTTCACGATCATCTTTAATTTCTTAGCTCATTCTTTTTATAAGCAAAGAGCTAGGTCTACACCATTTTCAAATACACACAGAAACAGAATGCATGCCTAGAAGAGGTCAAAGTTTAGAATTTTGGAAGCTAAGAACTTGGCTCAATCCAGTTGTGCTTTGGAATTCACCTTGATACTTTAAACTTTCTTTTCAGGATAAGTCAAAGCAAGCCAGTCCTTTACATGACTCTCCTGGTGTAACATTATCATCTTCTCACTGAAGTGATTTCATGTCAATTTTCAGAAGTGAGGCAAAACAAGCTAAAAACTAAACATACCCTTTTCCTTGACAAATTTCTATGCTGCATTTAAGGGCCAGGTTTTGTGAGGTCAATTGTTCCTTCTAGTTCCTTCATAGTCAAAGATCAAAGAACATGAAGTGTTAGGATTGGAATGGTTCTTACAGATTACCTAGTTAATCCTCTCATTTTACAGAAGAAAAAAATAAAACAGAAAGTCAGGAAGTTGTTTGACCAAGATCACAGAGCTATTAAGTGGCAGAACTGAGACTCAGATTCATTTAACTACAAATTCAGCATGCTGTCTACTATAACACATTTCTTTAGTGAATAAGGCAAAAATCCACTTTCATTTATTAAATTTATCTAAATAGGCAAAGTAAGTTGTTCTATTTTTTTTTCTGAAATGCTGCCCAATCCTAACTAAAGGTGTCCAACCACATAGATTTTTTAAATTAAAAAAAAAAAAGAAACATGACTTTCAACTTAACACATTTTTCTGCTATCAATTCAACTAAATAAAAGTTAAAACAGGAGCTTAGTTATAGGTAGTAGGGTTCTAGTTCTTAGAATATTTAAAAACTTTAAAAGGGATTGTCATTCTTTAACAAATTTCATAATATCAAACTTATCTCCAATAATAAAAAAAATGATATTTTGTTTCTGAGATATTCAGCAGCAACATAATATGCCTGGATAATAAATCAAAGGTCAATCCAGAGATGAACCAAAAGTTTCTGGAGAATGACTTCAAATAAGAATACACTTTTCATCTAGAATGAAAAAAACTGAGAACTTTAGACTTAAAAAAAAATTCCTAAGTAACATGGCTGATCCCAAGAAACCAAGAGCATGACTATAAACAAATAATATTGCTTCTATAAAACAGAAACAAATAAAAGAACAACTAATTGGGACAGCTAGGTAGCACCAAGCCTGAATTCAAGAGGAATTGAGTTCAAATCTGACCTCAAACACTTAACATTCCCAAGCTGTTGTGACTCTGGGAAAGTCACATAATCCCAATTGCCTCAGGGGAAAAAAAAGAACAACTAATTTATGGATCTCTTTTCCGTATATTCTATACTCAGGAAGTGCTCTAGAATATGAATATGGATGTAAGTAGAGTCATTCATTGCTTTTCTGAAAAATAAATGAAATATAAACTTAAGTTCACTGGAAAAAGTTAATCCAACAATTATTGGTACTGATCACAAGAAAAAAAATTGTTTTGATTTCTAAAATATTTTTTTCATTGTTGAAATAAACAATGGTCTTCTGCAGTTCCCATATGGCTGTCAGAATTTTGTACTCTACAATTCTATAACTATGCTGATACTCATGAGAGCTCTGCAACACAAATATTCTTAGATGGTGATGGAAATGAGTACAACCAAAAGAAAGACTTCTCAAAAATTGTCCTCTAGATTTCAAAAAGATAAATTTAAGACAGACATTTTAGATTAAGTTCAGTAAGATGAACAATCACCATTGATACTTTAAGACCTAAGGCATAAGTTGGAGAATAAATTTTTTTTTAAAAAGCCCACAGACAATGCTCAGGGGGAAAAGGGAACAAAATTTAATTTTTATGGATTTTAGACAAAGTGAAAAACAAATATCTAGAAATGTAATACTATTTCCATTTTACAAAGCACTATTCCCTTTAAGGACATTACACATTTCTGCTTCTAACTAATTAGCTGAACAATTTTTCCTGTTTGCTTAGAAAAAAATAAGATGAACAAATAATGATTTTATTTTCATAGGATAGAAGTTGGTATTATTAAGGATGATCTGAATTCATACCTATAAGAACAGGCATAAAATAAAATTAAAAAACAAATTAAAACAAAATATTACTACAAACACCTCAACGTTGAATGAGCAATGAAAAAAAGAAAAAAATATATAAACGGATCTGAAAAGATTTATTTTTGATTGCAGAAATTTCTTTTTGCTTCTTACATGCTAAAACATAGTGATACAAGTTCCCTTTTTAAAAAGACTCTGTGTTTATTCATTTCTATTGAGCACAAAGTCAACAAAGGTACAGAAACTGCTGAAAAATATATAGGTCTGTTGGATAGCTTTTTTTTTTAAAGTATGGGGTTTTGTCTTTATTTTGGTGTTTCACTTTTTTTTTTAAATCTACAATCCATAAATAACACAACTCTACATTCAAACAGCTTCCCTAATCTAAGCACCTGTGTGGAAAAGGGAAGGAAAAGGAAGAGTTAGGGGAAGGAGGAATGAGGTAGAGGGAAAGGAGAATAAGAAAGGGGATAGGTGGGAATGATCTTTGATGTACTGGTTTTCTTGGGCTCTCGAATGTGCCATTTCCTCATGGCCTCTTGATTTAGGTGCCAGGCCATCATGCCATGTAATCAGAAAAATTCCTGAGTCCTCTGGGGATTACAATAATTGTCATGAAAGTGAAAAATGAAAAGTATCCTTCCTGAAGAAGCTTGCTCACTGATGGCCTGTATTTGATTCTAGAAGACCAAAATGGTATGGAATCATTTTCCTAGAATACTCAGGCCTTCTATGGGAAATGCTACCTTGAACCCCTTTGCAATAGTTATGGGCTGCTTCAATTTAACTACTGGAAGAGCTTTTTTGTGATGATGTGAACTTTAATGGAGGCTCCCAAACAACCTCTATCAGGCTGCCATAGGATAACCACATTCTAAAAAATAGAAGCATAATGGGACAAAGCAGGAAGAGAAATGCAATTGGTATCAGAAGACAGACAGTCAAATATTGACTTTGGTACTTATCAGCTATATAACTTTGGACAAGTCATGTTGGTCTTTTGATTTAAATGAAACAAGATTAGATGATTTCCATTGTTTCTTTTCCTCTTTTGGGAAAACTCAGGGATCTATTTTATTTTATAATAGAGAAATACTTCTTTTCATGATCTATCAGGTTATATCTTCCAAAATGGTGTGGTTTAGAATCTGGTGATGTGGTAACACACTATTAGAAGCAATCTACTAATAACATCAGCCTGAGCAATTTATATACTTAAAGGAAAGGTTTTTAACATCATAATCTATTCCTTAAGAATCAGTCAGATACCTTAAAAACCAGTACATATCATTACGTTTTAAAAAGAGAAATTTAAAAATACAAAATGCAATCCCAATCAGAACTCTGACATTATAGGGACATAATCATAATTTTTTTTTTTTTTTGGAGTTGACATTTTGATTGGGTTTTCTCTGAAATGAGTAAGTAGTTAAATAAAAAAAATACTGTCCCTTGTGGAGCCCATAGGAATACATGTAATGCTCACAGTGATATTTATTTATTTTATGAATTTATTACCTTTTAAATAACTTATCCAATAGACAATGTAAAAATGTATAATCAAGATCTCTCATGTTGTCCACATTGCAACATATCATTTCATCATTCTTCAATGTAGAATTAGTCTATTTCTTCAAATCAAAGCACTAATACTCTATGAGTCAAAGGGCAATGGAAAGGCTGTCAGATATTGACAACTGGGAAAGAATAAAAGAAAACATTAGGAAAAGAAAGTAGGGGGTGGTGATATAATGGAAATAAGGGGAAACAGATGAACAACTCATATACTATACTTGTATCCAGGAAATTAAAAGAACCAGAGGAAGTCTGTGGCCCATTGGGTAAACAAAAGATTTACAGAATGTCACTAAATGATAGGGTTTACTGTAGCATAGAGGTATTACTTACATAGATAATATCACAATTTCTTTGATATATTAAATCATATAATTTCCACCAGACCCAAGAAGCATTTCTGAAACACTTATTATGTGCTAGGCACTATGCTAAACAGCAGGAATATAAATACAAGAAAAAAAGAACACAGCCCCTACCCTCAAGAAGCTTACATTCTAATGGAAGAAGATAACATGAAAGGACATTCAAGAGCTGGATGGGAAAAGAAGGAAGGTACCTATATGTGGGCATGGTGGAGATGTATGGAAAGTGAAGAAAGGAACTAGAGTAAAGGAATGAATATAGCCTGAGCAGACTATGACACATAGAACACTAAAAGAGAACTCTTCAGGTCATCTAATTTTATTCTCCCATTTTGGGTACAAATCCAATGATTCCATTGCTAATAAATAGGTGTCTATTCTAATTTCTATAATTTTTCTTGGTCACATATTTTAGAAGGCAGAACAAACCTGAGAATCTTCAGAATAGCATGTGTACAGGTATCAGATATAACCTGCTAGTCTAAGTTTTATAATTAGAGAAATCTACTTCAGATTTCCCCTGTAAAAGGAGGTTTTATTTGGGAAAATTGGGAAACATTTAACTCATTAAATCCCTGGTTATCACACATACACACACACACACACACACACACACACACACACACACACACACACCACACAAAGGATGCACAGAGGATAATAACCACAACACAGAAAATTCATGATCTGTCTCTAAGCTGCTCCACCTCTCCCATCCAAAGGCCACATGCCCCTTTTCATTTTATGAAGTTCTACAGCTCTCCCAATGTCACTTGGGGATTTTTAAGACTCTTGCATTTAATATCAGAAGATCAAAGTGTTCCATTCTGTCTACCAAAGATAAGCAAAATTTATACTTTGGGCGGAAGTTTCAGAATGCACTGAAGTCTCAGCATTTGTTTTACTGCCTTTTCCCCAAGAAGACAATGAAAAATTACGGCCATGTGGGATACAAACAAGTGGTAAATGAAATAGAGACACTGTCCAATAAGAGCACATTTAAAGGCCTTGGCTGGAAAAATGTAAATGAGTTCTCAAAGTTGGTCTGGGAATTTTATGCAGGATGTTTACTAAGAAGATAGTTTGGTAAAAGAGAAAGATTGCTTTCCTGGCCATCAGGAAATCTAAGTTCTAGCTCCAGTTTTGCAATCTATGCTATCATGGGCAAATTCTTTTCCTCTCTGGGCCTTGACTTAGATGATATCTAAGGTTCTTTCAATTCTTGCATTCTGTGTGGTTACTGCAAGGGTAATTCCTTAATATAAGGATAACATCTTGTCCAAAGTTCATAACTTGCCATCAATCAGTAAGTATTTATGAAGTTCTTTCTTACCATGTGCTAGATATCATTTTAAGCACTAGGGAATACAAAGACAAACTGAAAGTAGTCCCTATATTCTAAGACCTTATATTCTTTTTAAAATTAGGTTTTTATTGATTTTTTTTTTGTTTTTATACCACTTAATTTCCCTTTTCATACCTTTTCCCTTCAAGCAAGTCATCTTTTATACAAATAATTTTTAAAAGAAAAATAGGAAGAGGAAAAAAACAGCAGAATTTATCTATATGTCAAAAACCTAAATATCCTTCCATTTTGAGAAGGTCTGGTGAAACTGTTCTCAACTGACAAAGCCTTCAACAATACAGCGTTACCTTCGTGCTCAATGCTCGATAACAGGTAATGTTCTACAATACAGCCATAAACAAAATTTTATTTAGAAATTTACTACTTATTCTTCCTTGCAGCAGATTGTAGTCATTTAGCTTCACCCCATCCTATAGATGGGATGTGTATTATCTGCAATAGGAGAGCTGCCAATTTATAGCTATATATGTGTTTGAGGAGGGAAGAATCAGAGTAAAGAATATAAAATGATAGGTCTTATGATGGCATGATAATTTGCAGAAACAACAGGCAGTAGAATGTGACAAAGATTTGAGGGGATTCGAAAAGTCAGAGCATTCTTGAGCAAACATAAAAGGTCACTTTATGACCCTGTTTGGAGTTTTCTTGGCAAAGATATTAGGGTTGCTTACAATTTCTTTCTGAAACTGGGACAAGCAGGGTTAAGTGACTTGCTCAGGATCATACAACTAATATGTGTCTAGAACTAGATTTGAGCTCAGAAACATGAATTTTCCTGACTCCAGGCCTGGCATTGTATAAGCTGTGCCACTTACTAAGAACAGGGAAACATAATTACTAAGTTCTAGCATGAAAAATATGAAAAAAGGATTAAAAAAGGGTAACAGAGAGGGTAGGAAGTAAACTACTCATCCAGGGAAATGGGGGGAAAAAACCCACTGTATCTTCTCTTATTAGTCCTATTCTGCATTCATACTGGAAAAGAAAAGATGGAAATGTATAAGGTGAGTCCTGCTCCAAGAACAATTCTCAGAGATTCCAAGCCTACAATTCCACATTTCCAATGGTGACTCTGCAGTAATGGAGCTGTCTGATCAGAATGATTTGTTATCCTAATCAGGAAATGTTGAGTCAACATGACAATCAGACACAAGACTTATTATCAAGAAGGAAAAATATCTGAGCAAGAAACTGAATGATAAAAGACATGGACAGATTATATATTGAAAATAGACAACCATCTTTTTTTTTTTTTTTTGGTGGAAAACAGGAAAAAATGTGATTCAGGTTCCACCTTTGTTGAACAGACTTTAAAAATATGAATACAGACACGTATTTATAGTAGACAGGACCCTAAAAAGTCATTCAGTCTAACACCTGCATTTTACAGATGAGGGAACTAAGGTCCAGAGAGCTTAGCTGTCATAAAGGTAGTCAAAAAGTACTTGGCCTTGACAACTTTTTCTGATCTTCTACATTAGGTTTAAGCCAAATAGGTCAATTTCCTTTAAATATTTATCAGTGGCAATGATATGAAAAATTATATTCTATCTATTTCTTGAATAGTCTTCAATATTTTCTTACATCAAAACCACAGTATGTAATATTTTTCATTATGGCATTACATGCAAGTTGAATGAAAGTATGAACAACTCATCATCTTTTATATCTAGAGCTAAAGAGATAAATTATAGAAAACTTGGCTTTCATTCTATGAAGAATCTCCCACTGTTCTGATGACATTAACTAACATTTTCCTATTTGAGGGATGTGACATATACTTTAGTAGAGTTGACAATGAAGATGAATAGACTTATATTTTATCCATAGGGCATGCAGCTGGATAATGGATACAAAGTATTAATACATATCAGCTCAGATGAATAACAGACTCTGCCCATATTCATTTAAGAGATTTCTACCACTTAAACAAGTGATCTGTATACAAGATTGGTCTCTAAATGTCATCCTCAATTGAGGGCCTGTTCTAGAAATAAATGTAGACAATGGTCAGTTTCCAATTTAAGATTACATGAAAAAGAAAACAAAGAGGTATTATGTTGAAAAAGACAGCGCCCTCAGCTCCCGCACTCTGAATTTGATTTTATATTTGTCATACAGTCATAAGTCCCTAAAGGGACAGATGTGGTCTACTAAACAGAATATAGATTTGAAGTCAAAATCATGGTTCAAATACCAATTCTTTTATTTACAACCAGCAGAACCTTGCCCTATCTATTTCTCGATTACCTCAACCCTAAAAATGAAGAGTTTGGATTAGAAAACTTGAATGGTTCTTTCTAGTTCTAGACCAATAAGGCTATGATCCTAGTGGATGAATATGTAGATCAGACTCAAAAGGCATAGTGGGTTTGTGTTCTGGCTTTGCCAGGTATAAGCTACAAAGTCAGAAGCAAGTAATTTTAACTTTATAACCATCAGTTTTTTTTTTTTATTATTTTGTAAAATGAGAATAATGGTATTAGCACTGTCTAATTCAGAGATTAGCCAAATGTTCTATGAATGAAAAAGTGCTGATGTAACTATAAGAGCCACAAAAAGAAAATGGGCTAGGCTCAAAAGTTGTTTCCTGAATATAGCATATGAAGGACTCAAAAGTCAACTATTCCAAATTCATACTGCAAACAAGAATCCCTTTTATAGAGATTTCTAAGAAGCCCATATCCAACCTTTGCTTTGACATCTCCAGAGAAGGGGAGCTCATTATCACCTACAGCAGACCATTCTTTATTTTTTGATAGCTTTGTTAACAATTGCTTTATAATCATAAGCAATAATCTTTCTTTCCTCAAAATTTTGCACTGGAGATGACTCTGTTCCAGCTATTTCCACCTCAGCCACAGTGAGTTTAAAAAAAAAAAAAAAAAAAAAAACAGTAAGAAGGAGGGTTCCCCACTGCTATTATGTCTAGAAGCATCCCAACATATACTATCATATGACAGAACCTACAACATTACTGTGCCTTACTAGAGAGGTATGCCTCTATTATGATTATATTATTATTACCTCAGAGTTTTAAGTATGTGGACGATGTTAATGATTTTCCTTACAAAGGGAACTCTGCCTTACATAAGCCATCCTATTTATGCTGCTTGAAGAAAAGAAGGAATCAGATAATTATTAGAGTAGATAGACATATCATTGATGTTAGAATAAAAAGGATATTATATGGTATCTATAGAGGAGTGTTTGGTTTTAACATTTAAAATCATTATGTAAAATAAGTAGAAAAAGCATTAGAAAAACTACACAATTTCGAGAAAGAAATAGGAAAAGTGGGTTAGAAGAATCTTATAGGAAATTAGCACAGACTAAGTTACTTCAAGTAATTTATTCTCCTAAGAACTATCAGATTAGGAAAAAAACACCAAGATATTAAGATTTAATTGTAAAGACCACGTTAGTACCCTGGATACTTTAAAATCAGTCAGTGTCAGGATAAGCCAAAGTCCTTGATTTTTATTCTTTATCGAAGGGAGAGGAGAGCTAGTAGACACAGGAATCTCTCTTTCTTCTTCTGCTCCGAGCCACCTTGCTCTTGTCCTACTCTACCCTCTAAATCCAACCTCAATCTCTCTATAGCCAAACAGATCAAACCTGCACAGAATATTGGCAGGGCCATTCTTTCTCCAAGCATATGCTAATGGAGAATTGTCCAATTGGTAATTAGCCTTAAGTGCTAGGACCTCAGTGCATCAACTCAGTTTCAGCCCATTACATTTAATCATAAGATGGACAGTCCTCCCTCTCCCAATACATTTTTCTTATGCTGCATCCCCCGATAACGTTTCTGTTATCTAGTCACAATACTACCTGGCAGCAAATGTTTCTACCAAATGGCCAAGTCATCAATAAGAGGAAATCTAAAACAACAAAGTGATCAGTAGACCTTTCTTCCACTCACCTCCCATAATCTTGGACTGACAATTAATAAATTCTGGCTTCTTGTCTGTGAGGTACCGCTGACAAGTATGATGGAGAATCTGGAAAAAGGTGCATTTTTCCGAAGCTGTGCTAGCCACCCACTGGTCAAAAGCATTTTCAAATAGCAAATCAAATTCTGCAGAATCCTGGAGAAGAAACACCAGAAAACTAGCATTTATTATCTCTTAAAAATGACTACTGTCAAATCATTGCTTTCTAAAACTTTCTAAAACTGTAAAAGATCAGTTTATTTTCTGGGAATTTAGTACTAATCACTGGGTGCCATTAACATGAAAAGTATATGGAATGCTAGGTAGCTGGCACAATGAGTACAATGTTAATACTTGGACTCAACAAGAAATGTGTTTAAATCTTCTTTCAATTGTTTACTAGCTGAGACCTTGAGCAAATTACTCAATATCTTTCAGCCTCAGTTTCATTTATAAAATAGGAAAAAATACAATGTTATAATGATTAAATAAGAATACTTGTATAGAACTTTGCAAAACTTAAAATGTGTATGGTGTGTGTGTGTGTATATGTGTACATATAGACTATTATTATTATCTTCATCACTATCATTACCATCAAATATCATCATCACCAAATTCATAGGGATTGTGGATATTCTTGGAGATCAGCCATCATCAAAGAGAGGAAGCTTAGAATAATGGATAGAATATTAGTTTGTGATCCAGGAAAGTCTAGGCTTAAATCCCATCTCAAACAACCTAGGCCTCAGTTTACTCATCTGTAAAATGAGGAGACTGAACTTGAGGAGGCAGCAAAGATCTCTCCTACTTCCATCTCTAGTCCTAACATATTTGACTAAGAGATGATTAGTTTTGTTTTGTTTTGTTTTTTTGGAATGTGGGATTTGTAGTGTTTTTCACTTCAGAAAAATAATTCATTTAATTCTCTGTACCCCATTTTATTAATCACGCACCTAACCTTCTATCACAAAAGACCCTCCCCTTTCCTGCCATGGTAATACATGACATGAATATCACCCACATTATCATGCATCATAATCAGCTATTTTTTTTCTTCCTTCCAGAAAAAAGATTGGATACTTCTGGTTGGATAATTCTATCATAAAAACCTTGACCTTTTAAACCTAAATAAGTCATAACACAGAATCTCAAACAAATCTTAGAATTTTTGTAATTTTCTTAGGTAAACATAGCATTTCCCCTGCTAGTACATATTTAATGCTTCCTGGGCTGGCAGTGGGTTACCAGTCATGACCATGATTACCTGCACTACCAAAGGCAACATTTCTCCTACAAATGGGACCCCAATTAGTTCCTAGTTACATAAAAGATGAAAAACTTCAGATTTGTTGGGATGAGAAGAGCTGTGACCAGAAAAATTTTTGCCAAAAAAAAAAAAAAAAAAATGAAATAATGAAAAAGGCAGAGAATAGAAAATTTTTTTTAAAAATCACTTTCTGAATATAATTCCTTTACTCAGCATTGAACATTTCACTCACCCGGTTAGGATCAATACCATTAACCTGACGAAGCTGGTCAAGCATCCACTGAGACCTTCGTACAAAAGATGTGGAGCCTTCAAATTGTTTGACCTTTGTGATAGATGCCTGTGTGGGCTTTTTGTTTGTCACTGCAGGAAAAAATACAAACAAAAAAGACCATATCTGGTTAATGTTTCTCTTCATTCATTCCAAAAAGAAGCATTTAACAGATACCTATACAGTACATGTAGTACTGTGCTAGGTATTAAGGGATGAGGAAAAGAAGAGAAAAAAAATAAAAGCAGGGTTCTGGAACCTTTAACAACTTAACAGTATAGAGTGGGAAATAAAATATACACATGCAACATGACAGAGATAAAACAACATGTCTATAAAAGCAAAACTATAAAAAGCTGTGGTCCATGTAGAAGAGCAGGCAGAGGTGAACGATTGGTCAGGGTCAGGATAAATCAATAAGCAAGGCTGGGTTAGGTATTAAGGGAAAATTGCATGGATAGGTTGTGTGAGGGTAGCTCAGATTTTGGAATTAGCAACCAGTTGGTATTACAGTACGGTCTTCAGCAGTGGAATACAATGACCCATGTATTCCTGGAATTTTAACATGACTAAAGTGAACAGAGTAGGCTAGAGACTAACAATAAAGTACCCCCACACAGAATATAAAGGTTAAACTGCAAAAAACTAGGCAAAACTGATGAGACCAAATTTGGTATGGCAGATGGAAAGTTTCATTTAAGAATTGAGAAGGGAAAATATATAGCCTGTAATGAAGCTCAATCAACTCTCGTGATCTCAGAGAATAGTCAGGGGATCTGAAAGGACTTTAGGGATTTACTTGAGTAATGAGTAGCTAGTGACCTGAAAAAAGCAATGGAAAACAATAAAATATATATATATTTAGTTTTCAAATGAATTCTTGTGTTTAAACTTAATGTGAATTTTGTCTGTAGTTTTTACAATTTTATACCATACCACAGACCATTATAACAAAACCATTATATTGTGAAAATAAAATTTAAAAGAATCTGCAAAGCTACCTAGCTTCTTCATTATGAGTATGTCATTATCTTCCTTCCTTCTTGATCTTTTCATTTTCTTGTTATTTCTAACTTTATATTGGGCAGTATCACAGCTCAAAAATGATATGAGAGCTACCCCTCTCCCTTTTTAGAGAAGCAATCTGGCAAAATGGATGGTGTTGAACTTAAGTCATGAAAACCTAAATTTATATCTTATCTCTAACATACATGATCATGGATCTCAATTAGCTTTTCTTTATAAAAGAGGTAAAAGTCCATGTTATAACCCTCATAATATTGTAAGGATGAAATGATATGGAGCAAAAAGTTCAGCTAGCTATTTTTCCTTTTTTTATATTAAAAAGATATCAAATTTTAAAAAAGCAAGTTGAAAAGCATGTATAAGTATATATATGTGCAAAGCACTTATGTATATATGCACACTCAACCTATATGTGTATTGTTTATACACATATTTATATATGTATTGTTTGCATGCATATATTTATGTGTATGTTTATATACATATATATGTTATATATAGATCACGTGTGACAAATACATACATGCATGCTTATTTCATTGGTATTCCTCCCTTGTGAGAAAACAGTATCTATCAATGCAGGTCTACATCTTCTGTGTACCTCATAGTCTTAGGAAGTCACCTAGAGAATTGAAAGGCTAAATAATTTGCCTATAGTTCCACAACCAATATGTATATGTCAGAGGCACACATTTGAGGCTATCTCACAATTCATTATGGCACTCTACTTTTTTATTGTAAAAAGGTCTTCTATTCTACTTCCTTTTGATTCAAGGATACATATATTAATGATATATTTGGTAATCACGTAGACAATATCAGGAGACCCAGGGCAGGGCTTCAGCACATTAGGTTGATCTCTTGAAAATTATTAATTATAAAATTATTAATGGGAAGCCAAGGACAAGAGTCACCAAGGATGATAAGGTATGGATCAAGTATGATCTACTATTATCAAAAAAATATTCAAATTAATGAGATCATTCCAACTCATATTACAGAAGGGGAAACAAACAAGGTTAAATGATTTGCTATTATAGGTTTTGTAATTAGAGAAGTCCACTTCAGATTGCCCTTAAAGAAAGAGATTTTATTTGGGAATATTGGGGAACATTTAACCCATTAAATTAAACAGCCTAGAATGTTTCCCAAACTAAATTATATTTTGAAATCACAAAATTGCGAAGCTGTCTACAGTATGATAATCTGTCCTCTGTAGTTTCAGCACAGTTCAGAAACAAGGAGCAGGACTTAGGAAAAATAAATGAATGGAGGGTAAGATATATAAAAGGAGAAAAAAGAACCAGTTTTTCAAGTAATTGGTTTTTAGGGGTGGCTTATTCAATGTTATCAAAGATCTGAGAACAATAAAAGAATTTATAATCTGGCTACAAGGAAGACTTAAATTGGCTAATACAGTTTCCTCCCCAACCCCGCAGAAGATTCTTCTTCCTGAGTTTAAATTTGACCTCAGATACTACTTGCTATGTAACTCTGGGCAAGTCATTTAACTTAGTTTGCCTCAATTTCCTCATTTATAAAATGAGCTGGAGCAGAAAATGGCTTACTACTTCAGTATTACTGCCAAGAAAATGTCAAATGGGGTCACTATGTGATTGAAAATGACTGAATAACAAAAGTTAGAATACAATCTGCATCATAGCTAATTATTCACCAAAGGTAATTACAATTCCATTCAATGAAACAATTTAATGACAGATTTAAAACCAATCATGGTGTCTGCGAGTACTGAAAAAAAAAAAAAGCTCTCTATTGCACATGTAGAGTTTGGCTCAATACACACAATAAAGTTTGACTCCTTGAAGATCACCAAAGACTATTATAGCTTAAATTTATGCCAGTGGCTATGTCTGAAGGGAATCCCGGGTTTAGAGATTATTCTTTTCAGGCAAAGGAATCTCTCCCCCCCACCCCACCCCCACCCCAGATATCACTGGAACATTTTTATCTTGCACTTAGCCTAATAATTTGATTGCCTTTTATTTGTTTATTGAGGAAACACTTGGCTAATCATCCCCTGATTCTGCCTGACCAACATGAATTCCAATTTTACTTTTCTTCATAAACTTGTACATTGTGAGAGAAAAGTATGTAATGTCCCCAAAGACAATAGTTTCACTTTTGCCATTTCTATTCCCCAGCATATAAAAGGCATATAGTAGATGTTAATAAAAACTTGCTGATTAACAATAAATATTTAGTCTTTTCATAAAATCCATAGCCTTCAGTTACTTCATAGTCTCATAAAAATGGCTAAAGTATAGTTGTAGGTGTAAACTTATTTAAACTATCCATATAGTACAGCCATTCCCTTACCCAAATTCAGGGCAAGGTCCATTCATTTTAAATTTATTATTTGCACATTCTATGGGGTGGGAAAAAGGATCACATCAAATAGAGAGGCACAATTAGAAAACTATTGCTGTGTTTTAAGACTAAAGGAAACAACACACCTTGAACACATGCAGATCCTAAAATGTGCCTAAAAGATTAAAAGAAACTTTCAATAACAGGAAAACATAGCTTCCTGTATTAGATACACACCCCTAAACACAGAGGATTTCCTTGTTTGTTTATGTAAATCATATGGTCTTTAGGCTTTTCAGGGAAACATGAAGCCTTTTCTTCTACCTTCATTTAAGGATGCCTTCATTTAAAATCCTTTGGGTCTATTTCTTTCCATGTAATTCAAATGTATTATAAAAAACTCAAAGATAATGCAAAATTAGGCTATAATGAGCAATGAGATGCCTCTAGAGGGATACTTGATATACAGAATCTCAATCATTCACCAGCTGGTCCACTAGCACATTGAATTAAAAATCTCTGTTCTGTAAGGTGTTTGAAACTGTCTATCCTGAGGGGAAGGCTTCTTGATACCTACTATATAACTCAGAGGCAGTTAAGTCTACTTTGGAAAGTTCAAATTGTGACAAGTTTTACTGTTGTAAATTATCGCCATATAAATCTCCATGTGTCCAAAATATCCCTCTCTACAACTCTGGCTTTTTGCTTTTTAGTTTTGCCTCCAAGTATAAGCAGAAAAAAATTTAAATCTCCTTTCCATATGTACCTCTTCTAATAACATGAAAATTACTTAGGTTGGTAGCCTTCATTTTTGAGATGTGGTTTTTTAAAAATTACAACAACAACAACAACAAACATTGAACCATGCTAGAACCTTGCTTACTAATTTCTTTTTTGGGGGGGAGAGGATTAAAAGGAAGAAGATAATATCACCTGTCTGAGCCTCATTTTCTTAATCATTTTCTTGATTTTCTTTTAGAAAAGAAAGGGGTTAGAAAAGAAGTTTCTAAACTTCATAGCCATATCCTACGCTCCCACCCAATTCCAAGATTCTGATTCTAGCTTCTTTTCACCAGCTTTTTGTTTTTGGCCATGTTTTGAGACTTTGGCTAGTTTTTCTGGGCAGAGAGCCCAGTTTGGTTTAATTTTTGTTTATTGTTATTATGTATGACATTCCGGTTTCTGTTTGGAAACAGGTGCATTAAAAATTATCATAAACACTATATATGCACAAATACATTTAAAAACAAAGACTTTACTGTCTAAATTTTTTTTTAAAAGAAAGAAAAAAAAAGAATCTGCCAGACTCTTTGAATTCTAAGTCTTAAGATTCTACAATTTAACTTTTTTTTTCTTTGCCTATGAATTATTCAGGGATAATTCTTCATAAATTAGACTTAATCAGGTTTTTTTTAGATGACTAATTATTTACTATATGTAAAGAACTAGATAAACTGGAAAAATGATTACTGCTTAAATGTTTAATGGAAAAGAATCCAATGTACGTTTTTTCAAAAGAAAAAAAAAATCACATTGGTTTGGATTTCCCTAAAATCAGGATGTTTAAACAAGAAACCTGCCAATATAGCAATAAATCTTTCCTGCCTTTCCAAATGATCATATTATAGGAATATTACCTATACTTGGGGAATATTGTTTTTAGGGATTAAGATAGTCTTTTGGATAACAATATCATATTCAATCTATAGAATTTACATGGCTAATTATATACATGTGTGTATACACATACATGTATAATGGTTTTATATTTATACTCTTTAAAACAGGTGGAGTGAAGAACCTAGAGTCAGTCGTAAGGTGTGAGTTCAGATTTGATCTCAGATATCTACTAGCTAGGTAAGTCACTTAACTCTACTTGCCTCAGTTTTTTCATCTGTAAAAGGAGCTGGGGAAATGGGACCACAAAGAGTGAGATGTGACCACAAAGAGTGAGATGTGACTCAAACAAATGAAAAACAATAAAAGTTCAAATTTATTCTGTAGATATTTCCTGCTGTCTCTGGTTGGAATATAAACTTCTCAAAAAGTGATACTTTCATGCTTTAGATTCTGAAACCCTTGTACTTAGCATAGTAGTTGATAGATGGTGGTAACATATAAATGCCGATTCATTGATGGTGGATTTCATTAATATGGAACTAGTGACTCCATTGTAAAACACAATTAGAGCAGGACAAACCGCATACTAGTTCCAATTTCCAGACATGCCACTTCACAAATAAAGACAGGTGGTGTGGGGAGAAAAACAGAAGGGATTCTTTCTTTCTTTTTTTTTTCTTATAGAAGTAATCTAGTCTAGTATAAGCTTTTAGTACAAGTTTTTATGCTTGGCTTGAATTATAACTTTTAAGTTATCATCCTCAGGCCACTGGTGAACTTTAGAGACACTAGCTATCAAATTGTAGATATTGTCAGGAACATCTATTATCTGAGAATCAATCTAGCTAAATCTGGAAAACATTTTTTACCACAAAGTTGATCACCAAATTACAAATTATTTGAAAACAGTTACTGATGATACTATCTGCTTAAATATGGATAAACTGTGACCTGTGTAGATGAAAGGAAAAGCAATACTCATAAAATTATTCATCATTAGAGGTATTTCAGTATTATTATATTCTAATTTTTTGAATAGCATTGTACCATGTAATGCTATATATAGAAATATATACTCTACATATTGAAATACATACTATTTCTATAGTATGTAGAAACCCTACAGTAATTGGAAGGTTCTATTCTTCAATTGTTTTGGATAAACAGGAGTTTCCTGTTTTGATTTTTATTAAAAAAATATTTTAAATCTTCATTTCATTGAATTCCCTTGTTGCCTATCACTAAAAGCATATAGAGTCAGAGAAAATCTAAAGAAATTACTTCATTATCTCCATTTGAACACTCCTCAAACACCTGTGCTAAAAGCCAATCAGAATGCCTGTCCAAAATGATGCCAGGAACAGTTTCTGTTTGTCTCTCTTAACACCACAGCACAAAGTGATAGGATCTATTGCCATCATCTGTCAGCATAAAGAGACTCATGATGAGCCTAGAGGATGAGGATGAAGATTAATATTCTGGTGTGGAAAACACAGCACAAACTTAATCTTGTTCTTTGTTAACTCTCATCTCTTGTGGATAACCCTAATTCTTCAGGGAGTGAATTTCCATGAGTTCAGAATAACATTATTAATTTTCTTCTCCATTTTGTAATCTTCACCTTCCTGTGCCTCTGAGAGATTAGATTATTCAAGGATAGAGGGACAAATGATTATTTATTTTGCATTTAACTTTGATTCCTTATTCACATACAAACAGATTAATTTTGGGCTTGTGATGCAATATGCAACACTGACTTCCTTGAAAGATAAACAAACAAGGATTTTTATTAATCTAAATGTAATAGTTCCCTATATCAGTGAAATCATAGGTCCATCTTCCATTGCTAAAGTAGCTTAATCTATAATGTTATAAACTCTGAATAGAAGGTGACACCATTTGACATATAAGTATAAAGAAGTTTAACAAGTTTATGACTTGCTAGAACCAAGACTCAAACCTGTTGACTTAACTGACTGCTGTTGCTTTTACTATTCAAACATCCCCCTGCTATAGCCAATAGTGCTGAATTTGGAGTCGCTAAGAACTGAATGCAAATCCTGCTTCAATCACCTACTAGCTGTATGACTCTGGAAAGATCATTTAACCTCTCTTGGATTAAATTTCCTCATCTCTAAAATGGGGAAAAATAATAGCACCTATTTCACAGGGCTGTTGTGAGAGTTAAATAAGGTAACATAAATAAAAGATTTTGTAAACCTTAAAGTGAAATCATATAATATTTTAATATATGGTATGAGTTATAGATTATTGATACTTTTTTATATAATGATTTGGAATAATGTATGTATATTGTTTGAACGTCAAACACTATGCTTCTTAGCAAGTATGTATTAAAAATTACACAAGATTTCACTACTGATAAATATTAATACGTAGTCATTTGAAAGAGATTTAATATTAATGCTAGAAATATAATGCATGAAAAATGCAACATATACAGATCAGGAAAGGTATTTGGATGGGTAGCCCTCTAAGTTTATCTTCATATATTTCTTGATCAGATACTAGAGATCTACAATGAACTGGGTCCATAACAGAGTAGGAGGAAGTCACTTTCAATCATATTTGACAAATTAGATATCACTTTCAATGGTTCCACATTTCTTACTACAGAAAAGTCCATCTTAAGAAAAAATAATATTTTTCCACCTTGCTAATATGGATGTGAATCATGGAATATCACAACCTCAGAAGAATCAAAGTAGCAAGTAACCTCAAGAGCACCACCATAAGACACGTGATAGGTATAAATTGGTTAATGTGCATTCATTAAGATAGTAAGTAACACACAAAACATGATCATAGACATGAGAAAAGGTGGGTTATTTATGTAGCTAAAATAAGGGATAATAGATGTTCAGCCTAAATACCTCAATTATACTTCCAAATATAAATTTAAGAAAAATAAAAGTAAGACCTTTTAATATGTTAGAATACAGAGTTTACAGCAAAAATTCTTACAAAAAAAATGAAAACTGTCAGTGTTGATGACATCATGGATCCACAAAAGAGCTGCTCCAAACGTGGGATTGTCTTACCCAAGGTAATTTAAAGATAAAAGGATGCCAAACTAGTTTTCCTGACTGCAGAACTATTTATTATGCCATGGAGCCATTATAGAAAGTTCATGGCTATAGTAAAGAAATTATCACTCTAATTATTTAATTCTGGTGTGTTATAGATTTAAATTAGAAGAGGTTTTAGAGGTCTATCTAGTTCAGCACCACCCTCTTCCCCCTTTTTATAGCCTGAGAAACTTAACAATACAAAAAGTATACAAGACTAAGATTTGAACACAGGTCCTGGGACCCTAAATCCTATGCTATGTCCACTGTATCATTTATAACACACACACACACACACACACACACACACACACACACCTCATGAAATACTTAACTTCTTCATTATTGTATCAATGGCATCATATCTTTCCATATAATGTGACAAATTTGTTTTGAGGGTTCTGTTTAGGCAGTTATCTACTGAGACAGCATGTTTCATAAGGACAAGAAACTCCTGGGACATTCACAGGATTGGTGGCCAAATCAGTACTTTAATCCAATGACAAAATTGTTCATTATTATAATCCTGAGTCAGTTAATCATAAAAATTATGAATTTCACCGAGACAATACTAAGCCCAGAAAGCCAGAGATGCAGAATTGGTAGCAAGAATGACAATGACTGAAAGGCAGAAACATCAGTTATTTGAATGGCATACAGAAAAACAAAATAAGGTATATGCAGAGTGTGTTTATAAGGCAGGTTTTCCATTTCCAGGTCCAATGTTTTTTAGAGTAATATTTCTCCATTTCAAAATCATTATTCCTGGCATCATTTTCCAACCATATTTTTATATGCTTACATATATGTACACACACATTCAGATCAAGGTATACTTTTTTCTTCTTGGGTTTTTTTTGGGGGGGTCAATGTTTTCTTTAGAATATCACTAATATGGAAATGTTTTTCATTATTATACATATATGATCTATATTAGCTTGCTTTTTCAAAAAGGGAAAGGAGGAAGAGAATTAAAAAAAAACTGTAATCATTTTTGCACATTATTGGGAAAAATAAAATACTAAATACATTAACTAACACACACACATATACAAATATATACACATACACTAGTAGACAACATTCTACACAGAGTTCTGACTCAATAAAATGAAAGATATATTTCTCTAATTTTTCTCTCTAGGGACAAGATGATCATTATAATTATAGTATTTATTTCATTTTACTCTCTTTTCACTTATATTGTTGTGGGTTTTTTTTTTTCCTTGTTCTGTTTACTTTATTATTTATTGAGAGAAATCTTCCAAGTTTCTCTGAATTCTTCATATTTTTTATTTTTGATGGACCAATAACCTTTCCTTACATTTATACACCAAAATATGTTTAGACATGCCCTAATTAATGAATACTCACTTTTATTTCTAGGTCTTTCCTAATAAATGTATATATAAAAAAATATAAATAAAATCATTTGTATAGTGGATTCAACCTCAAGCATTAGTCAGCTTTCTGGGATCAACTACTCCTCCTAAACCAACTCTCCATGTATTTTTGGCTCTTAGTCATAAGGCTTTCGTTTTCACCAATCTCTAAACCTAGACTGACCATTGAACTCTGAAAGAACTGAGCCCTCTAATCTTTTCAGTCCCTAATCAGTCTGTCATTTAAAAGTTCAAAAGTCTTCCAATACTTAATTACCCTAACAGCTACTATTTTTTCATCTTTCTTCTGCTAATATACTTGTTTCTTGGTGCATGATTATGTCATCTACTTCCCTCTCACTGTTTCATCTGTCATTATCTTTTCTCAGGTTTTATTTACAAGACAACATTATTCAGACATAATACACTAGGATGAGAAAGGTTTTGCTTTACTCAAGGAGGATCAAATGGAAGAAGGTCCCTCAATTGGGGGAAACTTGGGCATGGAAATCTGAGTTCTAGCCAGTCAATATAAAATGTAACTTTAAGAACTGAGCAGGTGAAGGAAACCATAATTAAACATGAGCTCCTGGCTGCAGGCTTTCTAACTTGAAACAAGAAAAAATTTCTGAAATCTAGAATCTTATTAGTTTTGCTCATGTAGTTGACCCACATAAAGCACAAAGAAGATATCCTCTGAAATGTGGTTCAGGAAATAAATGCAGAATTAAGCAGGCCTCATGAAGTGTTGATGCTGTGAGGAAGCGGGCGAACATGCTAAAAATAGGAAACAATGATTTGGAGCTGATATTTACTTAATGCTTTTCCAGGATGAGTTAAAAATCTTTCCAATTTTATGGCACATACAAAAGATAATGATCTTAAAAGTAAATCAGCCACTATCCTACCAAAGCACAAATGATTACCAAACTGAACAAAAATGTTCCTACTGTTAAAAGGCCTGAAAGCTTTTTGAGTAGGGAAGATCTTTTTTGTTAGGATTCTTACAAGGTGCTAAGTAAATGGAATCAAGGAGACAGTGGTGAAATCTAGTTTAGCACTGATTCAATCCTACAACAAATAATGGTTTCCTAGTGATATAATGATTGGTGTATATTCAGTTTGGAACATATAAAGAGGAGCTGTCAGGGCCAGAAAGGACAAGCGCTCTATAAGGTTTCTGAGGCAGATTCATACCATCTTCCACCTTTGTGCTGGCTGGAGGATGAAGCACAAACCTTTGGATTCGGAAACATTCGGAGGAAGCTAGAGGCAGAAGCTGGCAGAGGCAAAGGACTAGCAGCAGGAGCTCTTGGAACCAAGGAGAGAGATAGACCTCTAAGAAAGGTAATTGGGCCCAGGAAAAGAGGCAAGATTTGAAGGAGACAATAAAGGATTTGGCTTTAACACGTGGCTGGCTGTATCTGAGGTGATTACTGAAGTAAAGCTAAGGTTGCCTCCAGAAGCCCAAGAAACCTGCTCCCAGAGAACATTATATTTTAGAGAAGAACATTACACTTTTTATTATTCCCAGAAGGAAAAAGAACATATTTGTAGTTTTGAAATGAGGGACAACCATCATATTTACATGAAGCCTTTCCCAATTGCCCAAAGATTTATAAGTGCTTACTATGTACCAAGTACTGAATATACAAATAGAAGTTGAAGGAACAACTATCCTTATTCTTGAGGAACTTATGTTGTAACAGAAGATAACACTTAAAAGGAAACTAAAAAGGGAGTTGAGGAGTGATGCTTGGTAGAGAAATTCTGCAGTGCACCTCTGAAAAAAATGAAAATAAAACATGATTGGTCTTGGTACTTTATTTATAAGGATGCTCTAGGAGTGATATAATTAAAGGGAGAGAGAAGTTGCAGAGTTGGAAAAGTACTTTCTACATATGAATTCTAGGACTTGACTGAAGTTTCAGGAAATTCAGGAATGGGGTATTATTCCCCACCTCCAAACTACTATATGTTTAGCTTCTTTGTATGCATTTGTATTTAATAATATTATGGCTATTGTCTTTTGTACTGAAAGAGGATCAAAATAACATCACTATGTTGGGATCAATGATAGAATGTCCAACTATGAATGATCAGATCAATATGAGCTCAGAAGACTAGCACAGGTCAGGCATAAATGAACATTTAGAATGGAGTTTTAATTTGTGCATCTTCCTTTTCTTTTGAGATACCACAATTTTGCTTTGCTCATAAAGTACTGTGCCTTCTTTGATGCAGGCATGGCATACTAGATAGTCCTGTGTCAGTATTTCCTATGTTTCGCCAAGCCTTAATTTCCACATCTGTAAAATGTTAACAATAATATTGATACTATTTTCCACACAGGGCCTCAAAAGAAATGTTTTGTGTAATTGTGAAATGATATATGTAAATTATTACTTCATAGATGCATGCCATTTTTCAGCCTAGATCCTATTTTTTCTAATTTTAAGTGTGTGAAGACTACATCAAAACTGGTTAAATGGAGTGCTGAAATAGTTTATACTACATAGACACATTGTTCATTTACAAGTGGTCCCAGAACATTATTCACTAGGGAGAAAAGGGACTCTTCCTTCAAAACAGTAAGTAATCCACATATGTTTACAAGTCCAATGAAAAAGTCAATAGTATCTTAGTAAAGGATTAAACTTATTTTTAAATAATATTTTATTTTTTAAATTACATGCAAAGGTAGTTTTCAATACTCATTTTTGTAACATTTTGAGTTTCAAATTTTTTCTCCTTTACCATCTCTCTTCCCAAGACAGCAAGCAATCTGATAAGTTATACATAAAGTACCAAACTTTTAAAAGGTTTTATTATTGCCTTTTTGTATGTGTACTACAATCCTTTCTTGATATAATCCCTTTTTATTGAACCTTCCTTGGTAAAAAAGAAAGACAGCACACCATAATCAATAATACAGGTCTATCACTATATATAATATTCTTCTACCGTGGTCTCCTACTTTTCTAACTAGAAGAGAGAAGTAGGTTTCATTATCTCTTCTCAAAGACTGGTCATTATAATTAATCTGTTTCCTCCCCCAATAGGTTAAACAGGCCAAGGATAGGAACAATTTTCAAAAGAAGAATTGGGGAACTGGAAAATCATATGAATGTTCTAAATCATTAATAAAAGAAATCCAAATCAAAGCATCCCTGATGTTTCACTGCATATGTGGCAAAATCACAAAGGAAAATAAGAATGGAATGGTTAGTGTCAGAGGGGCTGTTAAAAGACAGGCACACTAATACATTTTTAGAGGTATAAATTAGTACAATTGTTTTAGAAAGAAATTGGGAATTAATTAATTTATCTTTTGGATTTTCATTTATATTTTAGTCATTGTATCTGTTCTCCATCTATAATTTCACTCTCTTTTAAAAGTAACATTACTGAACTTTTGCAATGTCTTCCCTATGTTACCTTCCCTTATAACAAAGCACAGTTATGCAAAAGAAACACACCTGCTATATTTGACAAGGGCCCCATCCTGTCTTCGTAATGAATCACTTCTCTACTGAAAAGAAGGTAGTGTGTTCATCAGCTCCTCCCAATGAAAAAAAAATATGGATATATGCAATTTTCAATGGCATGGGTCACTATGAAATCCAATTGGTATATTTATATCTTCTCACCTATAACTTTGATTTGATGCAGCTGGTTTATAATTTTCAACCTTTCTACACTAAAAAAAAAAAAAAAAAAAAAAATCTTTAAGAGAGAAGTTCAAAAATACTAATGGCTTCATTTGCAGTCTTTAAAATGAAAATCAGCCTTACACAAAAGGGCTTGATTGCCACTCTGAAACAACAGGAAAATTGTCGATTTATAAACTGTTCAATGTCCTCATCACAAACTGATATGGTGCATTTGTTGTGAATGCTGTATATCTTTCCTCAAGGATACACTAAAAGTCTTCTTATACTCTCCAGGAGCTTCAAACTTGCCATTTCAAATTCAAGTGACAGATTCCAAGAATTTGGAGTATTTTTTAATAGGAAATATTTGGGATAGAAGGAAGAGGCAGAAGAAAGAGTGAGTCAAAAAAGGATAGTCAGAGGGGGGCTAATTAAACAGAAGAGGAGGAAGTCCAACAGAAATTCAGAAACAGAAGTTAGACAGAAGGGAGAGAAAGAAGGGAAGGAAAAAGAATGGGAAAAGGGGGAAGAAAAAGAATAAAAGAGAAGAGAGGGAAAGAGGGGAGAAAAGAAAGGAGAGGGGAAAGTAGTGAGAGACAGAAGGAAATTGAAAGAGGGAAGAAGGAGAGAGGAAGAGAAACAATATTTTTTGCCACAGAGCTCCTATTTGTGTGAGCTAGGATCTCTGAACACTCTGATCTATGTGTATTAAAGCCGAACAATCCAAGATTCTGCATTAGAAAACTCAAACAAACTCCATTTAGACATTTAAAACCAGATGTCTTATAAGCATCTCAAACTCAACATGTTGGAAAAAGAATTCATTATGATTGCCTTCCAATCCACTTCTCTTCTTAAATTCCTTCTTTTAACTCTACAACCTCTCTGACTCTTCACATTGCTGAAATAAACTACTCCACTGAAATCTAATCTTGCATATCCAATTGTTATGCCACAGTCTCTTTGAACTGTTCTATCTCAGTTTCCTTGCACTAGGTTCCCTGAATTGTTCTATCTCAGTTCTGCCTTAATCCCCTTAGTTATTTTAAAAAAACAAACAAACAAACAAAAAAAACACCCTCTCTGGTCCATTACCATTTGCTCTAAGGTTGTAAATCGTCAATGTAAGCAAGATAAGGGGGAATTCAGACTTCCTGACTCTAGCTTTTAGTAAGAATTTACAGCCTCCTCCCATTCTGGCAGAGCCAAATGGATCTGTGAAGAAGTTTCTCGCTTCTTTCCCCTTTTCCTTTGTAAAAAAGGTATTTAAAGGGTTGAGGTTCTCCCATACATGGCTGGATTCTTTGAGATGACAGTCTCCTCCAGCTCTGGGACCAACATGGATCCATTGGTCCCAGTATATCTCTCCATTTAATAAACTATTGAATTGGTCTCTAATCTCTGGCTGGATAATTTGAGATGAGAGTCCTGTCCAGTCAATTAGGCTCTCCCAATTAATAAAATATTAACAACTCTCTAATCTCTCTCCTGCCTCAGTTTCTCCGGTATTACACAATCAGTTCCAAATCTTGTCATTTCTGCCTCCATTGTAGCTCTCATATCTGCCTCATCAGTACACCCCTCAGATTTCATCACTTAGCCAAAAGATTGGTCTTCCTGTTCTAAATATATCTATGACCAATTCTTCCTCCATATACTGTTAAAATGTTAAACTGTTAAAATGATTTCCCCACTATTTCTAGTATCAAACATAAGATCTGTTTGACATCTGAAGTCCTTCACAATCTGGTCCAAACCTACGTCTCCAGGCTTATTTCACATTAATTCCCAAGAGAATACTTTGGTTCAACCAAAGTGAGTTTATTAGCTTTCACACATATTCTTCCATCCTCAATTCCAATCCTCTGCCTGGAATGCTCCTATGTTTGGAAAGTACTTTCTCCTCATTTCCACCATCTCTCAGAGATCTTAATTTCCTTCAAAGTTCAAATCAGGTATCATCTTGAAGCTTATCCTGGATCCCTTCAGCTACAAATGTCCTTCCCCTATAATTACCTTAAATCTATTTTGAAATGAGTGTAGTACAGTCCCCAGCTAGATTATAAACTCTTCCAGGGAAGGAACTGTCTAATTTTTTCTCTTTTTATCCCCAATGCTGTCTCCATATTAGGAGATTAATCAATGCTTACTGACTGATTGGCATGCCCCCAAACCTGAGGAGAAGATTAACTTACATGTATCTAAAGTAGAGTTTAAAGACAGACCACTATAAGATGGTTTATAATTGATGGTTTGATAAATTAAATATTTTGGGTATTTGTTTGTTCTATTTGTCATTAAATAAGATAACTGGTCAGACAAAAGTACTGTGGCTATTTTAAATGGTTCCAGGACAAAAGAGAATGGTAATGGACTGGGAGTGCAAAGGTTTAGCTATTCTAACCTTGTAGAAGATTTGGGGCAAGTTAGCTTTCTGGGTCTCAATTTCTTCATCTATAAAATAAGGGAATTTGAATAGTTCATTAAAATTTCATTTCTCATTAGCTCTAAAATTAAGTGTTTGGAGAAGCTACTTACTATGAAGTAGATAATCTCTGAAAAGTACATTCAGATAACTGTGCAGAGCAATACAGATGAATAGGATAACTGAATGGGTTATGGACAGCATTTAAGCCTTATTTCTAACTTCCTCAATGTTGAAACAGAAGTAAACACCATTTTGATCTCTGTCTCTGGATAGCTTTATAAACTGTGGATTAAAAAAAAAAATCATCAAAGAAATGGTTACATAAAAAGGAAAGTAAATTTAAATTATTCCTCCAAAAGCTCCAAAGACTAGGAATGCAAAGGATTTAACAAATTCGGCTAATATTAACCATTATGGATAGGAGGTTTCTGCCAAATTGGAACTCTCAGCAATTTACATACCCTGTGAAAAAATTCAATGAATATTTTATCTGTGGGAGGTGCAGAAAAGCATTTTTAACCCAACGAGCATTTAAATCAGACAGGATTGTTTCTGCCGCTATTAATTTCTTATCTCACAGCAGCTCAGAACTGAACCTTTTCTTTGATGGGAAGGAAAGGATTTAGAAACACACTTTTTTGGTATTTGACAATGGAGACTCAAATTCCCAGTTTCCCCTCTTTTAAATTACTTAGTAACAATTATCACATTTAGAACAAGGCTTTTGGATTCAATAAATATTTTTGCACACTCTAGATTGCTTTTTCATTTTTATAACAATTTAATGATATATGTATGGGGAGAGAGAAGTAGGGAAAATTCAGGTAGGAATGAGAAAATCTAGTTTCTAATTCTGATTCTATCATCAATTAGCTATGTAAAATCTCAGGTAAATAATTCTCACAATTAGTACTCTCACTTCCTTATAAAATCCAAATTTTACTACATATAGTCAATACAAACTATCAAATTTAATTAGAACTGTACTGTTCAGGCAGATGTTCCTCCTCTTCTCTTACCATTACTCCCTTCACACTCTTCTCTTATTGACAATATATTTTAAATGTGAGTAAGTATCATTAATTTTATTTTAAGGGAGTAGAGATTAAGAACGAAGAAGAGAATAGTGATTTGTATCAATGTAGCTTCATTTTTTTTTCTTCATTATATTGGAAACTAAAATGACCTCAACATAATGTTTGGATCAAAAAATAATTCAAACACACTGGAAAATAACCCATGATCAAAACTAGTTGAGCTATAGGATAAATGTGATTTGTTTGAAAAATCCAATACACATAGAAACAGTGGCTTACCACTGGGATCTTAAGAACATTAGACACTAAAAAAGTGTCAAGTGTTAAGTGTCATTTGTTGTCAATGAAATAGGATCATTCAGAGTTTTATGGAAAAGAAAATATTGTACAATTTTCATCATGAATTCACCTATTGCTATTTTGTCACCTTTGCAAACATCAGCCCACAGGACTTTGAAAACATAATTTTCTTTCCAAGGCTCATTTTCTCCTTTTATTTATTTAAAATAAATTAATAAATAATATAAGTATATATAATTAGGAATAAATATAAAATTTGAAATAAAATAAATACATTTATTTATTAGCTCCATTGGGCAAGGTTTCCAATGGAGCTAATTTCTATGGCCCATTTTCTATGGCCCTCTTTCTGAGGGTGCTCACAGTATTGGTCAGACAGATAAACTCCTTATTTCCACTCAGCCTCTGATAAGGGTGAGTCTGAAATTGGTCACCAGAATGCTTTTTTTTGTTTGTTTTTTGGGTCATACTCACAGAAGTTACAGGAAAAGATTCCTCTAATAACTTTTGTGCATCAACAAGCACTGCTTTTTCTCATTTAATGAAAATCTCTTTTGCCTGTGTGACTTTCAGCTACCATTTTAAGTGATTTTTAAAATCATTTTGGGTGAATGCTGAAGGAAGCACTATTTTAAATAGTGAAAAATGTGATACTCAAGATGAATACTAAATTGAAAGCAGGGAGATCTACAATTCATATATATAGAAAATCAATTAAATGAAGAGTAATAAACAATTATGTTCCAAGTCTTGTGTTAGATGCTGGAGAAGCAAATACAAAGAAACAAACAATCCCTTCTCACAAGGAACTTACATTCTAATATACACTGGGCTTGGACTCAGAAGACATGGATGCAATTCTCAATTCAAATGTTCTTTAACTTCATTACCATGAGAAAATTATTTTTGAACTTCAGTCTTATCACTTCTAAGAAAGAGTTAATAATACAAGATAATAATATTTTACTATCTGTCTCTTAAGGGATATAGTAAGGAAAATGCTTAATAAGACATGAAATATTAAGTATCTGCAAACTATTATTAACAATAATGACACAAATTTCTCATAATTCCTAGCATAATATCTGAAACTCAATTATTCTACAGTAATTGTTTTGAATGAAATATGAGAAAGAAGAAAGATAACTGGGAATTAAAAATACTAAAAAATTAGAGCCTTTGTCATTCATGCATTATTATATGCAATAATCTGTGGTGGATTAGAAAATTGGTTATGTTCAGAATGATGACTGAATAAGTAAAACCAATATGTGCTAAAGGTCATTCTGAGTTGACTTTATTTCAGGAAATCTCCAAAGGAGAATATTTGGCCCTTGCTTCAGGGAGCAAAGGTTGAAGGAAGTCCCACAATGCAGGGACCATTTGAGTACTTATATCATGGCAGAAGCAAAAGGTCAGAAATCAAGATTACTTCTCTAGATTTGCCTGGCTTAACCTGCAGATACTGAGCCAACAATCTGGCACAGGGTTAAGGGCCCTGAGGGTGCTGGATAAGTACTTGGGAAACTCCTGGAACAAAGTAAAAATTGCTTAATGAAGAACTCTGCCTGTTTTTTCACACATGGTAACCAATGTTAGAGGCCCATAAAAGACATAGCACCAAGCACCCAATAGCAGGCTACTCATTCAATTAGGTCAGTACTTAAAAGAGATAATATTTGTAAAAGTATTTAGTACAATTCCTAGAATATATTAGGCAATATACAAATGCTTATTAAGATTCCTTTTCCTTTTCCTTTAATAAGGCTCAGTTGTTTTCTCCATGTATAGTTTATATATAGTAAACTCTTCAAAATTCTTTTCCCCACAGTTCTACAGGACCAAGGTCAACTTTCTAGCAGGGCTTTAGACTTTGAACAAACTCACTTTAAATGGGGTAAGAGATGGATGATCAAACCAGGTTGACCAGTGGCTTCATATTCTAGTAGGCAACAGGGGATTCAAATACTTCAAAGATAAGAGATTCAAATTCTACCCACAACCCCATTATATTGCTTTGGGGTTAATGTGAGCAAAATGCTTTGTAAACTTTTATTGTTATATATCATTATTATTTAAGATCTTCTATAACTTGGTCCCATTTCTGCACCAATGTAAATTTCTAATCCCTTTGGATATATGGTGCTTTTTTTTTCTTTTTTATTTCCTGCCTACTCTGGTTCCTACCTGGAATGCTCTGTCAATTCTCTTCTACCTAATTCAAACGTTTTCTATCCTCCCTTACTCCTGAAAGATCTCTTCCTTCTCTGAACTACATTTATTACCAGTATCTCTCAGCTTGGTATTTAGTTAAGCACCAGATCTGCTTTACAGAAGAGATAAAAATTAATTATAATTAGCACATTTTAACAAATGAGTGTGCCCCTAAGCTATTGAAATTGGCCTATTCCTTTAGGAAGGTTAAATCTGCTTTGAGAAGCCTTGTCTATTTTATTAATCTGCTAACCAAGCCCTTTCTTCAATGGTACCTCAAAGGTAAACTACAGTCAAGCCAATCTAGATTTGATTCAATTCAACAAACCTTATTTAAGGATCTTCTGTGTGTAAGACACCAAGATAAATTGAAAATACAAAGATGCCTAGTGTAAACAGATAATGTCTTCTGGGATGTTATATTCTTCTGGAGTAATAAGGAGATATGATACATTAATAGGTATATTAATAATAGCCATATAAGTAATATATAAATAAGTATAATTCTAGATAGGGAGTGGTTAAGTATAGTACTTGTGGGGAGAGAGGAATGTGAATAGAGACCAAGGAAGCCTAATGAGAGGAAGAATTTAGTATCTAAGTCACAAGAGTAAGGCAGAGAAAAGAGAAAATAGAAGAGGAAAGGTGAGAGAAGGAAAAGGAGAAGAGGAGAACTGAAGAACTACAGAGACACAGGAAAAGTAAATTTATAATCATTGTTAGAAGTCAAGTTTGTGAGATCCTAGAGAGCAAGGATGATTTTTTTGTCTCTATAGCAGCACATAGCACTTAGTGCCTGGCTCATAGTTATTAAATGTTTCTTAACTAAGTCCTAATAGTTTGGAATATAGTTAATTACTGCTCTGACGTAGCCCTTATTATTGTTTTATTAATTATGAAATTTGGTGCTTTAGGCAAAAATGACAAAGCACTGCTTATGAAGAATTTGTGTGCTATAGTTTGATAAAATAATAATTCTGTTTCAATGCTTCAGGCAGGCTCAGTGGGTCAAAGAAGGTTAGAACAGTTGTCAGAAAGAGCTAAATTCTAAAAAGACATGATAAATAATGAGAACATGCCCATATATACCTAAATGGAGAAGGTAATACACAAGTTCCCAAAACCTGCTTGTAAGGAAAAAATGGAGAAAGGGCCATATCTCTGCTTCTAAAATTAAATATTCTAATAAGGAGAAGAAAAGAATAACATACGGAGTTTGGCCAAAGGTAACTATTATGATGTGGTTCATTAGATGATGGATGAAAGAGCACTGGCTAATAGCCTTGGATGTCATTTATGACCTTCCTGAAGGGCAAAGGATAGGTAGGGGAGTTCACTGGGATAAGATTAGGTGTTTTCCTGTATTAGACATAAACTTGCTTTTCCATTTTTTTCTGAAAGAACTACATTCAAGCCCTTCTACAGGAATGATTCAGAATTCTTCAGCAAAGAGTTCCATATTTAAAATGAAGGCCAATACACAATACAAACTTTTAAGTACAAAGAAAAATGGGTACAGGGGAGGGATGAAAAAGGATAAGTGTTCAGCTACAAATAATGTCTTCCACTAAATTGCCAAAGCGTTTATTTTTTTCATAAAGTGTAATAAGTTTGATTATGTCCTACTCCTATTTAATAAATTCTAAAAGGTCTCTATTACCTCCAGGATCAAACATAAATCCTATTTGGTATTTCAAGTTCATTCCACAAGATTCCTATCTTTCTAGTTTTCTTATACCTTACTCCCTTTCCACACCCTCAAAGATATAGCCACATTAGTATACTTGTTTCCTGAACAAAACACTATATTCCATCTCAGTTCCTTTTCCTGGCTCTGCTCTTTCATCCCAGTCTCTCGGTTTCCTTGCTTCACTCAAATTTCAGCTCAAAACTCACCTTGTAAAGGAGGCTTTCAGAGTGCTCCGAGCTGTTAGTGAGTGCCTTCCTTTTTGAGACAGCTTCCTAATACTCTGTATATATATTTAATTTATAACTAACTATATTCATGTTTGTCTTCCCATTAAAATGTGGGCTGCTAGAAAGCAGCTTCCCTGCACTCGACATGGTGCCTGGTACATAGAATAATATGCTAGAAGCAACTAGATAGACTTGTATTGGATAAAGTGCTGGACCTAAGTTTGAAGACTTGAATTCAAATGTAGCCTCTGACTACTAGTTATGTGGCTATGGTCAAGTCCTTGTACTGCTGTCTGATTCAGTTTCCTCAACAGTAAAATGGTGATAGTAATAGCACCCATTTGCCCAAGTTTTGAGAATCAAATGAGACCAACTATTTCTAAAGAGCTTTGTAAATTTCAAAATACCATACACGTGCTACATGAGAATTCATATATTTGCTCTATTAACAAGGACTTAATGTTTCTCAGCATCATGATAAAGGCATTCCTCCTAAAGAAACTCTTTATTTCAAGTTTTTGGTTAAAAATGTTTAGAGGGACCTAAATACTCATTTGCACACTCTTTGATCCAGCAGTACGTCTGCTAGATCTGTATTCCAAAAAGACCATTAAAAAAGGGAACAGGATTCACAAGTATTAAAATGTTTATAGCAGTTCTTTTTGTATTGGAAAAAAATTGGAAATTGAGGGGTTGGGCATCCTCAAATGCCCAACAATTGCAGAATAACTGAACAAATTATGGTATACAAATGTGATGGGATATTATTGTTCTATAAAAAAAGGTGAGCAGACAGATTTCAGAAAAAACCTGGACTTACATTAACATGCTGAGTGAAGTGAGCTTAACCAGGAAAGGATTGTATATAGTTATAGCAACATCAGTGTAATTATCAACTTTGATAGATTTAACTCTTCTTAGCATATCCATAGAAAGAACCATGGAGTTTGAAAGCAGATAGAAGCATACTATTTTCACTTTTGTTTTTCTTTCTCATAGTTTTCCCTTTTCCTCTTTCACAACATGATCAATATGGAAATATATTTAATATGATTTTGCTTATATAACCTATATCAGTTTGCTTGCCATCTTGGGGAAAAGGAAGGAGAGGGGAGAGAAAAAAATGGAAATTGAAATATAAAAGTAAATGTTGAAAACTATACATGTAATTGATAAAAAAAAAAAATACTATTGAGAGAAAAAAAAAAAAAAAAAACATCCACCAACCACTTCTCTTCCTGAAGGAATATTATTAGCCTTCTTGTCACTACTAATTTTATCTTAGAAACAAAGCATTTTGTGCTCTGAATAACTACTGAATCATTTGGGAAGACTCTATGCTAAAGGAAAGCAACAAAATATGAGAAATGAAGTTGTTTACTTGACAAAAGCAAATTATGTTGGGATTATAACTTTCCAAAATTCTCCTGGAAGGAACTGTAACTGGATATGAGAAATTAATGTAAATTTTCTCTAGGTTAAAAGAAATTTAAACCACTAACACTTTTACCAGAAAATGTTACTACTATTCTTTTTTTTTTTCTTTGTAAGAAAGATAAACAACATTCAATATAAAAGTCTCTATAATTTGTAAAGTCCTATGAGGGAATACAAAGAAGCATAAATCTGGCATTTAGTATCAGAGTTCTGCCATTTATTTCCCCACCTTTGGCCTTGTTTTTTTCAAATGTGAAATTAAGAGTTTGGAGCAGATGATTTCTAAAATGTCTTCCAGTTACACAACTGTAATTTTGTGATTATAAGCCAAGGCCTGCCATGATTTCAATGTGCTTATTATCTAGAAGGAAAGGGAAGGTATGCAGAAAAATGTTATGATATAAGGAAGATTTATGTAAGTACTATAAGTGTTGTGCCACAGTCTCTTTTGAACTGTTCTACCTCAGTTTCCTTGTCCTCGATTTCCCTTGTCTCAGTTTCCTTAACTGTTCCCCTTAGTTGTAAGATCCTCCTCTGGTCCATTAAGACTGAGGACTATTTGCTCTAAGGTTATAAATTGTCAATGTAAGACTCAAGATAAGGAGGAGATTAGACTTCCTGGCTCCTTCTGCTCTCAGGAATTTGTGACACTATCACTCGAAAATATTCCAAGAGATAAGACTATCCCAGATACCTCACTGACATCTTTACTTCTGTTTATTCAGACATCCTGACTCTGGCTTTTAGTAAGAATTTATGGCTTCCCCCCATCCTGACAGAACCAAATGGCTCTGTGAAAAAGTTTTCCCGCTTCTTTCCCTTCTTTGTCTGTAAAGGGTATTTAAGGATTTGGGATTCTCCCATTGATCACTAGATTTTTTGAGATGACAGTCTTGTCCTGCCCTGGGACCAACGTGGATCCATTGGTCCCAGTATATCTTTCCATTTAATAAACTATTGAATTAGTCTCTAATCTCTGTCTGACTGGATACTTTGAGACCAGAGTCCTGTTCAGTCCATTATGCCCTCCAATTAATAAAATATTAAAAACTCTCTAATCTCTCTCCTGCCTCAGTTTCTCTAGCATAAAGAGAATTATGTAAAAATTTTATATAAATTTTATTTATATTTTATTTTATTTAAAAATTTTTATATAAAATTTTTATTTTTATAAAATTTATATTTTTTATATAAAATACCATGGGAATTCAGAGTAAATAGCACTTTCAGATATATGTGGGGAAAGGTTGATAGGCAAGGGAAAGAGAAAGGGGAGAATTAAGCAATACTTTATGAAAGTCTTTGCTACTATGTATGTGATGAAGAGGCAAACATGCCACCTTTGCTATCCCAAGGAGCCTCTGCCCACTGGAATACTGTTTCCAGTCCCCTCTTCTCTATATTTAACACCTTTTACTAACTAGACTCTGACCTTACTTCCAATCTCCATAAAAAACCTCTTTTATCAATCTAAAAAAAAAAAAAAAAGAGGATTTGGGGCATTGAGGCAGAATTGAAGGAGATTTTCTCCTTCAAGGATTTTCTGAGTTCTGGGGTCCCCTCTTCATTCCCTCCTCAAGCAGTCACCTCCAGATACATGTGAGATAAAAGGGGCAACGATCTCCTCTTAATTGCTTCAAGCTGGCAAGGGTCTTGGAGTCCCAAGTTGGTTCCGATCCTATGGGGGCTGGGGCAAGCCAGAATCTCCTATTGGAATTCAAAAGGAGTGCTTTTGATAAGGATTTGTGAATCAAAGGTCCTAGATTCTTGAACTGATAATGCTTCAGCCAGAAGGGGTTGGAAATCAGAAAGGAATAAATGAATCTGAAAGGACTAATTTCTTAAAGGGACCATAACCCGCTTCATTGACATTTGGTGACTTATACACAGCCTCTGAGATACCTTGTTATTCTAATTCTATGATCCAATGTAAGGAAAGCAATATAGTAAAAGAAATCTATGATTTCAGAGGCAAAGGATCTGGGTTTGAATATTAACTCCTTTATATACTATGTGATCTTGGATTTTTTGTCAATAAAGAAATTTGATTACAACCTCCAAGGTCCATTTTAACTCTAAACTCTCTAAAAATATGAAAAAGTGAATAGAATTCAAGAAGGTAGAAATGGAACTGATGTCAAGAGATACTTTAAATTAAAGATCCTAAGGAGACTGTCATTTATTTGGCAGAGAAGTATCCATTGAAAGTATTTGAGGAAAAAGTGACATAATCCAAATCATATTTTCAAAAGATTATTTGGGTAGCAGTGTTGAGGATGAATGGAAGGGAAATGTAACATTAGGGAGTCTATTGTAGAGGTTGTCATCCAGGTTGGTAGTCATGGAAGTTTGGATTAGGGTGCTGCCATTGTTAAAAGAAAGGAAGGGATAAATAAAAAAGCAATCTTGGAAGGAAGAAAATACAAAACTTTTTCAAGTGATTAGAGGTGGATGGAAAAGGAAATGCAGAGTTAAAGATCCCTTTGAGGGTTTGAGACTAGGTGTAATTATAATGCTAAAGGGAGCTACTCCATAAGTTGATGAATCTCTTGAGTTCTAGAGTTCTGAACTATAATGAGATCCTTAGGAAGGGAGAAAGGAACCAGGTTTCCAAAGGAGGTGACCAGAGAGGCAATTTATGAAGTGCCTCCTATGTGCCAGGCATTGTGCTAAGTGCTTTTACAAATACCTTTATCTGATCTTCAAAACAACTCTGGAAAGCAAGTACTATTATTATCCTCATTTCACATCAGAGGAAACTAAGGCAGATAAACTAAATAACTTGCCATGGGTCACAGAGCAAGTAAGTGTCTGAGGCTAAATCTGAATTTGCAGATCTTCCTGACTACACACCTAGTAGTCTATTCACTGTGCCACCTAGAAGGAAAAAAAAAAACTTAAAAATACAGAAATAATATGCTGCTCATTGGATCTCTTGTGGCTCATCTTTTGTAGAGTGTCATGACCTAGGATGAATCTTAAGGCAGCCCATTTCCTAACCAAGAACCTTGGATGTATATTCAAATTCAATATTTAGGAAGTAATCTTGTTAAATACATATTTATATCTAAAAGCATAACTCTTAGTTTCCTGGCCTTACTTCCTGGCCTCTGCAGAAGAGTTTTATTATTTTCTCAAGAAGGAAACCAGTCCTGATCGCCCCACAGCAGCTGCCAACGCTTTCTTCTTGCCCTCCCTCTCTCTTTGCTCTCATTATTTGGAACGCCTGCCTATCCACCTTTGCTATCTCTCTGATTCAAAGCATTATTAGCAAGTGGATTTTTTCTAGAATCAATCAATGATGGCATGCAGAAAGAAATGGCATAGGAATTCCTTTTTAATAGTGGGAGGTATATTAGAAAACCAAAAAATATAAATTCCTTCCTTTGAGATAGGTTACACATTAACAATTCAGCTACAGGGTATACATTTACAATGGGATGAACCTAAGCCAAAGGCCTAAAATTGGTAATTAGACATTTAATTGGGCATGCAATGACCCTTACTGGAATTGACCAGTTTCAACAGGTAACGCTAAAGAACATTAAAAAGATGAGAGTGTGATGAATCAACAACAAATGGAAATGAAATGTACTCTGGTACCTATACTTACCCATAACAGGAATGCACACACACCATTAACTAAATTTTGAACTAGATTATTGAAAGATTCAAGTATGGTTGATTAATTTTGGTTGCATTTATACTGATGATTCCCAAAAACATTTTACCCAATCATGCCCGACTTCCTCTCCTGGAAGTTACTACCTCTCTTGTTCAATGAGACATGCATGCCTTGGGCATGGTACATGCTCTACAAAGAAAAAGGGCAGTGAAAGATATCAAATTAGAAGATCAGGAAATTCAGACAAAATCCATTTGTTTAAACAGAACAATTCCAAAGTAAGGTTATTTAGATTCAATAGGTACTGGATTTAGAGTCAGAAGGTATGGGTTCTAATCCAAGCTTTAGAATTTATTACCCTCTCTGATCCTAGAAAAAAAATTCGCTTCGGTCCTATAAGCCTCAGGTTTTTCATCAAACGAGGGGATGGGGTGTGAGGAGGAAATATGTACTAAGTCATCTAATTTAATAAATAAGAATGAATCCTTTCTTAAAAAGCAAAAGGTAAAAAAGTAAAGGTAAGTAAAGATGTCTGATCACTAGTCCTATCTCTATGATAAATTCTATTGTTGGAATATTTTTGTTCATTCCTTTCAGTTGTACCTAACATGACCTCCTTTGGGGTTTTCTTGGCAAAGATATTTTTAATAGTTTGCCATTTTCTTCTCTGGCTCATTTTACATTTGAAGGCTCAGAGATAAACAGGGTTAAGTGATTTGGACACTGTAAATGTCCAAAACCACATGTGAACTCAAAGATGAGTTTTTTTTTTTTTTTAAAACACAAATCATTTTACTTGAATTTAACCATCTTATCTACTCAAAATCATACAAGATTAACATAATCTTTTTTATCATTTTTTTCTTTATTTTAATACACACTGCTTTATGAATTATGTTGGGAGAGAAAAATCAGAACAAAAAGGAAAAACTTTTTTGGGGAGAGAAAATGGGAGAGAAAAAAAAAATAGAAAAAAAGTGAACATAGCATATGTTGATTTGCATTCAATCTTCATAGTTCTTTTTCCGGATGCAAATGGCACTTTCTATCCAAAGCCTGTTAAGATTGCTTTAGATCATTGAGAATAATCTGAGAAAAACCAAGCATTTCATAGTTGATCATCACACATTCTTCTTGTTATTGTATACAATGTATTCCTGGTTCTGCTTGTTTCACTCAATATCAATTTGTATAAATCTTTCCAGGCCTTTTTAAAATCAGCTTGTTCATCATTTTTTTATAGAACAATAATATTCCATTATCTTCATATTCTATAGCTTATTCCCCAACTGACGGGAAGATGTGTCTTCATAACTCTAGGCTTACTGCTCCATCTACTATGCCACCTAGCTGCCCATATTTTGAATATATGCTTACTATTAAGATAATTTATCAATTCACAAGCATTTATTAAGCACCTATAATGTGCCAAGGACTGTGCTGGTATCTGGGAAATAAAAACTGAGTATTTGTCTTTAAGAAGTTTAAATACACATCCCTGTACCACCTTCAACAAAAATCAAACAAGTTAAAAAAAGCAAAAACTCAATACCACCAACCATCTGATCCTCAGAAAACCTGTTCCAGGCCAACTTTCCTATTGGATTAACATATCTTGTCCTCTAACCAGCCATTAACTTGCTTAGAATACTGTCTATTTAAACAATTTTCAGGGTTTGTTTGATTGCAATTCTTTTATAAGCCTAAACCAATTATTCTAAGAGATGAGAGGAAAAGGAGAAAATGGTACAAACAGGACCAACAGGACCCATTTTCTCTGTCTTCATTGATAGTTTCTTGCCTTATAGATAAACTTCCTTCCCTTGTGCTCTGGGCACTCCTTTTTAAAAAAGCAAACAGGATCTTGGCTGGCAGGAGCCATCCCTATAAACAATAAAAGTTCAAGAGAGATGATTATCCCCGGACAAAGACAGAAATGCACAGTAGTTCCAAGGGTGGCTAGGAGAAGAGATTAAAAAAGAAAGGCCTAGTTTATGTACGTAGTCCATATTTTTCGAATATAAAATGTGGAGAAAGTACTCTTACCAGTAGGCTCATCAGTTAGCTGCTTTGAAGGGAAGTATGGTTCTATTTAAGGACTTCAAATCAACTGATTGTATTGTTCAGTCAATTTTTTAGTCACATCTGATACTCCATGTCCTCTTTTGGGGTTCTTTGGATACTGGAGTAGTTTGCCATTTCTTTCTATAATTCATTTTTCACATGAGGAAACTGGGGCAAACAGGCTTAAGTGCCTTGCCCAAAGAAGTGTTGGACTAAACTTGAACTTATATCCTCTGACTTTAGGTATAATGCTCTATGCATTGTGCCACTAGCTGTCTAATTGACCACATGCCTCACAAATATAGTATTTAGCTAGAAGAATGAAGAAAGAAAAGACCACTATAGTGAAGAGTTTTCTCTTTTCTTTTCCGATAATGACTCATATTGAACACTAAGATAAAGGTTTTGGGGGAGGAACACACTGCCTGGCTCAGTAACAATGTAGAGAAAAAGGCAGGAGCTGGCAAGATCATATTACAGGATTCCACATATGCCAATTCATCTTATCCAGGACAACACATTACTTCTTTTTGAAGATTCTAACCCTGGCTTCAGGGTCTTATTAATACTTCCTTACAAGAAATAATTATTAAATGTTTATAGAGTACAGAACACTATGCTAAGTGTTAGAGAAGAAAGAATATTTAGATAGGGTGTACAGCCTTCATGGGGTTTCAAGTCTAATAGATCTTGTTACAGCCCTTGCAGAAAGCTCTGAAACTGTCTTTGGAAAGATCTCTTTGCTAGGAATTGGCCCTTAGTGAGTGGGTCAGTAAATCAACAAACATTTACTAAATGATTGCTCTGTGCTCTGAGCTACATACTAAGGATACAAGAAGAGATAAAAAACAGTCCTTGCCCTCAAAGTGTTCACAATCTACTAAATTTGTTCAAATTCTCTAAGTCATCTTTGTCCCCAGCAACCTTGATTCACAGTATAGGACTCTAGTTTATCAACCTGAGGCTAAGTCTCTATAGTCAGGAATCACTAGAAATTGGCTTCAAAGATTCTAGGAGGAAAATGAAAATGAAAATAAAAAACAAACACCAACCCATAAGAATTAAGAATATCTGAAAAGATCCTGGAAACCTCTCAAGAATGCTGTAGAACCATCAAATACCTACATCACCTCACAAGTGTCAACCACAGAAAAGGAAGAAGGGTTGGTAAGCTATCCTCATGTAGATTTACAAGAAGTGACTATGTTTTTCATATACTGAAATTAATTCAGTTAAATGTAAATTAAATGTGAACCAAGCAAATTTGATTGCCTTAGTATTCAAAATTAAATTAATAGCAAATTATTAATAATTTTAAAAAGAATGTGAATTAAGTTGCCATTGAAGTTTATGAGTCAACATTCTTCAGTCAAATATCATAAGCAATTCTACTATTGAAAGAAAAGGAAGCACTACTTTTGTGTCTACTGTGTATTAGGAATTATGCTAAAAGTTTTATAAATATCTCATTTGATTCTCCTAAAAACCTGAGAGGTAGGTGCTGTTAAAATGCCCATTTTAGAACTGAAGAAGCTGAGACAAATAGAAGTTGAGTGATTTATCTGGATCACAGAGTTAGTATCTCAGGTAACATGGAACTCGGTCTTCTTGACTTCTATCTACTTCTCCCCATAATTGTCTCAATTGAGAGAGTATTTGCAAATTTCTGCTACTACAAACCAAGGATATCTATTAAAAATATTTGCTCTCTGCAAATAGGAGGCTAATACCACAAGGTTAGTGCTAAGAGAAACTTTACAGACTGTAATGGGCCAGAATTCTGGTGAAATTCTTACAAGGTATTAACTCAGTGGAATTGATAATACAATAGTTATCTAGTTTAGCATGGTGATTAATAGTTCTCTAGTTCAGTACATGTACTTACTATAGTTCTACAAGATTGACACCTATTCTACAAGATTCACCCCTATGATGCTGTATAAGGACTGGATGAGAGATATTCACTCCATCTCCCAACACCATGGTGGCTGGCCTATCCTCCTTCATTTCTGCACTGAGACCAAAGCCTATCTGAAGGGCCTCCAGAAAGCTAGCCTGGGCTCCAAGCAAGGAGACAGACTGTGAATTAGATAATAAAGAATTTGGACTTTATCCCTGCTATTCTTATGATGATTACTCTGCTGAAATGAAGGCTGGTCCCAAAACCTACAGAAAGCTAAACCAGAACATTACAACAGATTATTCTGTCCAACTGAGGAAACTGAGATTTCTAAGATGACATTCCCTAAGTAAGGCAAACAAGATCTGCTATGATTGGAATCATGACCTGTCTCCAAACTCCTGATCCAATATTCATCTTTTTATATCTTCCTGTCTCTTTTACTTTTTTTTTTTAACTGTTTCTTTGCAAGTCCCTCTTTTTGTCCCCTCCCAACTGTTAACTCTGGTCCATATACCCCAAAGACATTTTTCTGTGACAAAAATAAAAATTTGAAAAATCACTTATCAGTGATAATCCAGACTGAAAGGTGGGGTAGGGATTGTAGGAGCCAGAATCACTCCATTTATTGTCCAATTTTGGGGGGGATCATTCCTCCATCTCTTGTGGGTTTCCATATCCATTCTGCAAAAGAGCAAGTTAAGACAATCCCATCTACACACCTTCTGAATTCTGTTGTGGGTGGTCAGGTCTCAAGCTAGTAGGAGAAGTTTACATTGGAACACTTTTAAACTGAGAGAGGAAAGCAGCTCCCAGTTTGGGGAATAGACCAGAACAAAGAATCTGAATCAATATTTGAATGTTCTGTGCACTGAAAAATACTTTAAGACATCATGAAAACATTATTTAAACTTTATAACATTAAGGCAAAATGCCAAAGGGCAGGGCAGTTTAAAAGAAATGAGATGATACTTCAGTTTTCAGATACTTAATGTACTAAAAACAGAGTAATGAAAACAAAAATAAGAAAAAGTAAGAAACAGATTATAGGTGGGCCAGATAATGTCTTGATTAGCTTCTAGACCAAAGATCTCATTAGCATTGCTGGGATAAGGATAGGGATAAGACATAAGATTTCATGGATATAGGGAACTCCCAAATGAAGGAACTCTTTCTGCAAGTCTATACCTTCTCTACAATTTATAATCTTAGGGAATGCTACACAGCATCAAGAAACTGAGATCAACCAAGGATCATTTAGCAATGAAAATCTATATTAATGTAAATATACATTTATACACACATACATAAAACATGTTTATATGTATTTGTATATATGTATTTGTGTGTTAAAGCAGATCATTCATTCTTACATAGCTAGGCAAAGACAACAGAGAAAATCATTAAAGACAAGTTATGAACTTGCATGGGAAAATGTCTGGGTTTACCTACATAGCAGAAATAAGGATACATGTATTAACAAAAAAAGATGCATTCCAAAACTGCATTTTATTGATAAAAGTTTTATTTCCAAAGATGGAAACAATAGAGGACTGAGGTATTTTTTGAGCTGTGAATTGCTCAATCCATGCTGGAAAACAATTTAGAACTATACTTTTCCTCGAACTACCACCCCAATCACTAAATTATATCCTTTGACCTCTTTATATCACTACAAGTTCCCAAAAAATTGAAGAAAAAGATATAAGTACAAAAACTATTTGTAGAAGCACTTTTTTATTATGGCAAATAATTAATAACAAAGGGAATGTCAATCAAATGAAGAATGGATTTAACAAATTATGACATAAGAAAGTAAAGGACTATTATTGTGTTATATTATAAAAAAGATGATTTCAGAAAAGTTTGGCAAGGCTTGTTTTGATATAGACTGAAGTGAGCAGAGTAATTCATACCAGAATTCTAATTACTGTAATAACCAACCATAATTCTGGAAGATTAATGATGAAGTTTGCTATCTACTTCCCGATAAAAAAAAAAGAGCAGTGACATTCAAAATACAGAATAAAATAAAAAGTTTTGTGCATGACCAATGGAGTAATTTCTTTTGCTTGCTTTACAAATTCATTTACTTATTTCATTTATTAATTTATTTACTGTTTTTTTTTTTTTAATCAGACTTTGCCTATTTATTACAATGCTTTTGGTTTATTACAAAAGTTTTCTTTTCCTTCCAGTATGGGATAGATGGAAAGGAAAAGGAGGCTACTCACCTACTGACATGAGAAGAAAAGTATAGAAACTATCACAGACAATCAATGGAAATATGAAATTTTTATTGAGTTTATTATAAACTAAAAAAAGAAAATATCTACATAAAGGGATTTGCAATTTTGTGTGTATCTATCTTTTCCTGTTTTATATTATATGTGAAAACATTAATTTTATTTGGTGTAACCAGAATAAAAAAAAGAAAATAAAGGTTAAAAACTTAATAAATACCATAGGAAACTGGGATTCATTCTTCTTGCAGATGGTACCCTGCAATCCAATCTCATCTACTAAGTCTACTTTGTGGCTTTTCTGAGTGACTACTCCACCATGCCTATTAATTTGGGTACTTCAACGTGTTGATATATTTTGTTAGAAAGAAAGAGGGATGAGGAAGAGTGGGGAGGGGAGGAAAACATTAATAAAACATTTCTGAGAGGAAAAAAAAGATTGTAAGCTTCTTTTAGACAGGTTTTGTCTTGTCTTTCTTTTCTTTAATGTGTATCTCTGGTTTTTTCTTTCTTGGGGGGGAAGGGGCCTGAGGCAATTGGGGTTAAGTGATTTGCCCAGGGTCACACAGTTAGGAAGTATTTAGTGTCTGAGACCAAATTTGAACTCAGATCCTACTGACTCAAGGGCAGAGGCTCTGATGTTCTATCCACTGTACCATCTATCTGCCCTGTACCTCTAGTCTTAACAGAATACCCAGCATATAGTAGAAGTTTAATAAATGTTTATAGACTATGTTAACTGATATAGAAAAAACTCTGATGTAATAGAAAATTTCAGTTACAGTATCAGCTCCATACCTAATTAGCTCTGTACACTGATAAAAGCTACTTTACCCCAAAAAGTATATGTATATGTATATATAAGTATATACATATAAAGCTTTTGAGCTTGGGACTCAATTTCTGTCTCCATAAAATAAAGAATATTGTAAAAACTAATGAACACAGTTATGTTAGCTGTTATGCTAAACATCTTTTTGTTCTTTGTTTTGATCTTGAATCCCTCTAATACATGCAAATTGTGCTGTTTTGACTAAATCACTTTATATTTCTGTGAGCCCAGAATGAAGGTAATAGACTCCACATCTTACAGGGGTAATGTAAGGATCAAATGACGTACCATTAGAAAAGCACACTGCAAACCTTAATGTCCTATATACATTAACACAATAACCTTTGAGAGCAAAAAAATTGTTTAAAGGACATATTATTATATCACAACCAGATACTTATATGGTATCCTGATTTTCTCCTTGCTCACTGGATAGGGAGAAAGGATATATTGGTAATATATATTGGATATACTTGCCACTTTGTATCTCTTCCCTACTTATTTCAAATCCATTGAATAAGATATCCCTCCCAGGATAAGCTCATCACTTCTAAACTCACCACTACTTGCTAACTCAAGCACTGATAAAATCCACCTCCCTGAGCCTCTTCTCCTAGTTTGGAGAGTTGTAACACATCAAACCAAACTCCTCCAGCTACTTTCCTTTAGAGAGGGCAAAAACTGGACTCTCAGATCACTCCATCTTGCTTCTGGCAGCCCTGCCTATTTTCAATCCCATGGAATATTGGGTATCTTTTGATATCCTCCCTTCCATCCTTTTGTATTCTTTTGCATGTTGTCTTCCCATTTCAATTACAGACTATCTTTCTTTTTATAATTGTATCCCCAGTACTTAGCCCAGTACCTAATGGTATTTAATCATAGATATTTAAAAAATTATTGAAATGGACTGGAAAATGGATGTGATATAAAAATAAAAATTATCTTAAAAAATAAAGTGTAGTATATATACATATATAATCTCTTACGTTGTGTGTTTTTTTTTTTTTAACTTCTAAAACATTTGTGAACAATTAGTATTCTCCTATGGGACCAGACAACTTTTCCACAGATTACTCCCTTGAGGGAGATAAGAAACAAGGGTAAGAATTATTATCTCCACTGAATAAAGGATTCAGTCCTCTGGAGCTGTGTTTCTTTCCTACTGACAACTAACTGCCAGCATCAAGGGGGTGCAAGGAAGAGGAAATATTACAGCACTTTGCAGGGTATAGATTCAATTCTTTTTGGAAATTAGAAAGAAAAAATGACAAGAGAAAAATATTTTTCCTTGAGTTGTCATTGCCTCTAGTGAAAAAATCCTCTTGTCACCTTGTCATCACTCAATTTCCAATATAATTGATAATGACAAGAGGAAAAACATAAATGAATTCCTTCAACTAAAGTTACCTGGGCCAAAGGCCAGAGACCACTGGGATTCTGCTAATAGATAGGAAAAGGTAGCATGGATAATCAGCATGGGAGCTGGAAAGAGCTTTGTACTTGGAGAAAGAAAAAAGGGATGGAATCCCTCTAATAAACACAAATTGTGATGTTTTGACTAAAGCATTTTATATTTATTTCTATAAGCCCAGAATGAATTTAATAGGCTTCATTCATACCTTTTACACTGGAGTTGTGGGGATCAAATGATATACATAAGAAAAGCACAATGCAAACCTTAATGTCACATATATTAATACCAACCATTATAAATTCACCTAAATGTTTACTTTTCTAATCAGATCACCTACAAGAAACAATCATGTTAGTTTTGCTATTAGACTATAAACTCTATGACCTAACAAAGTGCCAGCACATATTAGCACTTAATACTTGTTCATCTTAATTTAATAAAGTTCATCCTTTAATCAATCACTAGTATTTTTATTACCCTAACTTTATTTCTGGGAGAATATGTCTATTTCTGGTCAACAATCTACATTCTTTTATAAAAATTTATAATTCCCTTTGTCTCTCTCTCTCTTTTTTTGCTAAACCTAAAGCTTATGAAATACCAGGTTTCTCTTCTCAAAGAATATTACTCTTAAAATTTTCAAATTTAAACTTTTCTTAATATCAGCTCATATATGACATCAAAATACATGCACATAAATCAGTCTTTAAAATAAAAAATATTTTCCTAAAAAATATAATAATAATAAAGTAAGCTATTCTAAGAGGATCTGATCATTACGTTCACTGCAGAACTGATTTTGCAAATAATACAACAATAATAGTAAGGTTTTATCAAGATACTTTGGAAGCAAATGGAACTTCAGGGAGACATTGAGATTCAGTTGGGCACAGTAGCCATTATTCTGGGGAATATTTGTTGCATGCAGAGCAATCTATATTCTTTAAAAATTGGACTAGAAGAAACCTAGCACAATTTCCTCAAATGAAATTACATTCATATTTTCAAATGCAATTCAGAAAAAAATTTCCATTATAAATTATTCGATGTAACACCTAAAAAAAAAAAAAATCAGTTGATTTTCATCTTCTCTGTTCATCATGAAAATTCAGGAACAGAAGTTATATCACCATTTCTAAACCAGCAATTCTGATTTCAAACTTCAATGGCACATAGAATGAATCTTATCTTGACTTGTTCCCTAAAGGACAGCAATTCTAGAAATACATTTTCTCCTTTAAAAGCAATAAAATATTGTGCCTTCAAATGCCTAGCCAAAAGTCAATAATGGAAGCTTTGAGTTTGCTGATCTGACATTTCTAAGCCTATTGTTATAACTTCTTTTCCCCAAGTCGCCAAAACATACTGTTTTGGAATCAAAACAATGAAGAAACACATTGAGGAAATAAAAAGAAGATAGAACATGGAATGTTTGAACTGGAAAAAACTTCAGAAATGAATTAGTCCAATCTATTCATAAAAAAATAAACTTTTGAGATCTTTTATTTTAACAAAGGTAGCATGAGCAATAAACTGGATTCCAAATTTTTTTGATCACTTACACTATAAGTAATTTTTTTGTTGTTGTTGATACATGCTCATATATACTTACTTATGTTACTATGCTAATATTTATTCACATTATAAAACAGACAATAATAGGAATTTGAAAGAATGAGGAAAATATGAAACAATATTTGATTCTAGTGTCAATACAGAGTCAGTGAAGTTTATTAAAAATGGGGGAATGATATGGTCAGACCTAAACTTTATGAAAACCAATTTGGAGGATGACTGTAGTTAAGAGAAAAGGGAGACAGGGAGACTTTTTAGGAAACTATTTCAGTAATCTAGGTGAGAGTTAATGAGGGTCTTTGCAAAAGTGATGGCTGTAAGAATAAAGAGCTGACAACAAATGTAAGAGATATGAAGATAAAATTGACAAAAACGGACAGTTGGTTCAATTTGGAAGGCAAGATTGAGGATGATACCAAGGTTTGGAAACTTTGCCTTTGAACAATAACTTAACCTCTAAGAATCTTGTTTGTTTGTTTTGAAGAGTAAAGTTCAGAAAATAATAATTCTTGTGTCAGTTACTACACTGTGCTATCAGTGGCTCACATATATAATGAAGCTTCCATGTCATACTGATAGGGGAACCCCAATACTATCCTGACTTAGGAGAGGACTATGAGGTAAACACTTGAGAACTCCTTGAAGGGGAGAAACTCCTTGAACACTCTGAGAAGCTCTTGCCTAAGAAAGACCCGCCCTAGGAAATCAATTTAAGTAGTTTTATTCTATATCCTGGAGGAAACCTGAGCATAGCACCCCACATTGATAACACTCACTATCGATTACACCCTTTATTGAGTTGGAGATTAGTCTAGGACTATTCATTCAATTGGAAAATTTCTATTCAACTCCCGAGGATTTGGTCTGATTTCAACTCAAACTGCACCCAGCCCTAGCCAAAAGTTTCAAATTATAAAAAGGGGCACCTTGGGGCACTTCCTTGAAGAGGTCCAAAACAGGAATATGCTATGCCAAGGAACTTCTCTCTCTCTCTCTCTTTGGCATAGCTGTCTGCGAGGACACTCTGCCTGCTGAGAAGGCATTCTCTTCTCAGTGTCAGCACCTCTTCATCTCTCTCACCTATTTCCATAACAAGACCTTGCAGAGGCCCAAAGCAGGACATGCCATCCCAAGGAACCTCTCTCTCTCTTTCCTTTGCATAGATGCTTTTGAAGACCCTTTTCCTGCTGTGAAGAGACTCCCTCTTCTCAGCATCAACCCTTCATTATCATTCTGCCAGGACTCCTCGGCTAGACCTTTACTTTTTTATCAGGACCTTGCCACTAAGGAAGTCAGCCTCCTAGCAAAAGCTGACATCCCAGTGCCAATAAACTTCTTTTTTGGCAGTCTAACATTTCAGGTTCATAAATTCTTTTACAAAGGACCTGCACTGACCAGAAGGGGTTCCCACAATTCTCTGTCCTGCGCCAAACCTCTCAATATTTTTAAAAGTTTTGCAGACATATTGTTATTATTATTTTTTTTTTTTTACTATTTGAAAACAACACCCCACATTTTTTTTTTTTTGCTCTGAGGTATCCTTATGGAATATTGATTTAAAAACATTAGTAGCTAAGATATTAAAAAAATAATTCAATGTTCCATCCACAACTTAGAATTGAGAATCAGGAGATAATTTTTTTTAAAGATAAAATATTTTTAAATGTATTTAGTATTTAGCACAATGCCTGGCACATAGTAGGTACTATTTAAAAAATTTATGTCCTTCCCTTATTATAAAATTATACTTTTATACTTTATCTCTACACATATCTAATAATTCTTACAAGATTTAATTTCCTATGGTCAAGTAAATGCTTTATTTATATGTGTATTTCCCCTAGTGCTTAACATAATATACTGCCTCTAGTAGGAATGCGAAAATGAATTCTCAGAATCTGAAATCCAAAAGAAACTTCAGTGATCATCTGGTCATTTTATAAATACTAATAGTTATCACATATTTATATGGTATTTTAAAATTTATGAGTTATTTTCCTCAGTTATACCCTATGCCACGTATGCTATACAAGGTAACCATTAGTCCCACTTTATATAGATGACAGAATTGGGTACTCTGAGAAGTTGAGAATTTCTCAGAAATGCTTGTTGAATAAACTGAATGAATTTATACATTTTTTGACAAAAGTTGTCCTACTTCCATTATCTCGATTCTCATGATCCTTTTGGTTGGCAGAACTATGATACATTCTCACTTTATAAACAGAAAAACAGATTAACTTGTATTGGGGGTCATACAGATATTCTGTGGTAATGCCACAGTTTTCTTTTAGTGTCCTGATTCAGTTTCCCTAATTATCCTGATTCAATTCCCTAATTATTTTGCCTCAGTTTATAATTGCTCTGCTCAATCCTGCAAAACTATCCCTCCCTCTTAATCAGAATATTTGATAAGGATAAAAGATCTTATACTTTAGAATATCAGAATGCCTCTCCCCATCCCAAGCTATCAGAATATCAAATACCTTCTTATCAAGATGCCTCTCTCCTCTTCGGGGTTCCTCCCTCCAATCTCTGGAGGCTCATCCCACCCTGTCAGAGTCCCGTTCCTGCTCTCAGTACTCTGACTTCACCTCTGCCTCAGTCTACCCCCTGAGTCTGAGCCATATATACATAAATGTCAACTCACATTGTTTGCTGGATTCTTGGAGATGATGGTCTCATTCAGCCCTGGGACCAAACCATGGATCCATTTGGTCCCAGTAAGTCTCTCCCTTTCAAATAAATTATTAAATACTCTCTAATCTCTATCTTGCCTCAGTTGCTCCAGCATTACAAAAGCAGTACTTAGTCTTCTCTCTCTTAAATTAATATTCTCTCAACAACCTGACATTTTCTCAAAAATCTAATCAGTCATTCAGCCATGAAAAAATTATAATTATAAGGAGAAAAAAATACAATGTAAATCTGACCAATCTCCTGCACATTGTGTTCCAAGATGACTTTAACATGATCAAATAAATTTAATCTGGTTTCCTCCCCCTCAAATGACAAAAACACAGGGAGCATGGACCAGAATGCACTTTGGCAAGAAGAATGTTTTTCTTCCACAAATTTACAAATTCTTGACAAATGAGGCCTTTAATGGAAATGCTTTATAAAATATTATGTGAGAATACAAAAGCTAGAATGTATGGTGTGTATTCTTCCTCAGGGCTTAGGTATTTTGTTTTATTGAAACTAAAATACTGCTTTTATTCTTCTTTCAATGGACAGGACTTGTCCTTTACCTAAAAGGCCAGATGTGAATAGCAATAAATACACTTTCATTATCATCATTATTATTATGTATTTGTGCTAAGCTGACAAAATCAAGGTTCCATAACTCTAATCAATAGAAACTAAGATGTTTCTAAATATGTAAACTAAAATATTGCATTTAGAACACTTAACCCATTATTTTAATGCTGCTTCTCTTTTCTATTTCTGTATACCACTGTTTATCTGGCCTCCAATAGTCAATGGTCTGGAACATTAATGGGGTGTTCCAGTGGGCCCTTATCCTTTCCCCTCTTTTTTTTTTTTTTTTTTTTATTGTTTTGCAAACAGGGCTTATTAAATCATTGCTGAAGGCGCTGGAAATGAAGAACAGTAAGAATCTGCTGATGTGAAAGGTTTCACTGAACTCAAGCAAATAGGTTCTGATTTTGCTGCAGTTCCCTGGCAATAATTGCAAAGTATACTGTTGTGATAACAAATCTAAATTCCCATCACAAAAGAAATGATAAATATACATCCAAAGATTGAATTTGGAGATGCTAACCATAAATGGTTACCACTTCTCATCCATTAAGGAATTCATTTTACAAGCAAATTAATAGTAAAATAGGACAATTCACTTCATTTAAAATAGTCAAAAATCAGTGGAGAAAGAACTTCAGAAATCACCTATTTAGATACCCTCATTTTACATATTAAAAACTGAAGCCCCAGAGGTAAAATCATGTATTTAAGATCATATATTTATTTTGTGTCAGAATTGCCATTAGAACTTTTAAATTTGAATGTTTTGAATTTCCAGTCAGAAAGCACTGAGAGAGTAGAAAAGGAATCTCAATGGTTGCTGCCTCTTAGTACTTGTATGATTTTGAGCCAATCAGTTTCCCTCTCTGAGCCTCAATTTCCTTATCTGTAAAAATGGCATAATCATATTTGCACTATCCTTATTCTCATAGGGTTTGCACTATCCTTATTCTCAAAGGATTGTGAAGATGACAGAGGACAGAAAATAAAATGTCTTGTAAACATTAAGACACTGTATAAATGGGAATTTGCTATTTTAGGGGACTCTGAACATTGTTTTTCATTATCCTCTCTCTTCTTGTCTAAGACTGAAGAACAAGAGAAAAGATTTTAAATAAAAAAAGGTAGCAGACAGAGAGAAGGATTAGAATAGTCCAATTACTCACTATTGAAAGAAAGGCTATTTCTTAGATATGGGCAAACAAACATCTCTTGCTATGTAGAAGCTGCTAGTTTAACCTTGAGGGAGGACTTGTGTCTGTTAAGCTGAATTGCCTTATGTTCACAATATCTTCTATGTATAAACATATTGCTTTTATCAGTGAAGTAGCTGGAGATGCATAGAGAAGCCTAAAAATAAGTTACCAGAACAGTTCTTTCCTACATTAACCAGAAGGACCTTCTAACAAGGTCTAGGTCATTCCAGTTTTACCAAATGAAGAAAAAGAAAAGACTAATGGACTGGGGAGTTTGAGTAACTCTCTTCACACCACCACCAATCACACAGTCTGTTTTTATCCTAAATCCAAGTCAAATGTTGGGGGGAGAGAAGGAAGTGGCTCTTGGAGATTCTCAGATAAAGATGGTGGGACAGAAAAATAGATAAGGTATTTATTAAGTGTTTACTATTAACTCAATTTAAAAAAAAATTAAAAATTGTTTTACATGTAACTAGGGAAAAATAAAATATTACAATTTTTTTTTAAAAAACTGTTTACCATGTTCCAGGTAGTATGCTATGACCATTTACTTTATATTACTATTTGTACAATCAGTCTCCTTATTAGTTCCATTCTTATAGTTTATAAATGGTAAGGAATATCAAAATTCTGCATTATCAGGTCAAGGAAGCTCAAATAAAAGAGCATTTATTAAACAGCCAAGCAGAGTATTGTATTAAGCTTTTATGAGAAGGAATGAACTTTAACTGTTATCTGGACTTCATTGCCAAAACTGGAAAGAAATTGTGAGGTAAAGAAAAAAGGACTATAAGGACTCATTTCCTGAGAAAAAGAGTTAGTTAACTATCAAAGAAAACAACTGAAGACATATTTACAGAGAATCTGTAATGTTCTTCTCTAAAATATAATATTCTCTAGGCTTCTGGGAGCCACCTTCATTTCAGTTCAATGTAATCACCCCAAATGCAGGCAGGAGTTAAAGTCCAAATCCTTTATTTTCTTCTCCAAAGTCTTGCCTCTTTTCCTGGGGCCTGGTTAGTTTTAATAGAGGTCTATCTCTCTCCTTGGTTCCGAAAGCTTAAGCTGCCTTCTCTGGCTTGTGAATCTCCTCGACTGAATGCTGGCTTAAGCTCAGAGCTTCTAGTAGGCTTCTCCTCTTTGGCACAGAAAGCTCCTCATTATATATGCTCTCTTAAAGGTGTGAATCTTGTGGAATTATAGTAACTACTAAGTATATGTTAATTAGAGAATCATTATCTCATCAATTCCACTTATTTAGCACCTTGTAAGAATCCCAACAAGAATCAAAGTTAGCTCTTATGCAGTGGAGATACCCTAAAGAATATTTCTGTGAGATCTCTTACCCTGATGGAGCTAAATGATGGGGCTATGTTTTGAGAATTGAAAAATCAGTAGTGACATTTGATAGTTATAGAGGTGATTGTAGTTATGATCTTTTCCTCTGTAATACATTGCTGAAATATTTAAATATACCTTTTTATAGTTTGGTATAAAATGGATACTCACTCAATAGTCAACAGATATTTCAGTTTATGAGATTAAGGGATTTAAAGAGAAAGGAGAGAAAAATTATGGGGAAAAATAGGTTCTTTTGATTTGTTTCATAAATTAGAAAAAGGGGCTCAGAACTAATTAATAAGTGAGAGATTGTACATTTCTATCCATTTGCTGAAGAAATATCAGAATACACTTGGCATTTCTATCAGTTCACAAGGAAATATCAGAACATACTTAATTACCTTAGAACCCAAGATAAGAATTAATAAGATAATGAGTTAGACAGCTGGCTGAATGGTGAACTGCTTTTATGATTATCATGTAATATACCACATGGCTCTGCCAGTCCCAAATAGGCTACAGGTGGAGTAGCTGCCATGAAAATACTGCTCCAGATTCTATTAAATAGGAAGGTTTTGGTTCTTCTTCTTTGAATTCAAGATTTGCTGATGAGATGGGCAGCATTAATGTGTGAGCCCAGGTACCAATCCATCTAATTCAGCAGGCAGAGAGGAGACAAAGTATTGGTGATATTTTCTGAATTGTATGGAGGATCCTAGGATCATAGATTCAGAATTAGACTCTGAAGATCATTTAGTCTAATTGTTTCATTAGAAAACCTATCCACAATCATAAGGGTCATTAGTAGCCGATCCGGTATTCAAACTCTTTTTTTTTTTTTTCATTTCAAATCCAGTTTTTATTCCATTATGCAACAAGAGATGAAGTTGGACTATACGATCATATGTCTAGATTTAAGAAGATATTAGGGGCCATCTAATCCAATCTCTCATTTTATAGGACCATTGAGACCCAAGGAAGTTAAGTGACTCACACAGTCACAAAGTAGTAAATGACAGAGTTGACATTTGACCTCAAGTCCATTAATTCCAATGACAGTATTCTTTGCACTAGACCACACTTTCCCTTCTAGTTTAGGTTCCAGGTCAAATGTCTTCACTCATTCTCAATTTTTTGAATAAGCTGAACATGTCTTAACTTGTGTGTGCCTTGTAGCTTGGCTTCCTCATGTGATCATGTGATCATTCAAGTTAGGAGATGGAAATTTTTCTACTTGACCAGTCACAGCCTATTCTACACAAACTGCTCCTGCAAGAAAGCAGTTCCATACAGATATGAAGGCTTTTAAACATCTTTCAAAAGATACAGCTCAAGCCCGAGAGCACTTAGTACAAGGCTGAGAATAGAATAAATATGTGTTGAGTGACGTAAACTGGATTTGTTCTTCTGGCAGATAATATATAGTTATATATTTATGTACCATAATTTTCCCTGCCTGGTGGCAACAACTCATAAAGGGCAAAAAAGATGAGTTCTGTTATTAAACATTCAGAAAATAGATGTTTTGATGTAGATCAAATTAATACATAAATTAAAAGACCACATTATTTCAATATGTTCCTTTTTCTTCTGATTTATCACAGATAAAAATATTTTTAATAATAATTGCTTGATAGATGTCTTGAAAATAGGGTCCACTTAGTTCTTTTTAGCAAAAGGAAGAGAAAAATTTCAGTTCAATATCTATTAGCCATCTTTTGTGAGCACAAGATAATGCTAGGCACTAGGGTAACATAAAAAAGACAGTGTCTGCCCTAATGGGGTTTATATGTGTAACATAGAACAGATAACTATAATAGGTATTTAAGTGCATTAAGGAAGTGGAAATAGTTCTGTGTGAGGACCAAGACAGGAAATAAAGAAAATGAAGTTAATAATATGGGGAGATAATCTTTATTGTGGTCAATTGATAGCATTTTTCCTAACAAGACAATGAAACAGGATGGAGAAACCCTTTTTTCTGGATTTTTTTCTTTGAAAATTAGGAGGTTTCTGGAACTCAGATCTCTGCCCCAGGCAGCAAACTAACTATTAGGGAGAAACAAAAGTTCTCTAAGGATTAGCAGCTTTTTCACCTTGCTCTATCAGGGCCTACAGACAGAGCAGCAGATGAACAGAGAAGACCAGCCACCAGGGAAAGTACAAAATGTGAGGCTCTCTGCTGAGATGTCATCAAATAGCTACCAGAGAGAAATGAGAAAGAGAGCTGCATGGATGAAAGAAAGGAAACAAATTAGGAATGGGGCCCTGATGCTATTCCAAGCTTTAACTATCGATAACTGTAAACAGAACTCCCACAGATTTGGGCAAGGAGCAGAAAGAGCCAAGCTTTCTTACATTACACTGTTTAAAAGAGTTCTTCAGGGACAAGTTTGATAAGTAGGAAAACTAAAGTGTTAACCAAGCAGCACTGGGGAGAACAGCTGTCATCCTGACCTCCATATTCAGGATACGCTTTACCCTAGCTAAAAACATTATGCTCTTGCTAAAAATAGTTATCCCAGGTAAAATTGACCTTTGTTGACAAATATCACAGTAATCTATACACGAACAGGGAAACTGGATGGCATGTCTGTATATATACACATACAACACTTCATCTTGCATGGAGTTCACTGGAACAAATAGGCAAAGAAAATCTGGCTGCATTCGCATGAATAAAAATGAATTTTGGCAATCTCTAAACATTAAACTGTCATTCTTGGAAAGTCATCTAACAGCAGTAAGTGTCCACAAGATGAAGTATATAAATTAAAAGTTGATTTGTGGATTTAAAGTTATACTTTATTACATCAAAATATCCAGCACAAAATCAGAAGACCATGGATTTAGACATGGAAGGGAATAAGCTACAGAATCCAATCCTCAAAAGATTTAATTATGATTTATCCTAAGTCCATAGAAAGTAATGGCAAAGTAAGAATTCAAACTCAACACTGAAGGAATCTCATTCAATGGAAGCCCTACCTCCAGACTTCTTATAAAATTACCATTTTGAACTCCAAGTCCAAAGCAGGATGATGCTTTGCCAAGGAACCTCTCCTCTTGGTACAGCTACCTATCAGGACTCTTGCCCTCTGTGAAGAGACCCTCTTCTCAGTGATAACCTTTATTTCTCAGACAGGACCTTGCCACAAGAAGTCTCTTCTTAGCAAAGTGGCTTCTCAGCCAACAATTAAACTTCCCTTTTGCCATTCAAACTTTTCGGGTTTGTGAATTCTTTCATGTTGGACCTACATTGACCAGAGGGGATTCCCACAACTCTCTGCACTGCCACTAACTGTATCAAATCTATACAAATCATTTTTAGTTATCTAGGCCTTAGTTATTCAGATCTCTAAATGTTGAATACTGTGGTTCTAGTAGTTTGGGCTTGGGGGGAGGGGGGGCGCGCGGAGAGAGGAGGAGCATTCACTACTTTAATCCAGGGAGGAAGGAAGGAAGGAAGGAGAGGGACTGAACAAAAAAATCCTGTACTAAAACTCTGAATTATGGGCTCTTAATTGCTTCTATCAGATTTACTTGAAGCTACAAATTGGCTGAAATTTTGAGCTTCATTTGTCTTTTTATTTTATCTTTTCTTTTTAAAATTTTTGATTGGGGGAGAGGGACAACATATTTTTATCGGAAGTAACACAACTCAAAGTAAGAGTATGTTAAATGTTTTTATTTTGGCTAGGAAGGAGTTCCAGGTTAGTCAATTACCATATCAAGTTCTAAGTGGACAGATACACTCTACATAGGCTTTATAATGCCCATTCAACAATTTTTGCAGCCATTTTGAACCATTTCTGAATAAGCAGAACAGGGAAAAAAATCAAAAAATGTAAAGATATTCTCATTTTGCATTTTGAAAAAGAACAAAATTTCAAAACTATAAGGTGAGTAATTATTTTCAATAAGTATTATGAGATATAGTAAAGGGATTACATGCAAAATGCAAAACAATGTTTGTATCTACTTTAAAGCAACATACATATGTCCTTATTCCATTTTAGACATCCATCTACAAAACGCAATTATTAGCAAGAAAATTGTCTCATCTATTTGAACATTAATCATCCCATCAGATTTTCTAAATGGCTATTTCAAATAAGAAAGCTAAAAGTGATAATATACATTTGTTCTGCTGATATTAAGCTTGATTTTGGCCCAGGACACCGCTCTTACTGTAAATTCCTGGCAGAGATCAACTCAACCAAACACAAAGCATTTAGTGCAATGTTTCTAATTTTAAGATCTTCAAAGAGCAATGATGAATCAATATCCTTCACCTATATTAACTTACTAGATTTTTTTAAGATGGCATATTATTCCTACAGAGAGGCAAGGTTTTGACAAAAGGAAAGTGGTTCCAATTTTGCTATTATTTGCTTCTCTGCTCTACAATATGCTATAATATTTCAATGGTAAAGGTTGTAGTAATCTATTTCTCATATTTCATCATAGTTTCTTAATGAATATAGAATACACTGGTAAAAGAAAAATATGAAAAGTTGTACCAACAGATCGAACTTTCTAGTTGTAACCTTGGAAAAATCAAAAGCTTTAGTAGCCTAATTTTCTTATCTGTAAAATGAGGATAATACTTAAAGGATTAGGACAGTGATAGGGTCTAGTAACATGTCTGGACTGGGATTTAGGAGATCCAAGTTTGAATAATGGTTCAATGAGGACTATCACTGGTGATTTTAGGTAAATCACTTAATAGCTGGAATCTTCGATTTCTATCAATAAAATGAGGAACATACTTTGAAATCTGCAATATGCTATATGAATGAAAACTATCAGATGAAAATTCTGTAAAGGGATTGCAATGCCTGGGAGCTTTTATAGTGTTAAAAAAAAAATAATGGGAATGGTGTTACATTTGGCATTAAAGGTAGAGAAACAGAATTCAAGTTGTGCCACATACTACCTATAAGACCTTGAGAAGGCATTTAATATGTATCCTATTTTTCACCTATAAAATAAAGTTGGTTCATTTTTTAATAGTGATGTTTTTTTGGGTGGGGTTTGTTTGTTTGTTTTGTTTTGTTTTGTTTTTTATAAGGCAACTGGGTTAAGAGCCTTGGTTTTCTCATTTACAAAGTAGAAATTATATTTGTGCTACCTAGTTTACAAGATTTCACAATTACTAAGTATCAGGTATCCAGACTTTAAGCTCAATAATTTTTCTACTGCATCATATATTGTGCCTTCAAACAGAAACTTAATATTGCAAGTCTTCAATATCAATTTTTATCTGAAGTTCATAATTTGTTACCGAAAAATACAGATATTTTGTATCTATGATTTCTCCTATTCTATCATACCTTCTGAAACTATACATTCAACTAGATAGACGGCTGATGGTCAAGCCAAACAGAATTTAACAATAGAGAGACATCTGTTAAGGCTTTGAAGAAAGGAAGGTATTATTTATCTGGGTTGAGTGGACAAGTTTAAAAAGATACCCAAGCTCGATAAAAACACCTAGGCAGTCTGGGATTCCCAGAGAGGTCATTTACCTAAATATAACCTAGACCAACAAAAGATTGACACCCCTCATTCTCAAGGAGCTGCTAAAGAATAAAGGTTACTTTCATTTTTGTGGTTTTTCCTAAATCTATGTAAGTATGGTATAGAGCAGCATATAGCAGGATACTAAATGTTTCGTGAATTAAATGGAATCATATGTGGGAACAATAAAGTTGGTGGTCCAGTCATATTGTAAGAATAAATATAAGGGGTCTTGATACAATGGCAAGAAGATTTTAAGACAATATGGATGAGATGCAGAAGCCAACAAGGTTTGATGGATGATGAACCCATCAAAGCAAGAGTTTAGTCATTTTTTATGTATTGGGGAAAGACCTACATTGGCAATCTAGAAAGAACTACCAAAAAAACCTCAACATTTATATTGAAATGCAGTTCACAAAATACTTAAAGGAAAAAAAAAACAAGTTCAAAGGTCATAGGTTAAGAACTCCTGAATTAGAAGGAGTAGAAAGATTAATATAATCATAGATCCATTGAAATGTTATTATTGCAGTAGTTTTAATCACCTAAATAAAAAAAGTATCACAGTAATATTAATAAAATATTACTCTGATATCCCATATGGATTTGGAGATGACCTTGAGGTTCCCAATGTTATGCCAATGGAACCTAGGTCCTGGAATGTTTAAAAAGCTTGGATTATATACCTGCTGTATGCTTTCTGAACATGAAGTTATCCTAACATAAGAGTTTTATTACTTAGTTGTTTATAGAGTGATGAATTTTTTTAGTCATAACTACAGCAACTATTACACAGTACCTACAGGCACAGAAGGGCTGCCATCAGCATTGGCAGAGAAGTAGTCACATCTATGAAATCATGTATATTTAATGTATTTATAATACTATTATTATATCATCACTTTCCTACCTCATTAGTCATCAGAATTAATTTAACGTTCTCATTATATGAGCAAATCTACAAAAAAACTTTCCACACAAATTAAGTCAGATCTAACCAATTAGAAAATATTAAGTGCTCTTGAATAGGCTGAGCAAATATAATAAAGATGACAATACTACCTAAACTAATCTATTTATTTAGCGCTATACCAATCAGACTCCCCCAAAAATATTTTAATGACCTAGAAAAAAATAACAACAAAATTCATCTGGAAGAACAAAAGATCAACACTTTCAAAAAAAAAAAAAAATCAAATGAAGGTGGCCTAGCTGTAACTGCTCTAAAATTATATTATAAATTAGTGGTTACCAAAACAATTTGATATTGGCTAAGAAATAGACTTGTTGATCAGTGGAATAGATTAGGTTCAAAGGACAAAATAGTCAATAACTTTAATAATCTAAGTGCTTGACAGACTTTTGGGATAAGAACTCACTATTTGACAAAAAAAATGCTGGAAAAATTGGAAATTAGTATGGTAGAAACTAGGCATTGACCCACACTTAACACTGTACACCAAAATAAGGTCAAAATGGGCTCATGATCTAGGCAAAAAGAATGAGATTATAAATAAATTAGAAGAACATAGGAAATTTACCTCTCAGACCTGTGGAAGAAGAAGGAATTTGTGACCAAAGAAGAACTAGAGATCATTATTGATCATAAAATAGAAAATTTTGATTATATCAAATTGAAAAGCTTTTGTATAAATAAAACTAATGCGGACAAGATTAGAAGGGAAACAATAAACTAGGAAAACATTTTTTACAGTCAAAGGTTCTGATAAAGGCCTCATTTCCAAAATATATAAATAATTGACTCTAATTTATAAGAAATCAAGCCATTCTCCAATTGATAAATGGTCAAAGGATATGAATAGACAATTTTCAGATGAAGAAATTGAAATTATTCCTAGCCATGTGAAAAGATGCTTCAAGTCATTATTAATCAGAGAAATGCAAATTAAGACAACTCTGAGATACCACTACATACCTGTCATATTGGCTAGAATGACAGGAAAAGATCGTGCTGAATGTTGGAGGGGATGTGGGAAAATTGGGACACTGATGCATTGTTGGTGGAATTGTGAATACATTCAGCCATTCTGGAGAGCAATTTGGAACAATGCTCAAAAAAATGATCAAACTGTGCATACTCTTTGATCCAGCAGTGCTACTACTGGGCTTATATCCCAAAGAGATCTTAAAGAAGGGAAAGGGACCTGTATGTGCAAAAATGTTTGTGGCAGCACTTTTTGTAGTGGCCAAAAACTGGAAACTGAATGGATGGCCATCAATTGGAGAATGGCTAAATAAAATGCGGTATATGAATATTATGGAATATTATTGTTCTATACAATAATATTCCATAATATTCATATACCTCATTTTATTATTTTTATTATTATTATTATTAAGAAATGACCAGCAGGATGATTTCAAAAAGGCCTGGAGGGACTTACATGAACTGATGATGAGTGAAATGAGCAAGATAAGAAGATCCTTATATACTTCAACAACAATACTATATGATGATCAATTCTGATGGATGTGGCTCTCTTCAACAATAAGATGAATCAAATCAGTTCCATTTGTTTAATAATAAATAGAACCAGCTATACCCAGTGAAAACACTCTGGGAAATGAATGTGAACCACTATATAACATTTCCAATCTCTCTGTTTTTGTCCACCTGCATTTTTGATTACCTTCACAGGTTAATTGTACATTATTTCAAAGTCCGATTCTTCTTGTGCAACAAAATAATTGTATGGATATGTATACATATATTGTATTTAACATATACTTTAACATAATTTAACATGTATTGGTCTATCTGCCATCTGGGGGAGGAGGTAGAAGGAAGGAGGGGAAAAACTGGAACAAAAAGTTTGGCAATAGTCAATGTGAAAAAAATTACCCATGTATAAGCTTATAAATAAAAAGCCACATAAAAATAAATAAATAAAATTAACCTCCTCTCAGGCTTAAGTTTAATAATCTCACAAAAAGGAGCATTATTTTGGTCATTTTAATAGTATTTCATTTTTCCAAATACATGCAAAGATAATTTTCAACACTCATCTTGTAAAACCTCGAGTTCTAAATTTTTCTCCTTCTCCCTTTCTCCCCTTACTCCTCCACCCAAGACAGCAATCAATCTAATATAAGTTAAACAGGTGCAATTCTTCTAAACATACTTACATATTCATCAGGGTCATTTTTAATGGTGTAGGTTATAGAAAAGCAACCGTAACAATGAACCAACATTCTTCTGTATGGTACGGGATATGGTGATAGTTACTCTATTTTAGGACAGAGACAGAGCATGAAAGCTGGGCAACAAATTTCAGCTCTGAAATCTCAGTAGCTTCTTGATTCAACTACTAAAAGTAGAGATGTTATTCCTTCAAGCCATCACAGCTCTTATCACTATTTTTCATGGCTATTTAAGTTTTTTTTTGTTTGTTTTTTTGTTTTTTTTTTTTAGTTTTCTGTTCTCACCTAACTTTATTATGCCTAACATTTACTCATATCCCCAAACTGGACATTGCTATACTATTGTATGAGATTGTTCTGGATCACCTTGTCCAGAAGAGGCTTCTTTTTTTGATATTGATAAAACTAATATTTCTATTGATTAATATGCTCTTAAGTTATACTAAAATGGTTCAGTTACCCAATAGATAGAACAGTGATGGGAAGAGTCATACCTACATGCTTTACCTGCTTGGGAATTTGTGTCTTTGACTTCCACGTTTCTCTGCCCTTTATTTTTTGCCTATTGTAGTCTTGTAAAATTGCTTTATACCTTTCTTTATCAAATCCTTTATGAAAAGTGTTTTTCTTTTTTCTTTTTTTTCCTATAATCCTTGGGAAAGCTGGAATTTTATCTAATCCGTCACTCAATCAAAGCAGCAAGACTATATATTGCAATGAGATGTTACAGAAAAAAAAAAGCAGAGCAAACAAAACATTCAGATACTCCTAACATGGATACTTGGGACAAATGATAGCCACAAAATCAAATTTAAAAGTCATACTTATACCTCAATACTTAGTTCCATTATTGGAGAGGGGCAGGTTTGAAGTAGATTAAACCCTGAATCCCACCCAGAAGCATGTTGTTGAGTGAAAGAGCAAACTTTATAATCATAGCTGATCTAATTACAAATGACAGGCTTAGGCTGTGTGTCCCTTACGTGAGAAAAAGAGTAGAAGTTATGAGGATTGGCAATTTGTTCCCCTTCCTCTCAAGAAGCACCACAGCACCAGCATTCTGTCTACTCATAGCATTTGATTGTCTTTTTCAAGGCTGAAGTTGGCAAATGGTATATCAAGAGCAACTGAATCACGTTCCAGTCACAAACCAAATTGAGTTTTTCCCATTCACATATAGTGTCTTGAAATATGAGGCTGCAAAGAAAAAGAAAGTCTTTCACAAAAGCACCAAAAAACAAGGAAGAACCTCAATTATTATTGTAAAAAGGGACTCAGAGGATCCCAGAGAAATAGAAAATCTGGCTTATAAAGAACAACCACTTTAGAATAAGAGGTATAGAGTACAACACAAGAGTATTGGATATCATCTCCCCTGAAAACCAAGGTATAACAGAAAAAATAGTGTTTTTGTAACCAGAGGGCTTTGATACAAATATGTACAAGGTGAATAAACTCAGACAGATCACTTGATTTCTCTGATCACAGTTTACTTAATGGTAAAATGAATTTTAATTCATTTTTTGAATTTCTAATTTTATCTCTTAACACACACACACACACACACACACACACACACACACACACACACACACACACAGAGCAATACGACTTTGGTAGTTTGTGCAATGACCTAGTCTTAGATGACATATTATTTTCTCACTTGACATACTGTGGTGTTTTTCTTCTTTAAATATAATGGTTCTCTCTGGGAGCAGGTTTCTCAGGGAGGTTTTCTGGAGGCAGACTTAGTTTCAGTTAAAAGTAATAATCACCCAAATGCAGCCAGCTGATAAAATGCAAATGGTTACTTTTTCTTAGTGGCCTATCTCTCTGCTTGGTTCCAAGAGCTCCCTCCAAATGTCTTCAAATCCAAAGGTTTGTCCTTCAGTCTCCAGCCAGCCAGGTGGAAAATGGAATGAATCTCTCTTGCCTCTGAGGGAGGGCTTGTGGCTTCCTCCCAGAGTGCTCCTCTCCCACCCCAGTCAATGTTCCAAAGTAACTAACTTGAAGCTCTAAGAGCTTTAATATAATTTCCCAAAGGTTGACTCCTCCTGAGGGAGGGATTAAGGGAGGTATGAATTCGGATATCTCATACTAAACCCTGAAATCTCCCAAATGTGTGAACTCCAATGAGTACTTAAATACTTCTTGCACATATGAGCTCTTTAAAGGTGTGAACACAAGCATTGTTTCTATTACTTCTACTTAGTACCTTGTTTCAAGTTCTGGCCCATAACATCTTGTAAGAGCAGATCAATTATACTGAACCATGCTAAATTAGATAATTATTGTCTCTATCAATTCTAATGACTTAACAGTTTGTAAAGATTCCAACAACATAACATAAGTCTTTAAACATACCCTCACATTGTCATATGTACTGGAATCACCAAGATTGCTAATTCATGTTTTTTCTTTCTTTTTTTAAAGTTTTTTTTTTTTTATTTGGACGATAACTTTTTCTCATTGAGATGAATTCTGAAACCTGAAGGTTGCCCAATATAGAGATTGACAGTAATTGAGCATTTATCTATTCTACTAAAAATCCATCAGATGACACTTTGCTAAAGCATCAATTGATGAGGAAATCAAGGCAACATTTGTGTCTGGAATGGTACTGATAACAAAGTCATAGATTTCATTCAATTCAACAAATATTTACACATGGCTTATTGGTATATATCATTCTTTATTCCACATTGCAAGGGATGGTTCCTGATTCCAAAAATTGAGGCCACATCCAGGTAGGGAATCGTGTCTTTCTTTTAAGAAGAGCCACTCCCAACTGACTTCTTCAAAAGAGAATCCACCTTTATTTCAGGTTTCACTTTTACATGTGTTCTCAGTAGCTTGTCCTTCAAAGCAAAGTAATTTCTTTCTGAAAGGGACAGATCAGAAACTATCTAGTACTAAATTATCTAATGACTAATAACATGGCCTGCATATTATCAGAAAGGATTGTCTTAATGAGGGAGAATGCTCCAATGTTTTAAAAAGTTTAAAAATATTCAATGAAGCAGGGAAATCCCGTATGCCTTATTATTCTCAATTTCCACCCTGTTCTTCTCTTTATTCTCAATAAACACAGCACATAATGATGTGAAATGGGAAACATATGGAAATATGTAGACCTAAGAAACACTGATGTTTGTGCATGTACTTATACATTAAATCATGGAAACTTTAGCCTTAAATGGTGCCTTAGTAAGTACACAGGGATCCAGGGATTTAGAACCAAGAGGTCCATGATAGATTTCAGGATGTCTGTGCAGTGAGATGGGAAAAAAGATTATACTTTTATTTCAGCTTAATTGGTTTCCTTAGCAATTCTAAGTATTTTATTTTAAGTATGGTATTTATTAAATACCAGCTTTATGCCAGTCACAGAGGTATATGCTGGATATATAGTTTAAAGAAGTAGTTAGATAGAACAGTAGATAGAGTGCTGAGCTCAGAGTTATAAAGCGCTGGATTCAAATCTGAACCCAGCCATATACTAACTTTGAGATTGTGAATAGTTCATTTTATTTCTGTTTGTCTTTGTTTACTCAACTATGAAATGGGGATGACAACCAAACCTACTTCCTGGGTTTATTGTGACAATCAAACAAGAAAATATTTGTAAAATGTTTTGCATAGGGCCTGGCATACAGTAGGTAGTATAATAATGATAGCTATTACTATTAAAGAATAAAATGATTCTTACTCACAAGGAACTTATATTCTAATGGTCGAAACAACTACATGTGTTTATGCATGTATATATAAACACATGCATGTATTTACACAGACATATATGAACATATATGCATACACAATATGCATATACACATATACAGAATATACAAATATATACATAAACACATTTATAGAAACATATAGGCATACACACATATACAGAATATACAAATAAATGCATACATGCATATATACACATATGAACACAAACTATAGAGATGTAAACATATGAATACAAACTATATGTATATTTGCAAAGTAGCTAAATACAAAGTAGTTTGGGAGGAAGGGCATTAGCAGTTGAGGGATTAGGAAAATGTCATATATTAGATGCTGCCTGAACTGTGTCTTAAAAGAAGAGAGGAACTCTATGAACAAAATTGCATTCCAGGCATGTGGTCGGTCCTGTGCAAAAACTCAGAGAAAGGAATTGGAGGACTTAGTGTGAGTAATGGAAGGGCATTGTGGTTAGATCACAAATTAAGGAACAGGATTATTTATAATGAGGCTGGAAAGATCATCTAGCGCAAGGGAGTAAAAGCTAAATAAAAGAGCACATTTTTTTATCCAAGAGGCAAAAGGAAGTCATCTGATTTGGTTGAGCAGACAAGTCACATATTCTTTGCTTAAGGAAAATTACCAGGGCAGCAGGTGAAAAATGGCTGTGAGTATCTAGATATTTGAAGAATGGAGATCAATTAGAAGGTTGTTAGAACAAATTAGATAAGAGGATAATGAGTGTCTGAAGGTGATAGCCATATGAGGGGAGAAAAGAAAGAGGGGACATGTAGAGATAGAATAAGTAAGATTTGACAACTAATTGGATGTGTCAAGTAAGGGAGAATGAGGAGTCCAGAATAATGCTGAGATTATGAATCTAAGATTCTAGAAGGAAAGTGATATTTTTAAAAGAAAGAGGGGAAATATTGAAGGGGGGGAATTTGAATTAAGGGCAAAGATAGAGTTCAGTTTGGGATATATTTTGAGATGTTTCCAAAAACACATTTAGCACTGTGTGAAATGCTAAATAGACAACTGGTGATTATGGAAATGAGGCTCAATGAGAGACTCAGGATGATTATATGGACCTGGGGCTGTGAGATAAACCTATGGGAGTTCAGATGATTACCAAAAAAAGTTTATTGGAGGAGAAGCAAAGAAAGCCCAGGACAGAAGCATGGGCAACATCTACAGTCAAGGAGACTTGAGAAGGAGCAGTCAGACTAGAGAAGAGTGGTATTAAGAAATCCCAGAGGAAAAAAAAATATCCAGCAGGAGAGTGAGTGGCCCACAGCATATGGAAAGAACTATGCTAGGCACTGTGGTGACTGAATTTTGGTTTGGCTTTTACTCTCATTGGGTGCCTGAAATTATGAGTTTGTACTTTTTGTTTTATTTTGTTTTTGAGATTCTAACTTGCTTCTGTGTTTCTGTGGCTTAGAGAAAGGCTTCATTCATACCTCTTTATAAATACTTTTTAGGAGGAAGAATTGGTACAATAAAAACAAACAAACAAAAAATAAAACAAAACAAAAGAAAAAACCTTCTCCATGGAGGTCTAACTCTCTTCATTTATCTCAAATGGAGTTGGAATTTATTTTGGACTCTATATCAAGTAAGAAAATAAATATGCAAACTGGATTTTAAATCAAAAGACATGAGCTCCAAATTTCTCTCCAAAATGGTGGGATTACTTGCCATCTAGAGGAGGTGGTGGGAGAAAGTGAAGGGGGGGAATTGGGACACAAGGTCTTGCAAAGGTTAATATTGAAAAGTTATCCATGCATATATTTTGAAAATAAAAAGCTTCAATAAAATAAACAAACAAACAAGAAAGATTCTGAATGAAATTTTTTCTATAAAGTATCTTTGTGGAGCACCAACCCTGAAGTCAGGAGAACCTGAGTTCAAATCTGGTCTCAGACATTTAACACTTTCGAGTTGTGTAATCCTGGACAAATCACTTAACCTCAATTGCCTAAACCAAAAAAAAAAAAAAGTTTCTTTGTGGCAAAATCCAGGTATGTGAGAAGTTCTTACCTTGTTTTTTGGGAAAAAATTACATAAGGTGGAGGAAGTTATGAGGGGAATAACTATTCTGAACCCCAAATCACTTTGCAAAGCTATAAACTCTATATAAATTAAGTTATTCTTATTAACAAGAAGGGACTAGTTGGCAAAGTGGAAATAACCAGGAGAAACTGATTTATCTGAAAAATATGGTTAAGGAAAAACAATCTCATATAGAACCTGGTATGTTTTCTAGGCTTTAGAGAAGTAACTTTCTTAACATTCATGGAAATAAAAGATATAGTGTCATGTACCAAGGTAAGAATTACTCTAAAAAGAGAAATGAAAAGTTGAAAAATTGATCGCAAAGGAGAGTGGGATAATAGAATATCTAAACAGACTAACATGGGGAGCTTTCACTAAGCTCATATATTTTTTAATGTTTAAAAACAAGGAACAAGAAACTTAAGATGAAAAGCAATTTGTGTTAGATAAGAGTTTCAAGAAACCTAAAGTTCAGATGCTCTTAAAAATGAGAAAGTCAAGAAGACTTTTAAAGCTATTGCAGGGGTGAAAAAGAATGAGGAAAGGAGGTCTAAATTCAAATCCAAGCTTAGTCACTAGCTGTGTGATTCTGGACAGGTCACTTAATCTGCCTGTCTTGATTATATAGTAGGCATAACAACAGCACTTACATGACAAGATTTATTGTAAGAATAAAATATAGGCACAAGATAAATGTTAATTATCATTATCATCATCATTGTTACACTACTATTTAGAACAGATGAGACTGCTAATACAAAGTATAGTTATTAATTTCTTTTGCTTATTTTTTTCTACCCAGAAAATTGAGAAGATTGTAAAATGAGTCAAATTGCTTAGAAAAAATGAACTACATTGAAGGGTACAGAATCATTGTAAATCATGCTTGAGAATGGATTAAGAGTAGACAGTCCTCAAAAAAATTGGGATGAAAAAATGTTACCTTTTTCATAAGGGAAGAAGGTAAGTTTTCAATGAGTTTGATATCAAATCTTTACAAATTCAATATTAACACTATTAAAAGATAATTGGCAAGCAGAAATGAAGAAAGGTAAGCAGGACAAGTTAATAGGGTTCACTAAGAACAAGTCACACTAGATTATTTTCTTTTGTTTTTATTTTTGATGATGATTCTTAAAATGGTATATCAGTAAATGCCCACATATTTAGGATTTGGCAAAAAAAAAAAAATACTTTTCAGAATATCTTTTAGAATATCTCATAAGTAAGAGATAGGATGAGGATGTTAATATAGTTAGGCAAAGTAGGATGAAGGTGAATAGCTGTACTCAATAAAGTATTGATGAGAGTTTAAAAGCCAAAGAAAGCATTTTTTATTTGATCCTGTCCAGTTCTGTTGTGGTTCTGTTAAGTTTTAAATATGTATTATGACTTAATCTTTTTCTTAACCCACTCACTCCTGTTTCTACTTAATATTGGCATACTAATAGAGCCCGTATAATCATCAGGCATGTAGGATTCATGATGTAAAAATTAGAAGGGACTAAAGAAGTTATCTAGTTCACTGCCTCATTTTACAGATAAAAAAACTGAAGCTCAAAGGCACAGGTACACTCAGAGTATACCCAAGGTCATCTAAGCATTAAGTTGCAGGCCTAGACATGAACTCATGTCTTCTGACTTAAAATCCAGTGTTTTTTTTTTTTTTTTTAAAGTATACCATTCTTCCTCCTACAAAGTATTTATAAAGAGGAATGAATGAAGCATTTCTCTAAGCCACAGCAGCATCAGCCACTTTTGTAAGCATGGTAGAATCTCAAAAACAAAACCAAATCAAAAGTACAAACTCATAATTTCAGGTACCCAACAAGAGTAAAAACCTAACCAAAATTCAGTCACCACAATGCCTAGCATAGTACCTTCCATTATAAAGCTATTCAGGAAATACTTTTGAATGAATAAAAGAAACAAGACAGAAGGATGTACTACATGTTCATATTTATTTTCTAATCTGATATAGAGTCCAAAATAAACCCCAACTCCATTTGAGATAAATTAAGTTAGACCTCCACGGAGAAATTTAGGGAAATTCCTTGAAATTTTTGATCAGCTGACAAGAAAATGCTTTTGAATTCTTCCCTTAGATTAGTGGAGCAATCCAATTCAATGAATATAAGAAACATTAATTAAGTACTTACAATGTGTTAGACATTAAGCTAAGTGTTGGAGATGCAACTCAAATAGTCCCATACCTCAATAAATTTACACTCTAAAGGGAGCAGGTGTAACTCACAAAAGGAATTAGGACTCCAAGATATACAGGATGGGAGTGTCTTGCTCCACAGCATAGAAACCAAGCAGGGAAAGAGTTGGAAAGTAGGATGATCAGAGTTTAGCCTTCTATAAAGGAAAGCATTGGGAGGAGGTTGGTATTCCAACTTCCTCTCCAAACAAAGGGCAAGAAGGCTGAGCCAAGTGTAGTCAATCAAGGCTGACTGACCCTTTTCATGACTTTAGTCCACCATGATCTTTCCCTCCTCAAAACATTTAAACACATTTATTATTTGTGTTGTTCATTAAATACTTGGATTACTGTATGTTTAAATGTATGTGCACTATTAAATTATGAGCTCCTAAGAGAAGGAAAGTGTATGTATAAACCCATTAAATAACATTGTATAATATAAACTTGCATTGCTAAATAAAACATGAAAATACATAGAATAATGAAGAGTAGAATGAGCAGAACCAAGAAAACAGTGTACACAATAATAGCAATATTGTTTTAAGAATGATTCAGAACAAATGGGTCATTTTGACTATTACAAATAACAAAATTAATTATAAAGGACATATGAAGATATGCATACAGAGAAAAAAATGATATTAAAGTATGTATAGAATAATTATATAATATGTATATGTATATGAATATACACACACACTATTTATATCTAATAGTAGCCTTCTCTAGGGCAAAGGTGGTGATGATGGTGGTGGAGGAACTTCATGACATATTTAAAAGGAATAGCAAGTTGTACAAATTTGTTCATGAGCAATCATCTTTTTTTTTTTTCTCTTAATTATTCTATGTATGGAAATACTTGTTTCATTTCACAAATTAAAAAAAGAAGAAGAATTAGAAGTTAAGACCCAGAGAGGTCAAGAAGCATATCATTTAGTGAATGCCCCTAAAAGATGTCGATTATCTGGAATCCAATCTACCCCTAAACGAAATACTTAAATCTGCAAATATTTAAAGCTAAGGCAGGACCTATAGAGAATATCCAATTTATTCTTTGAAAGACTGGAGAACGTATATCTCTTACTTTGTTCTTTGTACTTTGTTGATTTTCCCTTATAGTTGAGAAATCTTGCAGGTCTGTTCTCTGCAGGTCCTGAAATTCTCCCTTTAGAATAAGGAACAGGAAAATTCAGTGATACAGGGACTGGCTTCTTGCCAAAAACTGATACTGCCTCAGGCTTAGTACAATAAAAATCATTCAGGTGGTGGTCCTGTCACTCACTAACCTTGGAATTAATACAACATAGATGTGGAGGGAAAATGATACACTCCCCTTCTCACCACCTGACCAAACAGAGGCCTAAATAAAGAAGTATATAATAACTTTCAAATTGAAGCAGTGCTTCTTAACCTTGATTTCATGAACCTGTTTTTTAAATTTATAACTGTATTTCAATTTATTTTATTTCCTATGTAATCCTACATATTTTATTTTGTGCATTTTAAAATGTTATTCTGAGAAATAAACAGGTTTTATTTGGTAGCTAAAAGGTTTCATGACATACACAGAAAAGGTTAAAAAAAAAAAACAACAGCTAATTAGGGGAGACATAGCCATATCTTTAAAGACAATTCTAAGCAGAGAGAGGATGGCTAAATTTGGGAATAGCTTGAGTTTATGAAGGATGGTAGTAAAAACAATTTTGAAAAGCACACTGTTGTAAGATATTGGAGGGCTTCAAATGACAGGGTAAGTAGCTTATACTAAGGAGTACAGGGAGCTTCTAAAGATAATTCTGAGTAACAGAATCAAATGGTCAACTTTAGGAAGATCAATTTGGCATTATACTGCCTGTTGCAGAAAAAAAAGTTTTGTAAGATACTTTACACAAATTCTGATAATCCAAAGAAGTCCAGTATATTAAACTATAAAAGACAGGAAATATGTGGTCTTCAATGGTGGTTAATAGCCCAACTTAATTTCTAGGTAAATATATGAGATGTAGATGACAGAGTCAAGATCTGGAATAGAGAATTTCTAGGTCTGAGTTTCCTAATCTATAAAATAAGAATGGAAGCAAGGATTACAGTAGATGGTCATGAAAGCCCCTTCCAGCTCTTATATACTACAATTCAATAACAGTAATTCTGCAACTGATTTGAGCCAGATTAAGCAGACATGATGCTCTGTCTTCCCACATGATAAAGTCACATAAGGCAGAACTTCAATATAAAAGAGAATGAGAGAAAATAATACTGAAGAGAGCATTGGCCATAGTAATGAGGAATGAGCATGGAAATAACTCTAAGAAATCACAGGAGGATTTAAAAACAAAAACAAAAACAACCAAACAGGAAGAAAGGGATACAACTCTATCAATTACCTTTAATTGTAACCCTTTTTCAATTACAGATTATTGACAAGAAGTAATTATTACTTGATTAAAGACATGCTTTAATTGTGCTAAATAATCTGATTTCTTAAAAATTCTATAAATAAGTGATAGTCCAATTTTTTCATTTAGGTATAACTTAGAGCCCCTCCCTTCCAATTCCTAATACCATTACCTATTATTGCTAAATAGACAACATTACTTATTAATGTTCAATTTGCATATAAATGACATTTCTGCTAAAACACAATGGCAAGCAAAGCTCCATGATTATATCAGAAATCTGCTTAAAATTTCAAAATCAGACAAAATGGTAGGCAGTTCTCTGAGAAGGTTACTTATGACTTCTCAAAAAAAAAAAAAAAACACCTTATGACTTCTCTTTGTAAGGCAATTTCGTTATTCCCACAGAATAATCTAATCAATAGAACAAAAATAGCTTCTGTCAACATATATCTTGGCCATGATTTTGTGAGTAGCAATAAATCCAGCCAAATAAAAATATAGGATCCCAAATTCAGAATAAAGCAATATGTAACTTAGCAATTTTTTTTCTCTATCTACTAATCATTTTCTCCTATCTCTTATTTTAGTGTGTATGTATATATGCATTTTGTATATATACATTACATATTACATACTTGTATACACAATTATATTTTACATATAAAATTATAATACACATATTATAATTCTATATAAAATTCTATATTGTTCATATAATTGATTTTGTTATAAAATATATTCTAAAGGGATAGCATTAATGAAAACTACAGCCTAAATCAAAAGTTAAAGGAAAGCAGGTAGTAGATATTACAGATATTAAATGCTTTCCTTAGTACAGTAATGGTAAGTAAAACTTCCTGGCTAATAGTCTGACTCATTTTCATCAGTGGACTGATGTATTAAGAAGAATGTTAGGCCAAGGAGAGGGTTTTCCAACTTAACTGTGTTTTCAAAGACAGAGAGTTAAGAAAGCAAATTGTAAAGGATAAATTAATTTTATTTTAGTAAGAACTGCAAGGGATTTTAGAGATTATCTATTTAAACTTCTCACAATTTACATATCAAGAAACTACAATTTTAATATGGCAATATGAACAACCCAATGTTGAATTGCAGCGATAAGCCTAGAAACTTGGTTTCCAAACTCTCAATCTAGAGATTATTCTATGATACCAAACTACCACCAAGGAATTTTAAATTCAGGTTTAAGGAGTAATATGTGATTTAGTTCCCAAAGTTTGGAGGGGAACAATAGTATTGACAAATACCTCTTGCAAAAAAAAAGTCAAGCCTGAGGAAGTAATTTTTTCTTAAAAGGAGGTGTGACTCAGTGATATAGAGATAGGGTTAGGATTCTAATCCCTAGTTTTTGCACAAAACCTGTCAAATACCTCCCCCAAAAAATCCTATTGGTTTTAGGAGATTATAAATTCAATATGAATCAACCAAAACGACTAATCTTATCTTAGTCTACATTAAAGGTAGAAACAGAAAGACAGAGAAAGGAGAGGAGAGGAGAGGGAGGGAGTAAGGGAGGAGGGGGACGGGCGCGCGCAGGTGGGGAAGCTAAAACCACAAAGAAGTACAATTGCTTTAAAGCATGACTCTAACAGTAATAGAGAAAACAGTGTGAGACTACATTAGGGAAAGGGTCCGAGTGGATTAATTTAAATACAATATAGTCCCAAATGACCAGGTCATTAAACTTGTTTTTGCTATTGAAAATTTCCTCCTTTTAGCAAAGATAGATAGTCTATATAGTCAATGTTTGATTAACACTAGCTTATTTGATTATGTAATAAAGATAATAACAGTTAATATTTAGATAGCAAAGCAAATGGTATCTCACTAGATCCTCATAACAATCTGTGAGGTACCGGTTTATTGTTCTCCCCATTTTACAGATAAGTAAACTGAAGCTGAAAAAATAAAGGACCAGTCCAGGGTCACATAGCCAGTAAACATCTGAGACAGGATTCAATTTCAAGTCATACTTGGCTCCAAATCTAGTAGTCTATGAACTGTTGCTATATTACAGACCATATAAAATACAAATAATCTCCCCATACTCATCTCAAAAACTTCCATGAAGCAGTTATTTAAAATATTCATCATAATTTCTAAGTACTCATATTTTGGACAATAGTAGAAAGTTGCTATCTCAAATTCTGGGAATCTTCAAGAGTTTCCACTATGGAGAGAAAAAAAGTCCAGATTAATACAGACTTAATGAATAATAAACAGGTTCTTCAACAATTCAATTAAATCCAACGTGTGTGTGTGTGTGTGTATGTGTGTGTGAGAGAGAGAGAGGGGGGGGGAGAAAGAGAGAGAGAGGTTTCTGTGCAAGACAATGTACTAAGGATACAGGGACAAAATGAAGTTGTAGTTGTCCTTAAGGAGTGTATAGAAGAGAAAAGTACTAACAATGGGGAAAGATTAAGGAATTCTAGGCAGGGAAAGTGGCACTATAAAAAGAACATAAAGTTTCTGAGAGGTAGAGATGAGAAAGGATTGCATTTCAATCATAGAGAACAACATTTGCCATGGTATGGAGGCAAGTAACAGGAATTCAAAGAACTAGGTTGCTAGAATTCATGAAAGGAAGTATGATTTTTTAAAAAAAGGTCAGAAAGGTAGGGAGAAGCCAGATTGAAGAGGGTCATCAAAGCCTAGTTATATTTTAGCCTATAACCAATAAAAATTTATTAAAGGTTTGGGGCAGAAACTAACTTGGTGTGACCTGTGTCTCAGGAAGACTGTGTTGGCACAGTGCATTTGTTTTTCAAAGCAATCATTTTCACTACCAAATCGGAGTGAATTCATTTTTAGTAGAGTTTTGAAACAATAACTTATTCACTGGAAAATAACTCTGAAATGCAGCAAAAACTTGTTTTTTATGAAAGAAAAAAGAAAGTGAAAAAAGAGATGAAGAAAAAGAGGAAAAAAGATAAAAGATAAAGGAAAAAGATGAGGGAAGTAGGAAGAAAAGAGACAATATCTGCTCTACTATTTATGATCATTGCAACCTGCTTAAAACTTAGTTCCTTCACTTGTAAGAGAAGGAGAATAGACTAAATCCTCAAATCGTTTCCAGTTCTAAATCTTATTTGTCTCTGAGGAATAGATTAGGGGAGATTAAGTTTAACATAGTACGTTTTTTAAAAAAGAAAAAGATGGAGCAAAGAAAAGGAAAAGAAAAAAAAGGAAATCCTGGTGATTTTTAGGATTTATAAATTCAATATAAATCAAGAATGTGATGGGCAATCAAAAAAGACCCAATTTGACCTTACTATTCATTAAAGACAGAGAAAGAGAAAAGCTAAATCTACCAAGAGGTGAAATAGATTACTACAAATAGCATCTTAATTGCCAATGCAAGTTATGAGAGGCACAACATAAAAAGACACTAACAAACCTAAATAAATACAAAAGAACAATCTGAATAGTGAGGAAACTAGTAACCTTGTTATGTGTATATATATACACATATTGATAAAGAAATCGTGTTAGTTTTGTTTGGGAAATGAAGACATGGCTAACCATGATGACAGGCATTCAAGTATGTGAAAAGTTAACATGCAAAAGAAAGATACTAGACCTAGAGGCCCAAACTAGAAGAGATAGATGGAATTTCCAAGCAATCAGATTTTGATTTTCCATGAAAAAGAAAATGAAGTAATTTTCAAAAATAACCATCAGCACTCTATAGTACAGAATAGTAACATACAAATATGGTTACTAGTACATGATTGACAATGTCAAGTCTGGTAGGTCACAGTCACTAGTTGTAAAATCAAGACCATTCCAACCCACACAAATGAGCATTTCTATATATTACTGACAAAGTTCATCAGCAAGAGATGAATTCCATTAAAAATTACTGTAGACAAAATAAAATACTGTAGACAAACCCAAGAAGTATAAGAACACAATTACAAAAAACTTCTCACCCAAATAAAATCATATCTAAACAATTAGAAAAATATCAATTGTTCATGGAAAGGCCTAGTTAATGTAAGAAAAATGACAATTCTGCCTAAATTGGTCTACTTGTTCAGTGCCTAGCAATCAAACTGATAAAACATTATTTTATAGAACTAGAAAAAAATAATAAAATTCTTCTGAAAGAACAAAAGGTCAAAATATCAAGGGAATTAGTGAAAAAAAAAATACAAAGAATGGTGGCTTAGCAGTACCAAATCTAAAACTATATTATAAAGCAGCAGTAATAAAAACTACATGGTACTGGCTAAGAAATAGAGTAGTGGATCAGTGGAATAGATTATATACACATGACACAATAATCAAAACCTATAGCAATCTAGTATTTGATAACCCCCAAACTCCAGCTTCTGGAATAAGAAATCACTATTTGACAAAAAATTTTGGGAAAATTAGAAAATAATATGTCAGAAACTCAGCATAAACCTACATCTCACACTCCCTATCAAAACAAGATCAAAATGGATACATGATTTGAGCATAAAGGATGATACCATAAACAAATTAGGAGAACAAGGGATAATTTACTTGTTAAAACTTTGGAAAAGGGAAGAATTTATAAGTAAAGAAGAACAAAAGAACATTATGAAAGGCAAAATGGACAACTTTGATTACATTAAATTAAAAAGGTTTTGAACAAATAAAACTAAGAGAAACAAGATTAAAAATTAAGTACAAAGCTGGGAAAAGATCTTTACAGCCAGTATTTCTGATAAAGATCTGATTTCTAAAATACATAAAAAACTGTGTCAAATTTATAAGAATACAAGTCATTCCCCAATTGATAAATGGTCAAAGAGTATGAACAGACAATTTTCAGATGATGAAATTAAAATCATCTATAGTCATGTGAAAAAATGCTCTCACTATTGATTAGAGAAATGCAAGTTAAAAACAATTCTGAGGTACCACCTCACACCTCTCAGATTGTCTAAGATGAGAGGAAAAGATGATGATTAAATATTGGAAGGGATGTAGAAAAACTGGGGTGGAGAAATGATCCATCCATTCTGGAGAGCAATCTGGAACCATGCCCAAAGGGCAATAAAACTGTGCCTACCCTTTGACCCAGCAGCGCCATTACTAGATCTGTATCCCAAGGAAATTATAAAGGAAAGGACCCGCATGTACAAAAATCTCTGTAGCAGCTCTTCTTGTGATAACAAAGAATTGGAAAAGAAGTGGATGCATATCAATTGGGGAATGGCTGAACACGTGGTACACGAAGTAATATATTATTGTTCTATAAAAAATGATGAACAAGTAGATTTTAGAAAGGCCTGGAAAGATTTACATGAGCTGTTGCAGAGAGAAACAAGCTGAACCAGAAATACATTGTATACAATAACAGCCAGGATATGCAATGATCAACTATGAAAGATTTAGCTCTTCTCAGTGGTTCAGTAATCCAAAACAATCCCAATAGACTCTGGACAGAAAATGCCATCTGCATCTAGGAAAAGAACTAAGGAGACTGAATGTCAATCAACAAATGCTATGTTCACTTCTTTTTTCTGTTTGTTTGTTTTTTTTTTAATCTCTCCCTTGGTTTTTCTCTTTTGCTCTGATTTTTTCTCCCAACATGATTCATAATGGTGTGTTAAATGTGTATTAAAAATAAACAAAATATACAAAAGATCATCCCAAGCCTTAGTTTCACCATATTTCATATGAAAGGTCTAAGATCTGACAGTTCTAAAATTTGTGCTTCTAAAATTTTAAAATTCAGCTGGTCTTAAACTATATTACAAAGTAGTAATTCTTAAGGCAAAAAACAGAATAAGAAAAGTAGGGGTCAATCGGATTTAGGTATAAAGCATTTAGAAGAAAACTACTATAGTTGCCTAGGATGTGATTACCATAAAATACTGGGATAAAGATTCACTATCTAATAAAAAGATGGGAAAATTAGACAATATTATGGAATTAGACCAATATAACATATTACATACCAAGAATAGTTCCAAACAGATAGTGAATTTCAGGTTTACAAATGTGTGTGATACTAAGATTTCCCAGTTTGTTTATGGCCTGCTAAACATAACTGTTGCTTCCCCAAAAGAGTAAATATCAAGAATTCTGAAACTGGGTTTAGGTGATGTTTTTTGACAGGTGCTACAAGAATGTGCAGCCAGGTGTCACCCTTGGCAAACATCATCAACCAATTATTCTGGGCCTCTAGAGTTCGCAGCTCAAGGACAAGAGGATAAGATTTGCCAGATGATTTTAAAATTCAAAGTAAAAAGGAAAATGCTTAGAAAGTATAAATAAGCAAAACACATACCATTTGCTTTGTGCCAAAGTAAATACATTTCTGCATAATCACTAACCCTAAGGCATATAGTTTTATATTTTCATTTTAGGGAATATGTACGGGAAAAAATGCAAAGCTATTCGCATATTTAATCATTTAGTGAAGTCTGCATTTAACAAACACTGGGGAAGTTGTTGGTAAGGCAAAGATAAGTACTTTGGTCCTATATGTATTAAAGCCAGATCCACATACAATCATTCTCTTTCTTTTAAATTAAAGAATTCACCACTACTTTTCTGCATATTTTTAGATGTACCCTTCAAGTATGAAACCAAGAATTAAACTCATTCAGTGCTCTGATAAACATCATTTCTTATCTTTACATAACACTTTATAGCTACAACATGTTTTCTTACCATAATCCTTCGAATTGTGTAAGAATGGAGTAGTGGGGCTTTCTATGGCTGAAGGCAGTCATGGGTGTAGGCCGAATTGGGCTGATTTCCCGGTTGCGGCAATGATGAGTCCTATTAGTGCCAGGGTGTCAACTTTTTTTTTTTTTATACAAATTTTACAAATTAGAAAAATAAGCTCCAAATGAATTTAGTGACTTTTTCAGGATCATAAAACTAATAAGGAATAAAGGCAGCAGATTCCAAAACCAGTTGATTTTCCACTAGTACACATTGTGTTTCTAAAGAAAAGATTATTGGATTAGGAGTGAGAAGACAAGAATAATCTGACACTAAGTGTTACTTCGAGCAAGTCACTATAATACCTTCCTGAGCCTGAATTTCACCCTCTACCAAATGAAAGATTTTCTAAAATCTGACAATTCCAAAATTTTGTGCTTCTATGAAATTTAGCATTTCCTAAACTATATTATGAAGTAGTTAATTCTCAAAGCAACTTTGATACTGAATTAAAAAAATACATCAGAGGAACAGATTAAGTATAGAGCATACTAACACTAATAATAAACTAATAAAACAAATAGAAATAGAATAAAACTAATATAATAAAAATTATGTTACAATTCTCTTTTATTGTCCTGACTCAGTTTTCCTAATTATCCTGACTCAGTTTCTCTGTTTCTCTAATTGTTCTGCTTCAGTTTATCAGTTCAAAGCTTAGTCTTTCAAAACCTCCCCTCCCTCTTTATCAGAATATTTGATAAGAATAAAAGACCTTATGTTTTAGAATGCCTCTCCCCATCCCAAACTATCAGAATATCAGATACCTTCTTATCAAGATGCCTCTCCCCATCTCCGAGGTTCCTACCTCCCCCATCTCTGGAAGCTTACCCCATCCTGTCAGAGTCCCATTCCTGCTCTCAGCACCCTGACTTCACCCCTGCCTCAGTTTACCCCCTGAGTCTGAGCCATATATATATATATGTCATTGAGAACTCACATTTTTTGCTGGATTCTTGGAGATGACAGTCTCATTCAGCCCTGGGACCAAACCATGGATCCATTTGGTCCCAGTAAATCTCTTCCTTTAAATAAATTATTAAATACTCTCTAATCTCTATCTTGCCTCACTTTCTCCAGCATTACAGGAGTACTAAGGATTTAAGTGTTTTGCCCAGAGTCACCCAGTACCTATCTGAAAGAGGACTTGAATCTAGGTCTTCTGTCTTCAAGGTCACCTTTTTCTCCCCTATACCAGGCTGAATCTCAAATGGGAATGAACTGGCTAATTCTCTGATAGAAATTTTCAGTGATGGATGACTTCACTGCAAATTCCCTGTATTTAATAACATACTGCAGTAAATTAGATTTATGGATGGATGGATCATGATAAAATTTTAATATTTTATCCTATAAATTTCCACTGGATTTGGCTTATGCATGAATAGTTTACTACTGTTTTTAGACAGCTATTTCCTAAATGTTTTTAAATCTATATTCATTGCATAAGACATGGGAATTGCTACAAGATAGGATTGCTACAAGATAGTGTACTTCAGAATGAAACCTTAGTTAACACAAACCTTTTAACATTAATATTAAAAGGTGTTTATCACAATGCTTAGGTCAACATTGCCCAGTCTCATGAAGTAGAAAGGAATGTGTTAGAAACAATCTGTCATGTTTCCTCACCCTTAATCAAACATTAGGTTGTATTACAATGCAGTTGCTGTCTGCAGATGTCAGACATTCAACTCTTTTTTAAGTCTGCCATAGCAAGGGAATAAAACATCCCAATTCAAGAGAAGAATGTAAGCACTAAGTTTTAGTGGATTCATTTTACTGAATAATGATCTCCAGGGTAGTATATAGCTAATAGATAATATCCTCTCTCCTTTACATACTGGCAGAAGGTCAAGTTTTCAAGAGATGATATTAATTAGTTGATCTGATTAAGTTACCTAGATTTTGTTGAGGAAAAGAGAAACTCACATTTCTATACTGTTTTAAAGATTTACCACTGAACATTTTCTATAGTGCTTTAAAAATGCAGCATTAAGCTTTAGTACCAATAAACATTCACACTTGCTCATCAGAAATTCTGTCATCATAGTTTCTTTCATCCAAAAACCTCAAAATCATCCCTCTCTGTCACTGCCTTTTATGATTGTTATCACTTCTTATGTACCAGAAAAGCATATACTTCAAAACTTCAAGGATCTGTGATTTCATAGATGCTTGGTGAATATTCCCTCTTTATGCAGATGACAAATTCTCAATATAATGTAACTTTCGGGGTTGATGTGGCAAAAATAATTTGACACCTGATAACCATCCTCTGGAGATGAACCTCTCTGATTTGATTAAGCTGGTAATGTGCTGCACATGACATACACATTTCAGGGATCCTAAAATCCTTATAAGCATAATCCATTCCCCATCCTCTACCACTAGATTCCCTATTTCCATTACCCTCTATTCCGCCTCCTCTCCAAGTCCCAACCAAAAGCCACAAACCTCTATAAAATGTTTATTTAAAGAACAATGAATTTCCTTTTATCCTTGATTTTTTCTTCTCCCACTCCTTCCATTTTCTAGTTATCACTGATACTTGGCTACTCTAAAGATGCAGCTTTTCTGGACATCCTTTCCAGTACTCAATCCCTTTGGTTCACTGTTTGAGGTGAAAGAGTTAGAATACATCTTGCTCCCTTGAAATGGAATTGCCATTTCTAGGTTTTCCCTCTTTCTCCATCACTCACTAACCACACAATCAAAATCCTAGTAACTATTACCTACAGAATCCATGTTACTACTCTCCTTCCTTCCTCAATAAAGTTTACATATGATTGTCAAAGTTTGATATTTGGTATATTTTCTCTACTCCCTACCTGTTGCTCTCATATTTGAGAACTTCAACATACAAATGGACTCTTACCAAAACATCCTAACCAGTCAGTTTCTCAACCTATTCAGTTCTCTTGAACCTCACTCACTTCAGTCACCCAGAAAAATGGTCATCACCTTGATATTACAAATGTGCCACTTCCATGCTTAAAAACTTTCAAAATCCCCTTATCTGATTATATTATATTGGCTTTCCACCACTCTCTGCCTTCCTTTACAAAACTTCATTCTTCATTCATACCATGACCTCTAATTCCTTCATCCTTCAGTTCTCTCTTAGGCAATCTCCTGTGCCCTAACCAATCTCTCCTCTTTTCCCTATCATGAATGCTTGGTGAATCAAATAAACTCTAAACTGTTCTCTATATTGTCCCAGAACCTTTTGCCTTGAAGCACTTCTACAATTCACTGCCATTAGTCCTACACATGTGCTGCTGAATAGAGGTAGAGAAAACCATACAACTGTTCTGATCAGGTTTACTACAAATTTATGTTGTATAGACTAAACTAGGCCCTCACTACTGCTGGGAAATCTTACTATATCACCTTTATCAGTTTTATTCCATTTTTAACAATAGTTCAACCAAATCTTTTCTGCTTTATAACTTTGAGTGACTGCTACTTTTCTTTTATATTAAATGTCCTATGGGCAACATTGCACAAGTAAATAAAATAACTCATTTTTGTAGCTGAGCAAAGAATAGCATGTAAGACATTGTCCAGAGAGGCACTGAAAGATATTAAATACAAAAAAAAAAAAAAAATCACAACACGGATGATATGAACCTTATCCTATTTTCATGTGATTCTGATATATTCCTATAGCGTTAGACATTTTGAGAGTTTTTTGTTCTTTGAAACTTGAGCATGGGAATTTGGGGTGGTACCATCAATTTAAAAAATTTTTACATTTCTGTGGGTCAATATTATTTAGAGATAACTATAAGCAACAGTTGATTTGTGATAATAGTCTAGATATAATGCAGTTTATTGCTCGAGTTCTCCCAGGATATTTTGAGTTTTATACTTTTAGTATGGAAATTTGACATGTTAGTTGATGATGATAACAATAACAATTATAACAATAATAGATAGCAAACTGTGAAAATGTAATTCTAGATATCAGATCATGTCTTGCTAAGTAAGTGTTAAAAGTTTTATTACTTTCAGTGATTGCTACACAATTTCTGCTATTCTTGAACCAAGTTTACATTTATCTCTAATCTGGTCTTCTTGAGAATCAATGAGAATTAATATCATAATTTATAAACACACATTTATCCCACATATAATTCAGATATTTCTTTAATGTTTCATTGAGGGCTTATCATTGGTGGGCTTCATAAAAGATGTTATCACTTATGGTTCTTTTGATTCCACTGTGAATCATAGAAGTTCTATATTAAGGTCAATCACTTCCAGTTCATCTGCCACAAAACCAATGGTGTATACAAATTATTAGTATTTACTATTGCATAAGGGATGTCTACTTGCTCCAAAATTTACTTCTACAGTTTTCTCTTTTTATAACATGCTTTATAGGGGTGATAGGTTTTGTGTTTCATTAATAATGAATTGGTTTCTGTCAGACTTTCCAAATCTGTTATAATTCATTTTATAGTTCCAAAGGTGTATGTTATGACTAGTACTACATAGATGCTAATTTTTTTAAAAGTATTTTTAGTATTCAGTTATAATTTCAGGATGCAGTTTTTTTTTTTTTAACATATTCAATCATAGACTTCTTTCTTAATGTTTGATGTGGTCAAAGGAGACCAAGATATATTTATAGGTATTGCTTAGTGTGACCTCTAGATTCAAGTTTAAAGTCTCATTCTTATCATAACATGAATTGTCAGAGTGAAAAAAACCTTAAAAAAAAAACTTCAATATTTTGTAGGGATGGCACAAAAATTAAGAGGAAGAGTGAGCAGGAATTTACCAAGATATTTGTCTTTCTCTTTTTTAAAAATCACAACTTCTTATAAAATTTGTTTTGTTGGGCTTGAACAAAAGAATGAATAGTTTTCCAAGAAGATCATCTATAAGAAAAAAGACTACAATGGCAAAGCAGGTGCTCCAACCAAAGAACATATAAAGGATGTCACCCACAGATTTTTGTTGTTCAATTGTTTCAGTCATATCTGACTGTGACCCTATTTGAGGTTTTCTTGGCAATGACACTGGAGTGATTTGCCATTTCCTTCTCCAGCTCCACAGAAAGAGTAGGGTAAATACCAATCTGTGGTCTAAGTAAAAATCCCACATTCAATGGGGATCAGATTATGGGGATTTTTGTTTTTTAAGGGAAAATAAGTAAAGGTAAGAATATTTCATTTTAAAAATGTTTTAAATTAGTAGTTTATCAAAGGCCATGCTTTACAGTAATGTAAACCATTTAACAAAGGTATACTTTGCTACCAATTTCTGGTATTACTGTATGAGTTTAAAGTTGATAAGTTTTTATCCTAGAATACAACTGTTGACAGATGAAGTGTGGGGAAACAAAATGATAACTTCTAATTTTTGAGTCTTTGTCAATAAATATTTGGGCTGGATCAAAGGCTTTATTTTTATACCTAAATTTACAGCTTGTAAGAAATAATTTTTGCCAACTGTACTAAGACATAAAGAGTGCTTTCAAATCATGGTGTTTTTACTCAAACTTCCACAGAATAGACATATTATAAAGGCAGGAAAAAGTCATTTGCTTTATTATTATTATTGCTTTATTTATTATTATTCTTATCATTCTAGAAATTTTGTGACAGTAGTGTCATCATATCTTTGTCTCCCAGTGAAATAGTATAATAAATATCCTCTTAGACTATAATCTCATCAATGATCTTGGCTTGACTTTTATTTATTTAACTTAAAATCTGAGCATATGCATGAGGGTCAGCTAGAGCCCTACCTGGACTGCTTAGATGTGAGTTTAGCTGGAAATCAATGCTCCATTTCACTTATGCCTACTAAATGCCAATGTGTACACTATGTAGGTGTGTGGGAGTTGGGGAAGAAAAGAGTGTTTGAATATATTCTCTAGCTAGCATCATGTAGAAATGATTATTAAAAGTTTATACATACACTCAAATACAGAGAGGAGTTTTATAAGCAGAGAAAATCATTTGATACTTTAAAAGATAAATTACAGGAAGGATCTATCAGACTTGCAATCTCCTCCTAGAAAGTCTAGTGGTGTGGGGGGAAATGCTGAATTTGTTATGTAGAGGGTTGGAAGTTCATTTCCTACTCTTGATACAATATTTGTGTGACTCTGGAATCAGGAAAATTTAGATTCAAGTACCGTCCTCAACTAAGAAAGTCACTTAAATTCTCTGAGCCTCAATTCCTTCATCTGTAGAAAGTATGTGAATAGGAATGAAATGTTATAATGCAATTAAGCAATGATTAATAGGAGGAATTCAGAGAACCTGGGAAGATGTGTATGTGTTATTGTTGAAAAAATGCAATAAGCCTAGAATATCTATTGATTACCCTTCTTATAAAATCAATTCCTGAAATCTAATTGACCCACCCAAAACTTATTCTTTGTTTTGTGATTTTATTATATTTTGTCAGGATGTATTAAAAAATGTACATGAAAAGATCACTAAAGAGAATTCAAACTGAGTAACCAAAACCAATAATGGATCAGAAGAAAAGATGAAATATAATTCCTTCATTTTGACAAGCAAGCAAGGAAATCTGAAGCTAAATATTAGATATAATGTCAAAATATGGTCACTCTATCAGTTATCTTTACTGACTTGTTTTTCACTATACTAAGGGAGCATCTAATCCTGGGATTTTGTTGGGAGACTGGAAATATTCATAAGTGATACTCATTTTTATATGAGGGAACTGGATTAGATGAGCTCTAAGGCCTCTTCTATCTGTAATCTCATCATATTATGAGCTTATAAACTTTTTTATGGCAGTGTGATTTTCAGAAAGCTCTAACACATAACTTTCTAAAATTTAAGTTCTCATTAGGCTTGATCAGAATAATAGCCTTCTCTAACTAACACACACACACACAGATATGCATATATATAATTTTAACTACAATAGTAAATACAATAGTTATACTATTGTAGTTAAAATTACCATAACGCTTAGATCAGGCTCTTCTCCGACTGGACCAGGACCTAGAATTGTGACTTTATAGAATATCATCATTTCTAAATTATTAAGCCTAATTTTCTCCATTTACATATGAGAAAACTGAAACCTAACAAGAAAAATAGTGAAATTTGTCATAACTTAATTCATATCCTACCTGTCTTCTTAATTTTTAAGGACCCCATAATTTTAAAAATATATTATTTTTTTTCTTTAATGGAAAAACTTTAAAGAAAAGAGATTGAATTTCCCATGGCTCTTTAGGTAAATAACTAGAAGATGAGCTATTCCTATGGGTTCATAGCTCATATCTGAAGCAAATTTTAAGATTATATCATCCAATGACAGAAAAGAAGACTGAAGTTCAGAGATGTTAGGCGGTTTACAAAGATAATAAGGAGGAGAGGAAGCATTTGAACCCAAACCATTATTTTTGACTTATTTGATTTTGCCTCTCTCCATAGCATGCTTGAGAAAAATTTCTACCTTAGATATTTTATGTTTAAAAAATTATGGTCATTTATAGGGAGGTGGGCTAGAAGGATTCACAGATATCATTTAGTCCAACCACTTTTTCTAGAAAAAGAAAAAAAAAGGCAAAGGGATGGAGAGACATCGTCAAAAGGTTAATACAGTATTTAGTAGTAGACTCTGATTTGAACCTGAATTTTCTAATTATAAAAGTTTTTTCCACTATTCTAATATTTCCCCAAAATAACAAGCTAAGTCAGCTTACACATTGTGGATCCTTTGTTTACACAACAGTAGGGCACATAAAATAGAATAAGATTTTTTTAAATTGCTTAAATAAAAATTAGGTTTCCACTGAATTTAACATTCAGAATCTGAAATGTTTTTCATACAATTACTTGTAACTTGCAGGTTTCATTGTCCTCTATTTATAGTATTTTAGGGCATAGAACTTCAAAAAGCACAGGGATGTCAAGACTATATAGCAAATTGGCTTTGAAAAATGACCAGGCTACCCTCTCCTCGGCAGGGACTCTGGGAGTAAAGAAAGCAAAATCGACATTCTGAACTACCAACTAAAAATAGCGTTTTGTTTATAAGTTCTGACAAGACACTGGAATATTCTCTCATAAGCACTTTGTCCATAGTATTCCTCTGAATTTATATTCTTTTTCTTCAGAGCAATGATTTGTGCTCCTTTCATATCTCTCCTAACAGATCATAAGTCCCTTGAGGACAGGCAGGATGCTTTTTTTTCCCCACCTTTGTAACTCCCTCAGTGCAGACCATAGTACTTTGCATATAAAAGGGCTTAAAGTTTGAACAGTGGATATACTCTGATTTAATACATTCATACATCACCGTTTTTTGATCCCTCTTCAAACAATGGCCAGCCACTTGGTTTCTGTTTATTTTTAATGGAGATAACAAAAGAGTAGCTACAAATATTTGGTGTAGATATAAAGCTACATTCTGTTTTGTTTTTTGTTTTTTTTTTAAATTTCTTGGTATATATTAACAATAAAGGGATTTCTGGGTCAAAAGTTATTAATTGTTTAGAAATTTTTCTAACTTAATTCCAAAATGTTATCTAGAAAGCCTGGGAAAATTCACAGTTCCACCAATTATGTATTTATTTATATGTTTATCTTTCCACAATCCCTTCAAAATTGACTACTGTCTTTTGTTGTTTCCCCCAGTTTTACAGAAGCAAGGAAAGAACTAAAGGATTGAACTCAGAATTGTCTTAATTTGTATTTCTATTGTAATTTGATTAGTAGCATTTCATATGGCTGTTGATAATTTGCATTTTTATTCTTCAAAAAAAAATTATTTATACCCTGTGAATAAATATCTACTGGGGGTTAACTAAATAATAGTGTAATAAAATATCATTGCACCATAGGAAACAGGAAAAAAGATAGCAAGGTTAAAATGCACTAGAGCGTAAAAAACCAGGAAAACAAAACACACAATGACACCAATAATAGAAATGGGGAAAAAAAAAAAAACATTCTAAGGCCAGTTTGGGTCCAGAATAGTTAATGAAATACTTTCTTTTTCTCAGTAGAAAGGGGAGGAGAAACCACAGGAGCAAAGACTACAAACTGCTGTTGTATTGTAAATAGGTTTTTCTTAACAATTTTTTCTTGTTATAAGGGAGGATTCAAAAAGAAGGAGCATATCAGAAAATAACTGACATAAAAAATAATCTTGTGGGCATTACAAAACAGGCAAAGACTCAGATTAGCCATTCTGATTGTAGTTTGCCAATCCCTATATAATGGATAAAGAAGTATACTTATTGAAATGAGCAGAACCAGGAGATCATTATACACTTCGACAACGATATTGTATGAGGACGTATTTTGATGGAAGTGGATTTCTTTGACAAAGAGACCTGAGTTTCAATTGATAAATGACGGACAAAAGCAGCTACACCCAAAGAAAGAACACTGGGAAACGAATGTGAACTATCTGCATTTTTGTTTTTCTTCCCTGGTCATTTATACCTTCTGAATCCAATTCTCCCTATGCAACAAGAGAACTGTTCGGTTCTGCAAACATATATTGTATCTAGGATATACTGCAACATATCCAACATATAAAGGACTGCTTGCCATCTAGGGGAGGGGGTGGAGGGAGGGAAGGAAAAAAAAAAATCGGAACAGAAACGAGTGTCAATATAAAGTAATTATTAAATAAAAATTAAAAAAAGAACTATACTTAAAAGTCAAGACTTCAAATTCTGCCCTTAATATATATTTGCACTTAACCTCCCACTGCCTCATATAACTTTCTAAAATCTTTAGCTATAGAAAACTTGCTAGCTGAATTAGTGGAAGGAATTTCCACAGCAGCAGTTCCTTGCATCAATGTTATCACTTAAAATAAAAATGGATAATCATACAAAGCAAAATATGTTAAAAAAAAAAAAAACTTCAAAAATGTATAGGATGGTGGCACAGAAATACCAATTTAAATATATCTTTACAAAGAAAAAAAGTAAAAAAAAAAAAAAAAAAAAAAACCAAAAAAACAAAACTTGATAAGATTAAATATCCTTTGAGGAAGATAAGATGTTGCCATTTGTTGGACTTACTTCCAAATTCTACTCTTGAAGTTTAAAATTACCTACTCAAACTTCTAAATATTATTGTTTGATTAATGTTGCTTAATATTTCCTCTGTGCTTCAAAAATATGAAACTGGCATCAATATGATGATCAGTTCTGCCTCTTGTATGTAATAATTTCTATGGATTAAGGTTTAACAAAAATATTTAAGATTTATGGGTTTGTTTCTTTTTTAGTTAAAAATTTTTGTTATTTTTAAAAAATTGGACAAATTCTGTTAACTAGCATGTACCCATGGCTATCAGAAAACATCTGGTAATGCAAGAATATTCCCTATCTGGTAATGCAAGAATATTCCCTATCTCCTTGCCTTTTCCACCTCTCATGGAATTAGCAATTTCTTGCACAAATTTATAATTTAAGGGACTTTAGAGATTACTCCCAAGTACTTTTACAGAAGAGGTAAGAAACAAAGGCCCTCAGAAGAGAAGTTAACTTCCATAACCTTCCATTCACCTAGAATTACAACACTGGAGTCATTTTTGTTTTGTAGACTATTGCAACAGTTTACTAATTGACTGTACTGTATTAAATCTCTTCCCATTACATCCTCCACAAAGTCAAAGCAATTTTTTTTCTAATTCAGGTATGACTATATTACTCTCCTACTCAATAAACTAATGGCTCCCTATTAGCTCTAACATTAAATATTAATTCTTCTGATAGTTAAAATTCTTCACAAATTACATCTAACTTCTCTTTCTAACCTTATTATACATTGCTCTTCTTCCACAAACACTGAAGTCCATAAAGACTGGCCTTCTTGTGAACCCTCACATATAGCATTTCACCTCCCATTTCTATGACTCTGAAGAAGTCCCTCATTCCTGTAAAGATTTCATCTTCACCTCTGTCTTTTAGAATTTTTTAGTTTCTTTCCATGCTTAACTCATGTAATCTCCTTATATGCATGTGTGTGTGTGTGTGTGTGTGTGTATGTACAGTGACAAAAGAATTTTAAAAGTAGTCCAAACTGGAGCAGTCTCTAACCTGTGGGAGGCTGGTAAGTTGGGAATCAAACAGTTTAATTGTTAGTTAGCATGACAGATGTAGTTGATCACTTTTGTTGGGCACATACCTATAGCCCTAGTTTTCAGGTCAAGAGCCCAAAGGAAATAAGGATAAATATGAAAATTATAAATCCCAATTCTAAGCTTTTGCTGTGTTTGAGATCATCCAGAGGGTGAGTGCAAAGGACTGCTGTTATGCTAAGTTAAGGGCTGAAAAAAAAAAGGGGGGTCTTCTAATATCTTGACTACCTACATACACACAGATATAAATATAAAATATATAGATCACAAAATGTAAGCTATTTGATGTCTCATCTTCCTGACTCCAAAAGCAAAGCCCTATCCATTATATCATCTAGCTGAATTCAATCTTATGGGAGTTGAGCTTGAAGAGCTGATAGATAAATATTTTTAGGAGTTAAGAGGAATGATTATTTTTTTTTACTAATTTTAAAACCAGTTGGGGCGCTAGTAGGTATAGTGGATGGAGCACCAGTCTTGAAGTCAGTAGGACCTGAGTTCAAAACTGACCTCAGATGCTTAACACTTACTTCCTGGCTATGTGACCCTGAGCAAGTCACTTAACTCCAATTGCCTCGGGGGAGGGCGGGGAAGGGGACTCAGGACTCAAAGAACTTCATTTTTGTGATAAATGGCCAATTATTTGTAGGTTAGTTATTAGTAGGTTTTTTTTTTCCTTTTCATTGCCTCATTCAAAGCCTACTCTATATATGTGATAAGGCTGAGGAAGAGACATTCTTTTCAATCTTGGGCAGAACTTCAATAACAGGGAGAGCTTAAAAAATATTTTCCTTATAACATTTATTCTCTAATTTTTAACCAATCAGAGTTGATTTCCAACTTAAACATTCAGGTGATCTTATGGTAAGAATGGGGAAATTCTGACCAAGAATACCACCGATCCCAATTTATTGATTATCTGCTAACCTGATTGATAAATTGTTTATCAATTACCCAGAAACTATGTCTCCCGGGCTTTTTATTTGTCACATAGTAGAACAGCAATGAGGACAAAGGAATAGAGTTCAAAAGAAATATTAGAGCCACATAGTTCTACATACATACTCCAATCTACTTCCTAATCCTTCAATTAGTGTTTAATTGCTCATTGGTTAGTGTAATCTTTATTAAAAGCTCAATGATGTTCTCTTTTTCTTATATGTATCTCAATACTTACTAGAGTGCCTGGCACATGGTTTCATCAATGTTTAATGAATTGGGGGGCAAGGGGGGGGGGAAACTTCAATGCTACATCCTTAGATTGTTTCTATGGACAACACTGACAGTTTGCAAATACTTTAATGTCCTAGTTTGTATTATTTAGGCACAAAATTTGCTTCTGGATCTTAATTTCTGGATTTTTTTTTTGTTTTAAATAGATTCTGCCAGAGAGCAAAAGAACAAACTAACTAGAACATTACAATAGTTAAAAAAAATAAATAAATAAAAGTTACCCATCTAAATATTCTCTCTATTAATCTGGAACAAAAAAATTAAGATCTAGTGTACATAAATATCAAACTCTAGCAACTGTGCATGAGTCAGGCAGCAAAGTACAGTGATTGTCTTACAAGAAATAATTTTTCCCCTTCTGCCTTTTTAAACTTGTTTTATCGACTATTCTCTTCAGCTATATTTTAAGAAAGAACATTAGCCTCAATTTTCAATGCTTTCTTTTGCATCACAGCTATTTATTTGCTTTCCTATTCTCCTACTTTCTATCTACAGAGTCCTTTGTTCTTTGCTGCTGCTTTTTACAATTCAACAAATATTTAAGTGCCTACTATGTACAAGGCATTAGCATGATGTGCTATGGATGTGCTAGGAATAAAGAGCTGAAATGCTCCTTTTCTTTAAAGGACTTTCAGTCTATGGAAGGAACTAGACAGGAAGGAGAATTGTTAAGCAATTTTGAGATATAAAAATTTGAGATATGAATAAGAGAGAGCTGCCAGCTTATGACTGCTCTTTTCTCAGTGAAGCATTGGTCAAAGTCTTTGCCACAAAGGAGAGTGGTGTGGATGACAGACTGACAATGGCAGAAGGAGATATAATAGAATCCAATAGGTAAGAGACTATATTACTAGGGAGAGTAAACCCTGTTTACTTCAACTTATTCTTAAGCAAAAACTCTGGAACCAAAGGAATTCTACCAAGCTGTATTGCATATGTGTACATAAACACATCCCTGGAGAAGGAAGACTACTCAAATATTTTTGCCAAAAGAGTCAGACATGACTGAACAATTGAACAACAATATAAACATACATGTGAATGAACAGATAAATAAACTATTATTGGCATATTAAAGATGTCTGAGGTCTGCCAACTTTGCATTGCATTCACAAAAGACTCTACCCTTCCTTTGGTTTGCTATCAGACCTCATCTTCCCCTAATCCTATACTTTGCAACGTGGGTCACAGTATGCCAGAGCAAAATTGAGACCCAAGGGAGGTGGGATAGTAAAAATGTTTCCTTCTATCCCTTTATCTCCTCTCCCCTTCCTCTCCTTCCCCCTCTCCCATCGCGCTCTCTCTCTCTCTCTTTTTTTCTCCTTCCCTCCCTCCCTCTCCAGTAAATCTATGTGCTAGGAGAATAGGAAATCTATATATAATAAATCCAACAAATTCAGAGTTTTCTTGTCAAAAACATTAGAATGGTTTTCCATTTCTTTCCCCAGCTCATTTTTACAGGTGAAGAACTGAGACACACAAGGTTAAGTGATTTGCCAGGATTATACAACAAATCTGTCTGAGGCCAGATTTGAACTCATGAAGATGATTATTCTTGATTCCAAGCCCAGTGCTTTCTCTACTGCACCACCTGACTATATTTGTTTTATCTGGGATCTAAAATTGTATTAGCATATCATTCTTTAAAAAAAAAAAACTTTTAAAAATCATATTTTAATTTCACTTTGGGTATAATTAATATCAACATGACCAAATCGTGCAAGAAGAAGAAAAGAAAGAAGAGGGAAAAGAAGTGATGGGAATAACTGTATTTTTAATAAACATGGCTTTATGAATCATGTTGGGAAAAAAAATCAGAAAAAAATGGAAAACCCATGGGAGAGAGAAAAAAAAAAAAAAAAACAGAAAGAAGTGAACATAGCATGTGTTTTATATTCAATTTCCACAGTTCTTTTTCTGAAAGCAGATGGCATTTTTAATCCAAAGTCTATTGGGATTGCCTTGGAATCACTGAACCACTGAGAAGAACCAACACTTTCATAGTTGATCATTGCACATTCTTGCTGTTCACCTAACTGCCCCTCACAAAGTCTTTCTTGTCCACCCACTGTAAATTATCTTTTCTTCCTCAAACTTTCCAGATTTTGCTTGTACTTACTTATGCATACACCACTTCTATTTTGTTTTAGTTAGTGTACCATTGTAATTTCCTTCATTGTCTATTGTCATCTTCTTGACATATTAAGGACATAATGTACAAATGTACAAACAAATATGTAAGCTGAATTGTTGATGTAATTGAATATCCATTTGCAGTTACTACTTGCAAAGAGCAACCTAGGGAAATCAGATGCCACTCAAATTTAAAATTGTCACTCCCTCCTTTTTCTTCAGATGCTAGATAGATCTTAATTCAGTTCAGCTTTCAATATATTATATGCCGATGGTTCGCTAGCATTTCCTGAAAAATGTTGTAGGTACACTCTTTCTTAAGCAAATACAATACGTAAAAATCATGTATCAAAAAATATGTAAAAATATATCACACAAGATTCAAAAGAATTCACCACAGGAAGTAGTGATGATGATTTTAAAGAGCAAGACCATAATCTTTTAATCATTCACAAATATTCTACCACATCTACAATTCATCACTGAAAATTTTTATGGCCATAACCTTCTCACCTACCATTTCTCCCTGTGCCTTTCTCCTTATAAACCCATATCCAGCTTCATAACAAACTTCAGTAACTCCAGCACACATTAGGTTTCTTAAGTGCTGGGCTCCCTTTCTTCCCTTCAAAATCTCATATTTCCAATGACCAGTTTTAACTATACTATACTCCTCTAGAGTATACTAACTATACTCCTCTTGACTCTTGAATTCTTTACTCCACTTTTACAGCATTTCTTTTATAAACCCAAACCTAAATTACTCAATCTTTCTTCTTCCAACCTACCAAAAACTGCCGAATTCAACTGGAGGAAGTTATAAGAACAGGGCATACTGTTGTAATCTGATCTCAGCTGAGCCTTCCTGTTACTGTTCCTTTCCTCCCAAATCATTTAGCATTTAACTACTTTGCATATATTTATACCTATTTACTTTACATTTATATTGTATATTTTTATATATGTTTGCTATCTCTCTCATTGTAAATAGGTTTTATTTTATTATTTTGACTTTTAAAACCTGTGCTGGTATAGTATATCTGCTTAATATATTCTTGCTTTCTGATTGATTAAATGCAAATATATCACATCTCTCTCCTTTTCTAACATCCAATAAAGTACCTTATCTCATATTTTATTGTAAAAAAAAAATGGATATACAGTAAAAAAAACTAAATTCTCCCCTCTCCTTCATAATTCTACATTTCAAATTACCTCAACCATTACATTTTCTTTTCCTTTGCTCCAAACTCTGTGAGAAGATTGCTTTTCTTGTAATTACAATTTTCTCTTTGTGTCCTTGTCTCCACCCATTCCCATATTTATTAGCTTGATCCTTGAATTATCCCATATACTTTCTTCACATAATTTCCAACTAACTTCTTCCCGGGTGCCTACCCAGATCACTACTTCCCTACTCTCAATCCCTACCTATTATATAATTCCCTTATCCAAACAACTTCAGTGGCTACTTATGCTTCAAATCAATTACAAAATTTTCTATTTTGTTTATAAAAAAGTCCTTCACAACCTTTCCTCATCCTATCTTTACGATTTCCTTAGACATTACTGCTCCTTCTGTTCTGTGATCCAGATTTCTTTCTGTTCCTCAAAAAGGAAAACGAAGAAATGTTTCCATACTTTTGCAACTTTTGACAGTTTTTTTAAAAATTAATGAAACAAGCATTTGTACATACTTTTCCCTCTTCCTTTCTTTCCAATTCATTTTCTAACTGATATATCCTTCTTGGTCTCCTTTCCATCCATGTTCCATCATTTCTACATGGATATACCCTAACATTCTGTCCTGGGCCAATTTGTATCTTTACAGCCTTTTAGCGACTTCACCCAGATCAACTACCTCATTGAGCAGTGGTTCTCAAAATACAGTCCTCATACCTGAGACATAGTCAGGGAGTCCATGAGATCAAAAGTCTTTTCATAAAAATATTTAGATGTTATTTGCCTTTTCATTCTCATTTTCTCACAAATATGCAATGTAGCTTTCCAAAGGCTATATAACTTAAGAATTAAAGATTTAGATTCAAATATGAAGACAGTTAATATTTCATTTGTAGAATTGCACTTTTACCTTACAAATTAATAAAGCCACATATATGGTTGGATCTGCTCTTTTGCTTTTATCTGATCCATATCAGTATAAACTAATCATCAAAGATCTGCTTTTATGTAAATGCTTAGAAATAAACACATGTGGTGCTGAAATATTTAAAATGTCAAATCAACTTTTTTGAATACTTTGGTTTAGCTATATCAACATTTACATTAATGATACAAAAATTATGCATCTCTACCTGGACATCCCATAGGTATCTCAAACTCAACATGTTCAAAACTGAAATCACTATTTTACTTCTAAACTCATACTTCTTTCCCTACTTCTCTATTTTTGTTAAGGGATTCTGATTTCTCATGCTTTGAATTTTTGACAGGACATTACAAGGTGAGATTTCACATTCTTCTCTTCAAAGTATCAACCTTGTCATCACCAAATTCTTGATTCATCACTTTACTCTCCCCCCACATCCCATTTGTTGTCAAATCTTATTGATTCTATCTCACTTCTGTCTTCTTTCTCCTCACACCACAACCAGTCTGAGTCAGGCCCTTATCACTTCTCTTATTGACTATTACAACATGGATATCCCTGAATTCAATATTTTTCCTTTTTAATTTGTCTTTCACAGAACTGTCAGAATGATATTCCTAGAGCATGATTGAGTATAACCAGTCACACTTTCTCCTTCTTACCTGCAGGATAAATTCTTCTGTTTGGAATTTAAAGTCCTTCACAATCTGGCTCTAGACCACATTTCTAGGCTGATTACATATTATTACCTCTACATGTCAGCAGAATCTGTCCATTTGTGCTTTCCCTTGTTTATAATATAATCTGTTGTTTTTGTGCATTGCCCCTCACACCTAGAATACTACCCATAATCACCTTCATCTCTAGACTATCTAGCTCCCTTCAAAGCTTAGTTACCACTTCCTTCAATAGATCTTTTCTGATTACTCCTAATGCTGATGCCTCCTTCCCAATTTCTCTATATTTATTTTGAATACATCCTGCATTTTTCTAGTTGTTGAACCATTTTAGTCATGCCTTGGTGACCTCATTTGGGTTTTGGTTGGCAAAGATTCTAATGGCTGACCATTTCCTTCTTCAGCTCATTTTATAGATGAGTAAGTTGAAGTAAACAGGGTTAAGGGACTTGTCCAGAGTCACACAGCTAGCAAGTGTCTGAGGTCATATTTGAATTCAGGAAGCTGATTCTTCCTGAATTCAGACCTGATATTCTATCTGCTATGTCACCTAGCTGCTCTTAATATACTGTATTTATTTATTTACAAATGTGAAATTATGGCCAAGTTTATATGTATAGTGTCCTGGTGACACCAGGTGAAGGGAAATATATTCTGGCTGGCAATTGAAAGATTGGAACCTCAAAAATTATCCAATGTGATGATATACATCTATCGTTATGGTTCCACTATAACAAAAAAATAAATAGTTCTACTTTTTAAAGGATAAGAACATAGGAAAAGAACATTGAATATTTAATTTCCCTAGGGTTAATGAATAACCTTGCAAAACAAATTACCTTAAATAGGTTGCTTCTTCAAAGCCTACTATAAAGATGGATGAAAAGGAATCACAGCTGGGTAAAAACAGGGCATTATAACTTCTTTTAATTTAAACACTTCAATATTTCAAGCAACTGGTATTTCATCCAGTGTCCCTATTCTGCTATTCCTGCAGACTGTAACCTCCTTATGTCTTAGTGAATGTTTGGGTTCTTGCTATTTAATGTTTTGGTGAAGAATTTCCCCCTAATTTGGTCAAGTTGATACTTCCAAGATAAACACATATACACTAGGGACTATATTTTTGAAGGCTTTCCAGTACAGCAGGATTTATGATCATCCTGAATCACCTCCAGGCCACAAAGAGGCTTTTGAGCAGGACACTGGAGGAGGTTACCCAAATAGAAAAGAGGAAGTGAACCTATTGCAATAACAACTTTCTATTATGTATGAAATTTGCCAACAATCTCATAATATGTGGATACGTTTTCATTTCTCCCTTGCTCAAAGGCCAATAGGGAAATATCTATTACTGGAGCTTATGAAACTGTACTTAAAACACTAAGGGAGAAGCAAATGATTCCAAGTGTCTCAAAAAAAAAAGGGGGGGGGGACAGAAAGAGTACAGTTACAATGAAAATACATGGATAGGAAGGGTCTTGATAAATAATTAAGACATTATACTTTGTTTTATTTCTCTTTTCCATATTTTCCTTCCTCATTCCTACCTCTTGCAAATCTGAGATTTCTTCAAGGCTCAGCTCAAGCATTACCTTCAAATGAGATCTTTTCTCTTCCCTTAACTGTTAGTTCTTCCTCCATTCCCACAATTACCTTCTCTATGTGTATGTGCATGCACACACATATGCATGTTTATAAGGAGAGCATCATCTAGACACAGGGAGATCCAGCAGAAAATAAAACCAGTGTAAAAAAGGTTTAGCAAAAGATCTGATAAGGTCCTGAATGGTGTATTAGATAGAAAATAAAGAATAGATTCCTGAGGTAAGCAGGGAGAAGCCACTGATAGAGATCAGTTTAGTTCCATGGTCCTACTCTCTGTAGAGGTCACCCAATCAGAAATCCAACTATGTGAAATCCCTTAGACCCACACTCTTTAAGGGTCTTGAGGAGTCTCACCTTGCCATGCCCTTCCAAAAATCTAAGTCATGTCTCTGAAGTTAAATTTTTCTATAAAAATGTACTTATGGACTATCCCATGGTTGCTGCCTTCCTTTGGGTCACTTCACCATGGCATTCTGCCTCATAGTGTCTTTCCACCTCCCCCATGCCACATGATATCTCCTCTAACTCCATTATGCTTCTCAACACCACTTCTCCTCTTTACAGCTAACTAACTCTCTTAGTGTGACAAGTTCCTTTCAGAATTTAGCTTTACCAGCTAAGGGCATGTGCCAATCTAATGGGGTGTTGCCTTTCCACTGGATAATTTTGAGTTCCACTGAGGAATTTGTCTTTCATATGCTCTCCTACTCTATTTCATACTTACCAGTCCTGGTATCCACTGTATCCCTTCATTTTGTCTGTAACTTCTTCCCTAAATAATTCTACATCTTGTCAAAGAGAATGGCTATTGTGGATTCTTCACATGACTGAACCCCAACTTTTGGTACCTATCATCATCTGGTGTCTACCACACCAGATCCAATCAGGTCCAATTAAGCTAAGTGAATATCCCAAGGATATTCAAAGACAAAAATGAAAGGAAGACAACACATGGAAGAAAATGAAAAACATGTATAAAAATTAATTTATCAAAATGGCTTTATCCTCAAGGACAGGGAAATATCTGGACCTTAATATCATTGTCAGAGATGGGCTTAAACAGTTAAAATGAAGCAAATGTAAACAGAGGTTACGGGTGTACTGGGAAACACTGCTCTAGAGAATCTATATGCAAGGTGTCTAAAGGAGATAATACTCAAATTATGTGTGTTTGTCAGGAATGGAGAGGAGAATCTTAGATATAAAATCCTTGAGTTATCTACACATAAATCAAGATTATTAATAGCAATGAACAAGGTTTAGAGTAGGTAAGAGGCCAGTAGACTTACTGATCATAGATCATGAAGCAGTTAGCTAATATATAGGGAATAGGATATGGGAGTCAAAAAAAAAAAAAAAAATAGAGAGAGAATAGTGATATAAACTGTATCCTCTTTAACCTTTAAGAGGGTCCTGATGTAAATTGTGTCCCCTTTAATCTTTGGGGGAAGGGTACTCCTGACTCTCAAACCATCTAAGCCCCTGGGAGAGGCCCACCCATTCATGAGGGAAACTCCCAAATAAATATCTCATTTAATTGGAGATCTTGGCCAGGGGCATAATCACCACCCTGTACTGGGTTGAAGATTTGTCCCTTCAACTACTCCCAGCTTGGGGCCAGGGCAAACCTCAATATAACCAGAGACCTGTCAATTCATCACTGCTAATTCCTAATCAGGAAAGCCACTGAGAAGTAGGTTCTCAGTATAAACCCATCTTTGCTAAAACCTTTGCAAAAATATTCTAACAGGATTATGCTCACTAACAAAGCTATCTTCTTAGCATACTATTTTCTTAGCATAAATAAACCTATTCTTGCCACAAACCTGGAGCCTGTATTCATTGGGGTTTGCAAATTCGTTCCCAAAGCCTGAGACTTGCCAAAGGGGATCCCATTGCTGTCAGGGAATCTCACAACCCTCAATTTTCATACCTCAACAATAGGACTTGGGAGTTTCAATCCTACCCCAGACACTGAATAGCAAAGTCACAGCCTCTCTCAAACTCAGTCTTCTCATCTATAAAATGGGATCTTAAAATGCAAAACAAATGTTAGGTATTATTAGGAAATGTTAGATGATCAGGTAATGTTGGTAGATCAGATAACAAGCATTTGGTAAACATTTACTTAGAAAGTAGCAAAAAGGCATTGTGGAGGAGAAGGCACAAGGTAGCTAAAGCAATCAGGAAATGCTTCTGACAGAAGGTAGGATTTAAGTTAGGTTCTGGAGTTGTGAACTGACCCAACCATTCAGGAGAACAAGTTGGAACAATGCCCAAAGGAAAATCAAACTGTGCTTTTCCTTTGATCCTGCAATAACACTACTAGGTCTGTATCCCAAAGAGATCATTAAAAAAAAAAAAAAAAAGAAAGAAAGAAAGAAAGAAAAGGACCTACATCTGCTAAAATATTTATAGGAGCTTTTTTTGTAGTGTCAAAGAATTGGAATTTGAGGTGATGTCCATCAAGTGGGGAATGGCTGAACAAGTTCTACTATAAAAAATGACAAGCAGGCTGAGTTCAGAAAAAACCTGGAAAGGTTTACATGAACTGATGCAAAGTGAAGTGAGCAGAACAAGAAATGTGTACACAGTAACAACATATAACTGGAAAAAAATTAATAAAATATAGCCCTGACTACAGAGCAAAGGTGACAAGAATGTTCACTAGGTTAGTAGTTTTGTCAATGGAGAAAAGAAGTTATATACAAAAGAGGCTACAAAGTTAGAGATGATAAGATGTTGGAATCCTTACAAAGTGTAAACTCATTAGAGTTGATAGAAACAGTGCTTATGTAATTGGTTCACACATTAGAGCTCACACCTTTAAGAGAGTTCACACATTAGCTCACACATTAGAGTTCACAAGTCCGGGAGATTTGCAAGTTATACCTCCCATAATCCCACTCTTGGAGGAGGAGTCAACCTTTGAGTTTACACCTCTAAAAGAGCATAAAAGGAGCTGAGTCAGTGGAGGAGTCAGTTGAGGAGATTAAGAAGTTAGAGACTGCAGTCAGGAAGAACTGGGGATTTGGAAGAGGAGAGGCTGAAGTTGGCAGAAGCAGAGGCAAAGGACTAGCAACAAGAGCTGTTGGAACCAAGGAAAGCTTACCAGGTTGTTTTGGAAGAGACAATAAAGAATTGGATTTTAACTCCTGGATGCATTTGAGGTGATTATTACTCTGAACTGAAACTAAGGCTGCCTCCAGATCCTGGCAAGGAACCTGCTCCCAGAGAACGATCATATTTGAGAAAAGAACACCATAACAAGCTTTGATAATTAGTTGGGTATATTGAATGAATGATATTGAGAACGACATCAAAGTTGGGATATAGATACAGACACACACATATGTTGCTCTTAATGAGTAAACACATGTTAGAAATATCTTCGTAACTGATAATTAAACTCATGGAAATTGATGAAATCAAGTGAGAAAGTAGAAAAGAAAAAGAGCAGAGAATTCAGGGCAGAAGCTCAAGGGAGATCCAGGGTTAATGGGCTTGACCTGGAAGAATATAAAGCAAAAAAAAAAAAAAAAAAAAAAATCTGTTTCAGTAAAACAAAATGCCACATTAAAGGATCTTTATCAATAAAGTACCTCCTATTCATATATCAAAATCATTCAACATCCCTTAAAAGAAATAAATGTTCAACAATCTTCTAGTGACTAGCAAATAAAGCATAAAGTAGGAAGATATATTCTTTTCCAAAAGTGTTCATTGCTGTGATAGAAGATATTCAACATGAATTCCTGTTGAAGGTTTCTACATAGATGATGAAGAGAAGAGAAAGGGAATAAGCACTTTATAAAATTTTTACTATGTTACAAATACAATCTCATTTGATAAGGTACTCCAGATGTTCCCATTTATAAATCACATTTTAAAAAATCTGCAAACACTCAAAAAGAAATTGACTTGTTCATTTGTATAGGAAAGATCAAGTGTTGAAGAACAGGTATTCCACATTGTTGATGACTGCTTATAGAGTTTGTCCATCTGTATAGATAATATAAATGGACAATTAGGATCTAAAATGGAATCTTTTTTAAGAAAAAAGAATTAAACTCTCCTAAGATATGGAAGGGAACATTAAATTAGCAGATATTCTTCTTTAACCGGGGGTCAGAGGAGGATTTTGATTTCTGTTTCACTTTTACATCAACTTTAAATAAATGGTTATCTAAATCTTAATGGCCATTAAGGCTGATCCATTTTGTTACTGCATGTATAGCTTGTGGGGAAAATATGGAACCCTGCTTTGCAAAGAGAGGACAAAATATCCAAGAGGCATAGCTTGAACTGCAGTCAAAAAGACTTTTTCTTCCCCTTTAAACTTTAAGAAGTGTGTATGTGTGGGGGTGGGGATGTGAGGGTGTTACATATGAGCTTTAAGACATTCAAGACACAGAGATACTCCTAGACTGGAAACTCCTACAATTGCCTATGTAGCAAGAGGGAGAAAAACAGCTGCTTTAACCTGAAAAGCATTGTGTGGCTCCAATCTTACTACAGAACCTAGACCAAGTAGCTTGGAAAACAATTCCAATAAGTGTTATTAAGATCTAGAGGGTTTTTGATAATTAAGGAGCCCGCATTAATAAGTCTCAATGCATGAAAGTGAGTCTGGGCTTATAGAACTTCTGCCTGGTGATTAGACTTATTTGTTCCACTCCCCTATAGTACACCACAAGCTCCTTTGAGAGTCAAGATGTGATTTGTCTTTATTTCCAGTGCATGGCATTGTATCCAGTAAAACAGCAGGCCCTTATTGCTTGTTAAATGGAGAATCACGCTAATACTCTTTTGCATTTATGTTTCCAAATATGATTGGTAAGCCATACTTACTCTCCAGCCTCAAAAACACACAGAGAGTTATTTAACTTTTTAAATTCATCCTTCAAAGTCCTTGTGACTCAAAGAGAAGAACCTTTTGGCAAGAGGTGTATACTGTGATAATAAATGCTATGGGAGGGTTTCTAGCAACTTCGAAGGTTGGGGAGACATAGCATTTGGACTATATTTGTATTATGTATTTATCATATTCTACTTTGTGCTAGGATTATTTGTGTACATGATCTATTTCCTCTATTAAATTTAAGCTCCTTAAGGATAAGGACTCTGCCATTTTTATCTATATCTCCTTGAGTGCTAAACAGAGTTCACTATACTATAAATTTGTTGAATTGAACCAGGACACATATATAACCACTTATTATTTTTAAAACATTTTTCTGCCCAGTTCTATAAACCTGATTTCCTACTATTTGGAAATAAAAGAAGACAGCAAGTCTAGCTTGTAACTGATGTAAATTGTATCTCCTTTAATCTTTGGGGGGAAGGCTCAAAAGGAACCTTAGGGGGAAGGGTGCTCCTGACTCTCAAACCCTTCTGGCCTCTGGGAGGGACTATATCCATTCAAGAGAAGTAATCTCATTCAGTTTTGAATTGAATTGAATTGAAAATCAGTCTCTCAGATTCATCTAGAGCTTGCCCCATCTCCTGCGGCCAAAGATCAAAGAAGCGGCCAAACCTCAGAAAACTAATAAAAGATGACTCTGAAATGCCAATCTTTGCTAAATGCCCATCTGGATTTAGCCCACTGATGAAGATATTTTCTTCTCAGTGTAAACCCATCTTTGCAAAATTATCCTAACAGGATTCTTTGCTCACTAAGAAATCTGTCTTCTTAGCAAGCTGTCTTCTTAGTGTAAATAAATCTTCTCTTGCCATGAACTTTGGGTTTGCGAATTCTTTCACAAGGAATCTGTGACATCAACTAGAGAGGATTTCTTACCCCCAATTCTTGCATTTCACCATAACCAATTATGCCAGGGAATTAATAATTTCTCTTGGGCAAGACAGTGAATGCCAATGTCACTTCTTTTCTTCCTTGCATTAAATTTTTTAGTTCTTGCTGAAAATACTGCTCTCCACAACAGGGAAGACAATTAGTAATTTTAGAATTTCAAGTGCCATTTACATTTCTATTAATATTAATTGTTTATTAGTTTAAGTACAGTTTTTCTTCTTTTGTTTGTTGGCCAAGTCTGGGTCTCTGTTATGAAATAGAGAGCAAAATGGAAAATTATGTCTTTTATCTACATCTTAAGAGTTGAGTGCAAGCAAACAAACAATATTTGCATAAAAGAAAGATCATTTAAAATAAGTGGAAATAGAACTACAACCAATGAATTGTATAATTACTATTATACAATTATACTCTGGGCATAATATATAATCTATGATCCATATATAGATATATACATCGCTACAGGAGTTGGGAAAATATTCAAGAGTTTTCATGAATGCAGGTTTGATGTTGAATTAGAAGAAGGGACACTGGAGACCACTTAGCTGAACTTTCTCATTATAAAGATGGGGAAACCCAAACCTAGAGAGTCTTGCCCCAAATCACAAGAGTAGTTAGTGATAGAAATAGTATTGCAATGCTAGATCCTCTGACTCCAACCCTTGTGTTCTTGTAATTACAGTTAAGTATTTAAAGGTAAGTAGGCTAAAGTTATTCCTTTGTTTAAATAGCTCAGATACCAATCACAAGCTCTTTGCCTCCATTGCTGATTATTTTTTCTGCTACCCCTAAACCCCAACCCTAGCCAACTCTGTTTCATCCTAAATTAATGCTATTGTTTTCAGTCAATGATGCTGTGTTCTTCCTTAGTTTCTGGGACATGATATGTTTCTGAAATGGATGAGAGCAGAACAGGCAGTAATATTTTTCATTTTATCTATAATTGCCAACAGTTCCTCATGTTTATGATCAAACTCCTTTAAAAACCGCTAGTGTCATATCATACAAATCTTGACTTTCAGGTACTTACTTTCTCTCCCAACTAATCTAAAAAATTAAATTGAGAAAACTTCTTTAAGTATAAGAACCTATTTCCCCCTTTCTCTAAAGGCATTTTAAAAAGACCATTTTTTCCAAAACACCATTGATATGGTTCTTTGCCCCCCTTCCTCTTTCTCCTTTTTCCCTTTAACTATAACCCTCCTTTAGCGACTCTTCTTCCTCTATCAAACATATGACTGATGGAATTCTTGTTAGGGGTAATAGCACAAATGTCAATCAGATTTTTTTTTCAGTTTACATTTCTTTTTTGTAATCTTTTTCCCCCACCCCTTTTCAGTGGACTATGTTAATGATTACAGTAAAACATTCTTCGATTTTTAACAAAGGGCAATTGCCCCTCCCCCAAACTTCCAGATAGCATAGAATCAATGAGGGAATTAATACTCATTAATCTTAGTTTACTGCTTGGACAGCCCATGAATTATGATCAGTTCTTGTTATACCTCTGCACACAGAGACAATTACTTAGGGAGGGGCAGAGGGAAAAGGAAATACATTTAAACATAGTAGGGCCATGAGATGTCCTACCACTTGAAAGAAGTCATCTCCCAAATTTGCAATAAAAAGCCTATAAATGACTTGATATACCAAGCCTCATATATAAGATTTCTCCTTAGATTTGTTTATGGGAGACAGATATAATCTAAAAAAATGCATACCCTCAAGAACAAAAAATAATTTTTTTAATTGAATATACTTTATATACTATATCCAGGTACAATGCACATTGTCCCTTAGAATCTTGCTGGGGAGTAGCAAAATCAAATGGGGAGGAGGCTATTATGGTATTATAGAATATGTCAACTCATCTCCATCATTAACCTTGCATTTTTAGTGTTTCTAAACAAGCAAGGCATCTTTAACATTTTTCCCCCAGCTCTATTCTCAGGCATATGGCATGTTGTTCATTTGCAATTTTAATGGCATCTCTAACTCATAAAACCATTATTTCTTCTTCTGCTAGCTTATTAGTCTATTAACAATCTCACACTGTGAAAACAAATTGGAATCAAGTAACCTGCCCAGTTTTTGACACCACTTTTCAGCTCTTTAACAATCTCTTTCCAATACTGTTTAAATCTAAATATAGAAGCAAAGACTATCCAGCTGAAATAATTTAGTATCTCTGTGATTAAAGCAAAAACATGCAATTATCAGCTCAGAACCTCCAAGCCAGGCTCAAACCATCATATTTTATCACTATTCATTTTGATCTATAAGTTCTAAAGTTACTTGAGATTATGAGACCCCATCTATTTAAAGATGTCATGCTGAGAAAAAAAAGGGGAATCCAAATGTTTTATAAGATCTCCCCTGAAAACTTGTTCATTTCTCCCTCTTTATTGCCCCCAGTGAGCTCCTGAATCCCTCCTAACCAGCTTCCTTTTTTAATATCCTGCCCAGTGCAAAAGAAACAGAACTGTTACTCTAACATATGTAAAGAGAAAAGTATAGCAAGAGAATCACAGTATTTTTTTCTTTCTGAATATCCTTCATCTAGCCATCACAATTTTGCATCAAAAGGAAGAAAAGTACAAAATCCTAAAAACCAAATAATTGCAAAATTTGATTTTAAAAATATATAAATAAGAAAATGATAAATGTTTAAGGGGATATGGGACACTGATGCAATGTTGGTGGAGTTATGAACTGAACCATTCTGGAAAACAATTTAGAACTGTCCCCAAAAGGCTATAAAACTGTGCTTTTGCCCAGCAATTCCAGTAGTGGGTTGTCCCTAGAAGAAATCAAAGGAAAAAGATATATTATGTACAAAAATATTTAGAACATTTTTGTGGTAGCATTGAATGGAAATTGAAGGAATGTTCATCAAGTGGGGAATGGCTGAATGAGTTATGGTATGTGATTGAAATGAAATGCTGTTGTGCCAAAAGAAATGATGAGCAGGAGGTTTTCAGAAAAACTGAAGAAGGCTTATAAAAACTGATTCTGAGTGAAATAAGTAGAACCAGGAGAACAATATACACAGTAACAACAAAATTGTATAATAATGAATGAATAACTTAGCTCTACTCAGCAATATAATGATCTAAGATAATTCCAAAGGAATCATGATGCTATCCCTGTTTGGGCGCCAAAATGAGGAGATTTTTTTCTTTATAATATAATAATAATGGTTCTCTCTGGGAGAAAGCAGGTTTCTCGGGGAGGTTTTCTGGAGGCAGCCTTAGCTTCAGTTAAAAGTAATAATCACCCAAAATGCAGCCAGCTGGTAAAAATGCAAATGTTTATTTTCTCCTTCCAAAATAGCCCAGTTAGTTGAGGCCTATCTCTCTGCTTGGTTCTAAGAGCTCTTGCAGCTTTGTCCTCTGCTTTGTCCTTTGCTTCTGCCTCTGCTTTTTTCAGCCTCCAGAGCCAGCACCAAGTTGTATCTGTCTTGCCTCTGAGAGAGAGCTTCTGGCTCTCAATCTCCCAGAGTGCTCCTCTCCGACCCCAGTCAATGTTCCGAAGTAAAACTCCTCACTCAAAGAGGGCTTCTGGCTGAACTCACTTGACGCTCCCCTTTCAATCTAAATTCAGCTGAACTCCCTCCAAGTAATTAACTAGCCCGAAGCTAAGAGCCTCTTTATATAGGATTTCCCAAAGGTTGACTCCTCCTTCTGGAGGCACACCTAAGGGAGGTGTGAATTCACAAAGTTACAAAGTTTGCTTTGGAAATCTCCCATACTTGTGAACTCTAATGAGTACTGGTGTGAACACAAGCATTGTATCAATTAGTTCTACTTAGTACCTTATTTCAGGTTCTGGCCCAAAACATCTCCTTGTAAGATCAGAACAATGATACTGAACCATGCTAAATTAGATAATTATTGTCTCTATCAACTCTAATGACTTAATAGTTTGTAAAGATTCCAACAACTTCCAGAGAAAATCTGGGGAGGGTTGAATGCAGATCAAAGTTTACTTTTTTTTTTTTAACTTCCTTTATAATTCTTGGGATTTTTAGTCTGTGATTTCTTTTGCAACATACTTAAAAAGGAAATGTTCTGCATAATTGCATATGTATAATCTACACCAAACTAGATGCCTTCTCAAAGACAGGAAGGGAAGGAAAACGAGAATTTGAAAAATATTTTTTTCTAAAAGATTGTTAAAAAATTTTGTTTGCATGTACTTGAACAAAAAAACTAAAAATTAAATGTTATATATCCATATGTATACATATTACATACACATTTTTTATATATATGTATCTGACTTTTATATAGGTGAGGGTCCATATGTGTGAAATACCGTATAATATGTAAGGCTTTTTTTTTTAATTTGTTGATTGGTTTTCCCTTTTGAAAAAAAAATACTTGTTATAAGGGATAGTTCTCTGTGGGAAGATTTAGAAAGGATTCAGAGGGAAGAGAGTGATATAAAATCAAGATAATAAGAAATTATTTAAAATAAATCAAACTGTACAACTTGATAGAATACATGCAAATACCTATTTAAATAATATATTCTGCACTTATAAAATATCATTCAGCAGCACTTTTATAGTAGCAGCTAAATGGAAACAATGAAGATACCCATCTCTTAGAAAACAAACAATAAGAACTGTGGTACATAAATATAACAGAACATATCTGTACCATAAGAAATAATAGTAATTTTTTAAAAAAGGATCTAGAGAAGTATAGAAAGATATATGCAATAATGCATATGGAATTGTAAAATTAGGAAAACAATCTACATATGGCAAAACTGTAAAAGGAAAGAAAAGAAAAAACTGAATCAATCCTGTGACATAATATTGACGAAGATGTCTGACCCCAGAAATGCATTGCCTTCATCCTACCTTCTTAGCAAAACTTCCTCACTCTACTTGCAAAACACTGAAAATACCATTAGATTCCACTATTGCATGGTTAGTTTTGTGGAACAATTCTTTTGTTTTCTTTTGTTATAAGAAATGACTCTCACAGTTGGATAAAGGGAGAAAATATTTAGAAATAAAGTTATTAAAATAAGAATTAACAATAAAATGTTTTTCCCACTTATTTGTAAAAGTTTGGTTCACCTCAATAATTTTAGGATCCATATCTTTATCAATTCAAGTATTCCTTGGTGCAATCAGAATGAAACCTCTTCAGGTCTTTTTTAAGAGGTGCTATGATAAGAAAAGCAAATCGCCATCCAAGATGTAAAGAGTCTCTCTAAATGTCAGTGGGCCAAAACTCCTTCAATGCATATACAGCCTATTGACTACATGCAGAGCCTTTTCAGTTTGATTGGGACTGAAATTGCTTTTTCTCTTTTGGTATTGCTTTTAAAACCTTGGATTTTAATCCTGGCCATGGATAACAAAGGAGAAAATATATCTCCACGTTTTCTGTAAAAAAGTAAAAGATATTTGAAAATATTCCATTATTTCTTCTCTATTAGCTTATCTGTCTATTAACAGTGAAAACTTCCCCAGAGAAAGAATAGGTAGATAAAAATAATTTGTCCCAATGGCCATGAAGACCATCAGGTGCTGATGGAGTTCTTAGAGCTTGATCAGATATCAAAAAAAAAAAAAAAAAAAAAGTCATCCACCGGATCTGGGACCACTGCCAGTAACCTTGACTTTTGTGTTATCACTGGATTTTGATGACCCTGGAAGAGAAAGCAAAATTGACAACTTTGTGCAACTCTGCCTCACTTTATTCCAATTCAATAGAGAATCAAGACTTCACACGATGATGTCACTGCTCATCTAAGAAAATGAAGGATAAAGAACAGTCCATTAACAATTGGAAGCTTCATGGATAAACCAAATGGATATAAAAATTACATTACTACCCAAATTAATCTATTTATTTAGCGCTATAACAAACTCCCAAGAAATTATTTTACAGATCTAGAAAAAATGGTAACAAAGTTCATCTGGAAGAACAAAAGGTCAAGAATTTCAAGGGAATTAATAAAAAAAAATATGCTAATGAAGGTGGCTTAGATGTGCCAGACCTAAAACTATATTATAAAGAAGTGGTCATCAAAATCATTTGGTGCTGGCTAAAAAATAGAGTAGTCAATCAGTGGGACAGATTAGTATCATAAGACAAAACAGGCAATAACTATAGCAATTTAGTATTTGACAAACCCAAAGACTCCAGCTTTTGGGATAAGAACTAACTATTTGACAAAAACTTCTGGGAAAATTGGAAACTGGTATGGAAGAAATTAGGCTTGACCTATACTTAACACCATATACTAAGATAAGATCTAAATGCATTCATAATTTAGACATAAAAGAGTGTTACAGACCTAAAAGAGCATTATGAGAAAATTAAAGGAACATAGGATAGTTTACCTCTCAGATCTGTGGAGAACGAAGGAATTTGTGTCCAAAAAAGAACTGAAACTCATAATTGGACACCAGATAGATAATTTTGATTATATTAAGTTAAAAAGTTTTTGTACAAACAAAACTAATGCAGACAAGATCAGAAAGGAAGCAATAAATTGGGAAATCATTTTTATATTTAGGGATTCTGATAAAGGCCTCATTTCTAAAATGTGTAGAAAATTGACCAAATTTATTAGAATCCAAACCATTCTCCAATTGATAAATGGTCAATTTTCAGATGAAGAAATTAAAACTATTTCTAGTTACATGAAAAGGTGCTCCAAATCACCACTGATTTGGAGAAATGCAAATTAAGACAGCTCAGATACAACTACATATCTCTTAGATTGGCTAAAATGACAGGAAAAGACAAGAACAAATGTGGGAGATGTGGAAAAACTGGGATACTGATACATTGTTGGTGGAACTGTGAATGGATCCAGCCAAAATGGTTGGAGAACAATTTGGAACTTATGTTCAAAAAGTTATCAAACTGCACATATCTTTTGACCCACCAATGTTGCTATTGGGCCTATATCCTAAAGAGATCTTAAAGAAAGGAAAGGGACCCACATGTGCAAAAATGTTTGTGGCAGCCCTTTTCGTAATGGCAAATTGGAAACTGAAATGGATTCCTAATTGGAGAATGGCTGAATAATTATGATATATGAATGTTATGGAGTTCTATTGTTCTGTAAGAAACAAACAGCAGGATGATTTCAGAGAGGCCTGGAGAGACTTACTATGAACTGATGCTAAGTGAACCAGGAGATCATTGTACACAACAACATCAATATTATATGATGACCAATTCTGATACAGGTGACTCTTTTCAACAGTGAGATGATTGCTGCCAGTTCCAATGATCTTGTGGTGAAGAGAGCCATCTACATGCAGAAAGAGGACTGAAGGAATTGAATGTGGATCATAATATAACATTCTCACTTTTTTTGTTGTTATTTACTTGCGTTTTGTTTTCTTACTCATTTACTTTCTTTTTTGATCTGATTTATGCAACAAGAGAATTGTGTAAATGTTTATACATATTGGATTTAACATATGTTTTAACATGTTTAACATATATTGAATTGCTTGCCATTTAGGGGAGGGTGGGAGGAAGGAGGAGAAAATCTGAAACATAAGGTCAATCTTGTCAAATTATCTGTGCATATGTTTTGAAAATAAAAAGGTTTATTAAAAAAAAATCAGAAGCTTACTAGTCTAATACAATCATAGCTCCAAAATCTATTGTAGATCATAAAATGTGGAATAAAGTCTGTATTATCTCCTGGGAGACCAACAGAAACATACTACAGCAACTCTCAAGATTCTGTTTTCTCCCTGACCAAATTTTCTTTTTGAGTTAATTTTCCTACTTACAAATTTGGAAAGAAATTTTACATCCTCTCTGTAGGTCAGAGAAATGTATATGTATATTTCTCACTCCCAAGAATCATTTTCTGACTTTTTCAGCAAAACTCTATTTTCCTAAGTCATAACTATGTGACAAATAGTTGAAGCATTCCAATAAATAAACATTTCAAAGACAAATGTTTGTCAGTATCTACAAGCTCCCATAAGGAAAACAGGCATTAATTCTGACATTTTCTCTCAAATGCAATCCAGAGATGGATTAAAGTATGGAATTGCATGGGGTCAAGAGATGGCATAAAAATATCAGATAAATAAAATGAACTCAGAAACTAAGAGAAAAACAACCTGAAATTTGTCACCTATGTTATGTATTTAAGCCTTTAAAGTTCTTCCTATTTCAAAAAACAACTGATGATAATTTTTAAGTATCTAGCATGTTTGTGCCAAGTTCTGGACATAGTAAGCTTTGGAAACATAAGGAAAAGGGAAAGTCTTTATTGCTCTCAGAAGCTTAAATTCAATAGAGGAGAAAATTGTATATGAGAATTAAATAGAGTTAACCTTGGAGGGAAAAAGCACAGCTGGGGAGCACAAGGAAAGATCTCATGGAAAAAATAGCCCTTAATATGGGTAGTGAATGAAACCAGGAATTCTAGGAGGTAGAGATGTAATGGGAATGATGTCCCAGAAATGGCAGTTAGCAGGTACAGAGGTGGGGGATCGACTATTATGAATAAAGAAGTCAGTATAGCTGGATTGAAGACAGCTCAAACATTGTGATGTATAAGAAGGCAGCTCAACTAAACTCCCATGTGTCCATATTGGCTATTCTTTGCAATATTTTTAATTTCTCTGTACAGAGTACAGAGAACTCCAAAGTAAGCACTTTTTACTATCTTTGCCTCCGTTTTGCAAAAGTCAAAATCAACAAATAAAGTTAAAAAGTTCCTACCTTCAAGGATTATACATCCCAATAAAGGGGAAAACCTGTAAATAATTAAGTACTTACAAAATCTATACACAATAAATGGGGAGGGGGAGGAGGGTTAATATCAGAGTGGAAAACTCCAGTTTAGGGGAAACAAAAAGGGAGAAAGGAGATTGGGAAAGTTCTCTTGGTGAAATGTTGATTTTTGAACTTAGTCCTGAAGAAAAATAAGAGACTGAATGAGTAGATAAGGTATAAAATGGGGCATCCAGATTGGAAACATGCAATCAGGAGATGGGAATGTCTTGGTGGAGGAAAAAAATTGGCTAGTGGAACTAAATCATAATGAGAGTAGAGAGGAAGAAAACTAAGATGATTGAAAAGGTAGGAAAGAGTCAGGTTATGAAAAGCTTTAAAATACCAGAGCACTTATCCTGGAAATAACTGAGAATCAAGAGTTCAAGGAAATGATTATTAGAACAGGATCATAACATGCAGTTTCAACAAAGGATGGACAATGAAAGCCCATTTCAAAGTTAGGTTCCAGGTGAGGGTACTCACCTGAGTACCTGAGTACATGAAAATATATGTACTAGAAAAAAAAAAAAAAAGATGAGAAAAAGAAAAGATTCTGGCTTTTCACAAACATCTATTTAGAATTCCAGGTGCACAAAAGTCTCCTAAAGAATTATACAACTTTTGAAAAATTATACACACAGTATCTCTTAAATTAGAAGGAATCTCTGAACTTATGGAGTCCAATCTGTAGTTGAGCAAAACCTCCTTATAAAACAGTGTAACAAATGGTCATCCAGAATGTTATCTACCAAGGTAGCATATTCCCCTTTTGGATAGCTCTAATTGTTAAGAAGCTTTTTTACATATCAAAATTTTAATTTGCTTTTTTATAACTTCCTTTTCATTGCAGGATTTGGATTAGATGTTTTGGTTCAAATTCTGGCTTCATCTCTCAGTTTCTTCTTCTATCAATTGAAGTCATTGAACCCCAATCTTTCAAGTTGTTTCTAATACATTCTTTAGAGAGTCACGGATATTTCAGTAAACAGTAATTTGAAAAATCAAGGTACCAGTAGTCTTCTCAATCCTTTAGCCTCCTTTTCCATTTCTTATATATCCCAAAACTAATCAGTCAGTCATTCAATAACCATCTATTAAGAGCTGACTAAATGCTAGGCACTATGCTAATTTCTGGAGATTCAAAGGAATGTAAAAAATAGTCTTGTTTAAAGGAACTTCCCAGAAGAAGGGGAACAACATATAAAAAATTAAGTATGCTGTAGATACATATAGAATAGATGAAAATAATCTGAAAGTATAAGGAATTAGCAGCTGGAGGAAAGGTCCACTATAGAAGATAGGATTTGAGTCTAGAAGTGAACAATCTCTCTTTTCAGATATCTATTGAGACAAATATTGCTTTGAGCCTCCAAATAAGAAAAAAGATAAATAGAAAAAATGATAATTAAAATAGACATATAATCAGCCAATGGTCAATAAAGATTTATTTATGTCTGCTATGTCAGATGACAAATATGGAAACATTTAAAAGTACTGTATTAATTTTTTTTTATGTACTATGTGACTATTTCCCCCACATGCAGATTCTTTATTTGAACACTCTGCCTATCCTTATGTTGGAATGTATTCAAACAAAGGTTGAATTCCTTCTCATATATGGTTGCTTAGCCTTATAATGCCCACAGTCATTCCTTTTTCTAAGACAGCAATTTTTTCTGCTTTTTATTAGAAACTGCAGAAATTTTTAGTTGCAGTTTGTAGGGCTAAGAAATACTTGTGCCCACCTTTGCAGTTTCTGTAAATTTTATCGTTGAATTTCCAAGAACTAATAAGCATTTATCTTTTCCCCCACTTAAATGTAAAATACTAGAAAATAAAGTGCAGGGTGAATTTCTTTAAATTAAGTATTTATATCAGCAACAAAATTTTACAAACTACAAGATAGAGCATGCCAATTTTAAATGGGAATGATATTTTCTCCAGTATACAAGTGATATTTATTGGCATGCACTCCCCTATTTAATAACTCCAAGGGTTTCCTTTTATCTCTAGGATAAACTTCCCTTTTAGCATTTAAAGACCTTCACAGCCTGGCTTCAATTAGCTTTCCAATCTTATTTGATAAACTCTTCCACTCTCTATGATCAAATTAAAGTGGTTTTCTTCATGTCCAATCTTGGTGACTTTGTACTAACCATTGCCTCATAAAATCACTCTTTTCCTTCAAGACCTGATTCAGAAATCATCTTCTATAAGAAACTTCCTAATTCTCCCAACAGCTGGCTCCTTTCCCCCCCAATCCATTTAGTATTTAATTACTTTGTACTTTTGCATGCTTTTTAGCATGATGTTTTTAGTCATGCTGTCAAATGTCTTCAATGAGGAAAACATGGCATCAAAGTCAGCTACCATAAGGATAGAAAATTCTTCAATTTGAAAAGGCTAAAAGCCAAAACTAAAGTGGAGGGTGTGTTGATGCATGATATTTTTGTTTGCAAATGATTGTGCACTTGATGCATCTTCCAAAGCTGAGATGCAACACATTATGGATTGATTCTTTGTTATGTGTGCTTTGTGTTTAGCCTAACATTTAACACTTAGAAAACACAAATACTCCATCAACCAGTACACTATCCACATGTGAAACCAACAGTTACAGCAAATGGAGAAGTTTTGAATACTGTGGGGTAAGTTCACTTACCGCGGCAGTATACTTTCCAGGAATGGACACACTGACAATGAGGTTAGCTCTGAAATAAAGTGTGAGAGACGAGAGATATTAGACTATCAAACTCATTGTTATATGTCTGTGAAAACTGGATAATATGCCAGTGCCATTCCGGGAAATTGAACTGCTTCCATTTGAATTGTCTTAGGAAGATTCTGAAGATAATCTGGCAGAATAAGGTATCAGACACCAAGGTCCTTTTTGGAACTAAAGTGACAAGCATTATTCAAACTCTACTGCAGAGAGTGCAATTCTGTTGGATTGACCCCATTGTTCGAATATCAAATGTACGCTTCCTGAAAAGACTATTTTATGGAGAACTCATACAAGGTAAGCACAAGATAGTCAGAAAAAGTGATACAAAGATACTCTTGAGGTCTCTTTTTAAGATCTTTAGAATTGATTGTATGATATGGTTGACACTGGCACAGAAGCATGCAGCATAGTGTGCCCTCGTCAGAGAATGAGCAAAGCAGAATTGAATTAGCCCAGAAAAAATGCGAGATGCACAAAGTTAGAGAAGGTACCCCAAATGTTCATAGGAACTATTTGTGTCAGAGCATTCCAAGCTCATACTGGTCTGATCGACCACACAAACTTGATTCTAACATAGTGATGTCATTTTGGTCTTCTTCAACAACAAAGGGCAATAACCATTTCCAGTGCATAGATGGGAAGAATATAGTAGGTACTTAAAAATGTAGATTGAGCAGTTTGTTAAATCTGAGAGTTGTTCTATGAACTAGGATGACTTTTTTTTAAGTTACAATGTAACATGTTCTTTTCTTTTCTACTTTGTAAAACTTTGATTTGGCAAAAAGGTAGCACTCATTCAACTAGTGAGTGCCTACTATATGCAGCATATTTTGCTAAGTACTGAAGCCAAACCTGGTTCCTATAGAATTACTTTGGAATAGCAACCTGTGAACCTTTGGGCATGACTTTAACACACATGGAGAGAAAAACTCTGTGACTTTGGAGAGCAAGACACAAATAACTTTTTTTAAAAATCAGACCTTTCACTTTTCTTTTCTTTTTTTTTTCCTTTTAATGTGAGATAATTGGGGTCAAGTGATTTGCCCAGAGTCAGTTAGGAAGTGTTAAGTGTCTGAGGTCACATTTGAACTCAGGCCCTCCTGACTTCAGGACCAGTGTTCTATCCACACCATCTAGCTGACCTAGACCTTTCATTTTTTCTACAAACATTTCACAAAGAATAGGCATTTTAATTTTCTTCGATATATTTCTTATACTACAGAATCAAAATGTATCATGAAGCAAAATCCACTTAAGATTATGACCGTGTCTGGACTACTAATTAAACTATTCAGAATCAGGAGGCCTAAGGTAAATCAAATTTGCCAAGAAATTGCCCAAATATGAAAAACATTGTTTTTTAAAATTCATCAGTAATTTGCTGACTGAATTTCTAGTTTAGAAAAACAAAATGCTGTGCACACGCATGCAAGCAAGCAAGCAAGCAAGCAAGCGCAGGCGCGCGCGCGCGCACACACACACACACACTTCTCTTAAATAAATCATACTCTTATTTTGTTAAAACAAAATTCTATGTATTTAACACTTCTCTTAAATAAATCATACTCTTATTTTGATAAAACAAAATTCTATGCATTTAACACCGATATTTTTCTGGCGGTTCTATATGGCTACAAATCATAGGACAGTACAATCTCCAAGAAATTAAAATTGTAAATTGTCCAGGAGATATAAAGGCAAAATCCATAACACTGAAGATAGGAAGATTACTTGGGCTTAAGTTCCACTTCAGACACATACTGGTTGTGTGGCTTGAATTAAGTTACTTAAAATATCAGAGATCTAAGCAATCCCCAGTTGTTAAGAAGATCCCTAACATGAATTGGCAGAAAAGGTTCCTTCACTTAGAAAACTTTAATTTGAACAAAATCATAGTTCCTTATCCCTATGGCACTCCTGAGCCTCTAGCATGCATGTATACATGCATAAATACATACTTACATCTGCCTTCATTCTAGCTAAGCACCTAGTTATGGGGGAGTATCTTTTTGTGGAGCTATCTTTGTGCTATGTAAGCAGTACAGAAATAACAAAGGGATTTCTAGTATTTGCACTGGTCAGATCAGAGTTATAGATTATTTCATATTGTGGCTTCAGTGAGTTTTAAACAAGTATAGCTAAAAGATCAACTACAAGGATTTATTAAACATCTAACTCTATGAAGAACACTATATTAGATGTGGGGGCAGTGATAGGGGAAAAAAAGAGAAAGGAGAGAGAAAAAATGACCCAGTTCTTGCCTCTACTAGAGAGTGGTTGTAGATATTATTATTTGTACAGAAAGAAATATAATACATGGTAGGGACGAATAAGAGCAAAGGAGAGATCCAGATTTGACTAAGACATGCCAACCTCTTCAATATGCTAGAGATCATTCAAAACACAGATTTACTCAAATTACAGGATGGGAGTACTCCAAATAGCAAGATTGAAAAATTACTTAGCCTAGACAGAGATTTCTTTGCTATAATAACATAAAAGTGTAAATCAGGTGAAAAACAGTATAATTTGAAAGCAATATTTAAGTTAAAATTCAAAGAAATTATCTGCAGAAAGCCTGAAAAACTATAGGTTGGGAGAAAAAAACTCAGAAAAGCATAAAAGAAACCAGCTGGAACTAGAGTAAAAGCATAAAAAGTTTTTGGAAAGAGGGACAATAATATGGGGGATATTGCAAATGACAGTAATCTCTGAATGAAAAAAAAAAATCAGAAAAAAGTAAGAAGGGTCAAATATGTCTTTCAAAATGAGTAAGATGACATTTACTGACATAGAACCTTAAATATAGATAGATAGCAAGAAATTTATAACATTATTTCCACATAACATTATTCCTCTAAATATATGTTAGATTTGGAGAGCATGTGACTTTTCTGCTAAAGAGATCAAAGGTTAGTCACCCTGATTCTCCTTAGGAAGTAAGAATGCTTCCTATTAGGATGTCTTATTAGACTTGGAAATGATAACCTTTTCCTGGTCAACACCACATTCCTTATCCATGCATGCATAGGTCAGAGGGGAAAACTGCCAGCTTCCAATGCATGCCTAAAATAGTCATCCTATTTGACTAAACATTCGCTATGAATTCACTACAAATAAAAAATAACATTTGCATCGAAAACTCTCACTATGCAAAAATCTTTTAATATTCTCCTTTGGTTTAAGTATATGCTTAAATTTAGGATTAAATTGCTTGAAACCTAGTTAAATACATTTTTGTATGTACTTTATGAGTATTTTGATCAATTAATCTAAGCAAGTTCTGTACCAGAGAAGAGAGGTTGAGTTTCAACTCTGCTCTTTCGGTGCATAGGGATTCAAACACACTAAATCCCTGTTCACCTATATAATACAGAGTGATGACTATATCTAATAGCCTATATTTACATAGTGCCTTATAATTTCCAAACCATTTTATTCAAAACAATTGTGTGATATAATTAGCCCTGTTATTATCTCCACTGTGCAGCTGTTTCTAAAACATAATATATTCATCAAAAGAGAAGAGGCAACAAAAGCATAGGATTTTAATGGACCTTATACATCATCAAGTTCAACACCATCACTTTAAAGACACAGACAAGAATCTAGCAGGATAAGAAGGCCTGGAGGTGCTACAATACACCTCCAGGCCTTCTTATCCTGCTGTAATACATACTAAGGTAAGAAATATTCACATTGACAAGACCACAATATCAAGAGAAAGCAGTCAATAGTAGTAATTTGATCAATATACATTTGATCAATTTGTGTATATCTGTGTGATATTGTGTGTATACACACACTCTCACACATAAATACATATATATATATATATATATATATATATATATATATATATATATATACATATATATACACCAATGTGGATGGATAAAAATGTTAATATAATTTTTGTTCCTTTTAACCACGTCCATCTATCTAGGCACTATGATTTTGGTCCATTATAGATTCTAGCCATTATAATTTGAGGTCCAGAGTGTAGATAGACCTGTTTCATATTGCTCTCATATTAAAGCTTTGAAAGCATATTTTCTAGTTTGATAAGGCATCAGTCTTTGATATTAAAAACTGTTTAAGAACCTCACTTCAGAGCTACCTGTTTTCTTCTTTTTCATTTGTTCTTTTAATACTATATCTGGACTTCGCTTCTACTCTTATTTCTCCCTACCATGTATTATATTTCTCTCTGTACAAGTAATAACACCTACCACCATAAGCCTCTTTTATCTACCTCCCAGAGGAAGCAAGAATTGGGTCATTTTTTTAACTTTCCCCACCTTCTCTTCTCTCCTTCCCTCCTCCACCCTAATCCTCCCTCTCCCCCAGCATCTACCATTTTAGTAGTGAAGCAGAAAGAGCTGGGGAAAAATCTCCAGGTATAAAAGAATGAGTTAATATATTTTCCTTGCATTTCTGTGCGCATATAGCACTATATTCCTACATCTTTTTTTTCTTCCTGTCTAATCTTGCATGTAAAGCCAAACCTATTTTGCACATGTGTTAAATACATGCTCACCTCAACAGAGTTGAATGAAAAGCTAAAAAGACTGATGCAACTTTCACTTGGCTCTAATCACAGTATTTCTGAATATTCCTGTTTCTGAAATTGCACTTTACATTGTTTTTTTGTTTTTGTTTTTGTTTTTTGTTTGTTTATTTGTTTGTTCTTATCTAAAGCTGCCACTTGCAAATGATGCTAGGGAATTCCCTTTGCCAATTTAGGCTTTTTGTAATTATTGCTTTCAGGATTCTAAATTCTGTGGAGGACAGACAACTGAGAACTGTCTATCAAAACTGTAACACTTAATCTTGTGCCACTTTGCAAATGCAAGAACATGTTAATTAGGTGCAAAATTATGGAAAACAACTCTGTGTGAGTCCATGAGAAATTAAACAAAACAACTCCTCATGGTAAACTGTGATGTACACATTATTCCAGACAATTGATAACATAAAGGAAAAATAAGGGGCAAGTACTTATCACTTGGCCACTTGAAGTAAATCTCCAGAATGTGCTATCCCACAGCTCCCCCAAAACATGGGATTAGAGGAAACATTTTCTTGATTTGATGTACAGAATATGTCTGTAGTTTAATTGCTATGCAGGTGTTTTGTGTCTTGTTACACAGTCCAATTAAGTTAATGAGTACTGATGAGGACTATCAAAGGAGCACAGGATATGGACTGGGACTCTCTAAGCCAACCTTATTTTACAGATGAGGAAATTTAGGTTAAGTGATTTACTTAAGGTCATTTAGGTAGTAAACAGCAACATAGGGATTCAAATCCAGGTATTTTGCTGCCAAATCCAATATGTGTTCATGATGCCACAGTCTCACTTACAGGATATAAAGTAATGGCTATATTTAATACCTTAAATTTATATAGTGCTTTACAATTTTCTAATCATTTCACTGAAAGTGATAGTGTAATATAATTAACACTATTATTATTATACCTATTTTTCAGGAAAGGAAACTGAGGTAGATATATTCATAACCAAAGGAAATAATAAATTTTCATTAGAATTTAGTAAAAATAAAGATGTAAAAAAAATTCTCATTCAAATTCATAGACCTCCCTTTGAAAATCTTTCCAGGACCTTCAGATTAAAAAGTCTCATGCTAATCCAGTGGCTTGGCAACAAGAGGTTATTGCATTAAAAATGGATTTTCTCCCTAGAAAAAGAGGCATCTGTTGCCTTCACACCTTCGCCATTTCAATGGAATCTTGGAAATTCTTGTTTGGGTGGTCTTTGCTCACTCACAAAATATTTCAACTCTGAAGATGCCAAAATAATAGGTGTTCCTGAAGGTAATTATAAAGAAGGATGTTTTCTAAACACCTGAACTTAGGAATCACCTGATCAAAATTAAAATAAGCTAAATGCTTTCAAATGTCTCCAGAACTCTTTTCCCCTTTGATAACAGTTTAATGGAAGCACAATCGGTAGGCCAGGGTAGAGCAATAGAACTCAGGATCTTAAGCCAACATGCAAAATGAACATACTTATTGGAAAGGTGGTTGCTTAGGTGAGACATGGAATCCTTCTCTGGCTTGTATTAAAGATAAATCTCATCCTTCCCCTGCCTTGTCCTGCTTAGGTGCTTTTCATCCTTGCCTAGTTTGGCTTGATGCTGAAAACTTCTCTTTCTGACCTTTCAGATAAACTGGCTAATTATAGTTTGATAATAAGCACAGCGATCTATTTTTATGCTTGTGAATGTCAGAGACCTGTTGACCTGGATTCAAGTCTTTTCAGAAATCAATTTTTTTTTTCCTCTAGTATCTCTCACTTCTGTAACTCTCCCATCCACTATTCTCTAGTCTCTAGTTTCAGCAAAGAAAGTGATAGTACAATGACTTAGCGGCAGTTAATTTGTGAGTATATGAAGGAGGATTTGATACAATTAAAAAAAAAATCTTTCCAATTCTTCTACATGGGGGTGGGCATAGTCATGGGTCAGAGACGCTTTATAATAAAGATCATTACATTGAATTGATTCACTGACATAAAAAATAACTACAGTTATCCCTTCCATATAGGGGCACCCCTGACTTGGAAAATTTACATAAAAATTTTTGGCCCTGCCTTTGGATCAGAGAAGAAGTCTGAATTTTCCCTTTTTTCTTTTATGGGGTATTTAAAGTACTTTATTGAAAAGTTTGAATTAAGTATTTGGTCATAGGTTCTGTGTCATCTGCAGCTTCTACAAAACTCCTCCAAAATTCCCATTTAATTTCTCATATGGATCCAAGATATATCAAAACCATGAGGGGGAAAGTCACAATGTGGAAGGCATAATTGTATTATGCAACCCTTTAAAGCTATTATAATAATAAAATATGAATAGGATTTTAAAAAACTAAACAAAAGAAAATCAAAACTTTTTTTTATTAATGTTCCATTATTAAGCATTAAATGTCCCATTTTAAAGATGAGAAATCTAGGTTCAGAAAGGACAAAGGCTTCCTTAAGGTCATACCGCTAATGGGTACTTCAGTTGTTCCCTTGATTGTAATACTAGTGTTTTTCCAATGTCCTTCAGTATTTAGCTGTAGCTTCTGGATCTTTAGACAACTAACTCTCAGCCCTTTCATCCAGATTATCATTTATGTTCAAATCTCATAGTACTTACTCAAGGATATATTCTTCCTCCTTCAGTGAATAATGCAGGCGTACCTCATTTTATTGTGCTTTATTTAATGCACTTCACAGATACATTTTTTACAAATTAAAGAGATGTAGTAACCCTGAGTCAAGCAAATTAATCTATTCTAGATTCACATTATGCCTCTGTGTCACATTCTGGTAATTGTCATAGTATTTCGAACTTTTTTGTGTTAAATGTTATGATGTTCTATGATCAAAAATGTTTGATATTAACTATTGTAAATGTTTTGGGGCACCACAAATTTCACCCATATAAGAAAGTGAACTCAATTAAAAAATGTTCTGACTACTCCACTGAGCAGCCTTCCCCATCTTTTTGCCTATCCTCAGGCTTCCCACTTCCCCTATTTCCAGAGACCAAACAATAAACAATATTGAAATTAAGCCAAAGAACCTCAAAATGTTCAAGTGAAAGGAAGAGTCGATTGAAGTGACAAAATTCCATTGTTGTCTTAAAAGTTGAAGAAATTGCAACAGCCCCCCAATTTTCAGCAACATCGTTGTGATCAGCCAGCAGACATCAACAAGACCCTCCACTAGCAAAAAAGATTATAATTTGCTGTAGGTTCAAATGATGATTAGCACTATTTTCTAGCAATAAAATATTTTAAATTAAGGTATGTACAGTTTTAAGACATAATAATATTGAATAGACTACAGTATAATGCAAACATAAATTCTACATGCACCCGGAAACCAAAAAATTCGTGACACTTTAATGTGGTAGTCTAGAACCAAACCTACAATAACTCCAAGGTATGCCTGTTGTACTCTTTTTCTACCCTATCTGTCTAAAGCCTACAATTTTTTAAGAAGCCCATTAGAACTTAATCACAGTACTGTTGTGTGTATGCAGGTTACATATACAACAAACAGAAATCAATGCTCCTTTTAATCCCCCAATATCCCAAAAGGAAAGGGAGATTCACAAGTGCCTATCTCATGCCCAGTAAGCACTGAATGCAAATGGGCTACTAAAGATGTTCATTTGTACACAATCATGGTTTAGGATTTTTTTTTATGTTTTTGTTTTGTTTTGTTTTGTTTTCTGGTCGATGTAATGTTTACTTGAATACATAGTATTTGAGAAATTTGAGATTGGAAAGAGATTAACTGCTAAGAAAAACAGAAAATGCAAATCTGATGCTAAGAAACCAATCAATTGTTAAGGGCAGTCATCCAAAGAAGATGAAACTTGATACAATTCCTAAGAGAAAATAAAGAGAAACAGGGTAAATGTACAAAATTTAGGAATCTACCTTCTCCTGATTGCACTAGATAACCCTAGCAGAGAGCAGGAGAAAGATTACAAAATGGTACAAACAGCCACCATACTGTATACATTTTCATGCAAAAAAAAGAGAAAGAGAAACTGTGACATTTCCAAGCAGATTGGGCAACCAGATGCACACTCCCTCCAATTCAATAAAGAAGAGGCGGAAAACTAAGCCCAGCAGGGTATCTGGAAAGGGTTCACCATCAGTGGGAGAGGGTAGGATGGAGGTGGTGAATGTGCGTCAAAACCCCACTGTGCCCAAATCTTCTTGTTCTTTGGCATGTATAGTTCCCAGTGACTTAAGGAACTATAAAAGGCTAGGGTAATAGGAAGCAGAGTGTATTTTGCAAAATTTGTATGTGACAGAATCAAATGTAACTGAAAAAATAGTTGTGCTACCTTCTCCTCCTGATAGAAGTCCCTTAATCCAAGAGAAATAGGGGGAAAAAAGACAAGACAGGAATGACCACTTACCTTTATTTCTTCCTTTGGCTATCAGTTTGGCTTGAATTTTGGCTACCAATTTGGCTTGAATTTTTTCTTAATTTTTTTTTTCCCCTGCACACAACTTTTCATGCATATTTTTTAAAAGTATAACAACAATAACAGCCAATTATATAGCGCCTTTTAAGGTTTGCAAAGAATGTTATTATACATTATCTTATTTGATTCTCACAATTATCCTGTAATACTGCAGCTACCATCATCCCCATTTTACACACAAGGAAATTAAGGCTGGGAAAGGTTACATGACTTGCTTAAAGTTAAAGAACCCAGTGTCTGAAGTGGAATTCAAACTCAAGTCTTCCCAACTCCAGGTTCAGTGCTATATTTAGCAAGTACAATAAAGTAGTGCTGCTGGAAGTATCTTACTTGAGTACTTCCAAGATTATACTAATATCCACATAAAGAAAGATAAAGATGAAATGTAACCAGTTAACCTTTTTCTGGTGTCAAACTGGTGACTATATGGTAGAAAGGCCAATACAGGTTTTACTTTGGTGTATTCCATGACTTCACATGAAGCAATGTTATGCCACAGTTTTCTTTAACTGTCCTGACTCAGTTTCCCTGTACGAGTTTCCCTTCTCTCAGTTTCCTTAACTGTTAGCAGGATAAACGAGAGAATAGACCTCCTGACTCTTTTCTATCCTCAAGGATTTACAATATCCCTCTAAAATATTCAAAGATATCTCATTGATATCTTTACTTCTTTTGTATTCAGACATCCTGTCTCTGGGTTTTCTAGGATTTAAGGCCTCCCTATCCTGATAGAGGCTTTCCCTCACTTCTTACCCCTTCCTTTGTTTAGAGAAAAGGTATTTAAGAAGTTGGGGTTCCTCCATTCAGGATTGGAGGATGGCAGCTGGCTGTATGCTGGACGCTGGATTCTTTGGGTCCTCCAGTCCTGGGACCAACATGGACTCCTTGGTCCCAGTATATCTTTATCTCTGTCTAACTGGATAATTCCAAATGAGAGTCTTGTCCAGTCAATCTTACTTTCTCCCATTAATAAAATATTAAAACTCTCTAATCTCTCTCCTGCCTCTGTTTCTCCAGCATTACAGCTTCTCTGGCCAGGATGATTTCATAACATTGTTACTATGTTATAATCAAATATATTAAACTAAGATTCTGCAGAAATTCTGACATAGTATCTTTCAGAAATTTATTCTGGAGATAATGATCTCATTTAACACCATTCCCACAAGTATGGATTTTGTAAAACCAAATAAGGATAAGAGGCAGGGTATGCCTCTATTTGTGAAGAGATATATTAAACGGTAGATATGCAAGGGAATATATCAATGGAAAAATATTAGAAAACTTCTTAGACAATGAGGCAAAGAAGGGACTGGAATAACATCAGAAACTGATAGGATTTTATCAGTGAACATAACATTAAAAAAGAAGCTTTAACATTGCTTTGCTCTCACACCTGAAGGTCATGGAACCTTTCAATCTGATTTGCAGCTGAAACTTTTCATGTGTTGTCTCCCTCATTAGGATGTGAACTCCTTGAGAATAGGAATTGTCTTCTTTTTCTATCTGTATTCCCAGCACTTGGCATAGTACTTTGCAGATAGGAAGCAATTAATAAATGCTTCATTCATAATAAAAGCTCTCAATCTTATATATGTAGTATGAAAAACTATGTTTCTCTTTGGTGTATCTGAATGACATCAATGTATCTGGAAACCACAAGATTAAAAAGTAACAGTGGCCATAAAGATTGTTGAGTGGTACCCAGAAATGATCATCAGACCATTCAAATAATAGATCAATCAGTTCAACATCCCATTATTAACTCATTTCATCCATATAATCTTATACATATCATTTAACCTCTTTGCACCTTGATTTCTACAACTTTAAAAATTAGGGGTTAGACTTGATGTATTCTGAGGTCCTTTCCCCTTTCAGATGTATGATTCACAAGAAATCTAGTTAGGATCATTCTCTGCTAGGTTGAAAATCCCTGTTGAAAGAGCTTTGGTATTCAAACCCAAAAATGGATATACCAAATCTCTATAATCTATAAATTTCTATTCTCAATATCTATTCTAAACCTTTTATTGGATTTGGGAGCTTAATTCTAATCAGTTGGTTCAATATTCCTTTATGACATTAAGAAATTATAGTCTAAAGGCTGATAAAAGCTTAAATTCAAAGAAAACTTCCAGGAACAGTTTACCATTCAAACAAAGGAATCTAACAACAACAACAACAACAACAAAAACCCCAAAACCCAAAAGCAACAAGAATGGAATCGGCTTTCCTACTCAATTCTGATACTGGGTCTTATGGTATTGAGCTGTGTTAAATAAAACATACTCCTATGTAAGTGGATTATGACATGCATGTGTAGTAATGTAGTAATGACAGCATCTTTTCCTTCAAGTCACCCAAAGAGATGAAAAAAAAAAAAGTGACCCCTCAAAGGAGATCAAAAAATTATCTGTGCAACTCTTTCTCCTTATTATTTTTTCCTAATACAGATAGTACTTTTTAATGAGCCAAAATAGTTATTACTCACACGGCTAAAGTCACCAGTAACATCTGTTCATGGGATTTGAAATTTGAAAGCACCTTAAAATGATCTAATCCTACTCTCAGTTTCCCTTTTACACATGAGGAAACTAGACCAAGAGAAGTCATATTTGCCAAAAGTATAGCTAGAGAAAAATAGAAACGGGACTGAAACCCAGATCTTCTGATGCAGGGTAACTTCCCTCACACTATGCTGTTTTCATTCGTGATCCTAAAATGAGATACTGTATGCTAAAATACTTTGAAAACTTTGAAGCATGATACAAATAAAAGGTATTACTATTATTATCATCACCTATTTCAAACACAGAAGTTGACAAGCATGCTTCTACAAATCTAATCAGCTGCTGGGATATTTTTAAAGCTGGGGAAGCATTCTCTCCTTTGTCCTTGCCTTTCCTTTTCCTCCTACACAAAGTAAAAAAGTTGCTCACGCTTCTGAAAGACATGATACAAATTGTGTATTTCTAAAGTTGTCATTGAGTTCTCCTCCAGAAGAAGAAACTAATATATAAGGCCTGTTTTTAAGGACACCTGGCAATCTAATATTAAAACAAGTATAATAGTTTAAAACAAAAAGAAAGCAAGGATCTACTGGTGCCTGTCATACTTGGGAATAAAGTTTCACCATGAAGAAGGACCAACATAAAAATAGCCACCATGGCTGCCCCCAAATGAAGTGGGCTGGGCTGAAATCTCAAAGAGATAGGTAAACACAGCTGCATCCTTGATTACTTTAAAATCCCTTCACTACTGCCCTCAAAGGAAAAAAAGTTCTAATTAAAGTTATTTTTAAATACTTATAGATCAACACACCCTTTACATTGTCACAGACCTATAGATATGGCCAGGACAGATAACCAGAGTACTATCTTTTGAGGTAACCTTTTTAGAGCCCAACCCTTCCCATTCCCCATCAGGCAGTGATGATGCCAGGAACTTTATACTAGTGGGTTTAAAAAGTAGAAAGATATAGTTAAATATGAAGTCCCCCGTTCCTTTTCTCTCACATCCTATTTTCCCCCCCTTTTTCTTTTCATTTTATATGTGACTTCCCCTTTCATTTCTCTCTTACTACTTTTTTACCAATGCTCATGGCCAACACTTCAATATTTTCTACCTCAATTCAACTTGATAATTTGAAAACACCTACTATGTGTAAAGCAATCAAGTTAAGTGTTGAGATAGTGTGGGAGGAATCAGGTTTAAATAAATATCACAGCCCCTACTGCCATGGAGCTTACAATTTAACTGAGAAAAAATAGAATATATCTATAGAGAATTGTTGGAGAATTGAGGATGGAGAAAAAATGATTAGAGAAAAATATTTATACAGAAAGTGATATGATCTAGAGATGAAATTTCTTCTCTTTTCCTTTTTATCTTTAAATAATATTAACTAATGTATACATAATGTCTACTATGTGCTAGGTACTGTGTTACATGCTTTCTAAATAATACCTTATATGATCCTCAAAACAACACTGGCAGGTAGACGCTATTTTTAATCTCAATTTTACAAATGAGGAAACTAAAGAAAACAAAAGTTACCTGCCATGCCCAAAGCCACACAGCTAGTAAATGTCTGTGGTCATATTTGAATTCAGATATTCCTGATTCCAAGCTATCAAATCATGTATAAACTGGCTATTACAAAGAAAACACTTTGTAAAATTTTAAAAGTTCTTTTAAAAAAGTGAATTCTAACTCCCTGTCTGTCTCTATCTCTATATCTGTCTCTCTCACATATATACACACACACAACTTGTGCCAGTGAATAAAAGTTGTTCATATTCAAAGGACAAATAATAACTCAACTGGAAAGTTCAAATTAATGAATTCTAATATTCCACATACAAAGATTATTGTTGTCAAGATTATTTTTTTTAATTTTTAAAAAAAGGAAAATGCTCTGTTATCCTTCTAATGGTGTTAAAAGCTTCAAATCATGGAATATCAATCTCAAAAAAATCCAATGAAAATACTCCAAAAGAGAAAATACACAGAAGGCAGTAAGCTATGGCATATTATTAACAATAATGCTCACAAATGACATAAAAGATATTGTCAAAGATATATATATATAATATATATTATATAGAGAATGGAGGTAACCTGCAAACAGTAAAAGGAGCCGAGGAAGACTGATAAGCTCATTCGTTGAATTATTTCTGAAAAATTTATGGAAAGACATGAACAAGAATGAAAAGACAGTTGGGGTTATCAACAGACATATCCAAAGAGAATACCTATCAGTAAGATTTACAGATAAACAGAAAACTCAGTACAACAATCTTCCATTGCTTGTATGTCCTGCAACTGATGCAATAAATATCCAAATGGCCTTTGGCATTAAAAAAAAAAAAAAAAAAAAAAGGTTCTATATCTCTTTTGTAGTGGCACTTTTATAACACAAAGTCAAAGGACAGGAAGAAGATGGACATTGAAAGTAGAAGAGAATGAATGAAGACTTAAAGTTATTAGTGTGTACATTTGGAAAATGTAGAGATACTATTTTAGGGGAAAGAGTCACAATGAATGATCACAGTATCCAATACTGAGGTCCACTGTGAAAAAGGAAAAAAAGACGAGATCCATGAAAGATTATTACAGTAAGATTTTTAGTTAGGGGCAATGCTCCCATTTGTCAGTAAAAGGGAAAAAAACCCTAAAACTAGTGAACCTTGAATAATAAAACAGAATTTCTGATGGGAAAAATCTATGTAGGTAAAATCTTAAAAAAAAAAAATTACAAACTGAAGAATATAGATTGATAATCTATCAAAGCAGGAAGAAACAGAACAATTTCAACCAAAATGATAATAGACATAATTTAGTTATCCCTAAGGACTATAAGACAAGACTAATTATTGAAAAAAAGAATTGCTGATAAAATTTTTGGAGAAATATGAACTGGAAGGCTAGATAATTATCATCTGTATATCATCTGGAAAAAAAAATACTATTACCTGGCCTGCCTTCCCTCCTTGAATACCAAGAGGTGATGTTTCTCATTTAGAAGGGCTAGGAGAAGGAGAGGAAGGACTCTAAAAATAAAAAAATTAAAAAATCAAAGCAAATAAGCAAAAGGACAATTAATTACAGGATTTGAATAAGTAATAAGTAAAGCATTCCCTCAATTTTGCACTTGACACATAGCTTCCCAGGCAGAAGCATCACATTGCTTTAGAAACTTTGGAAGATTTCACTTTTTTTCCCACCATTAGCCAACCTTGTTTTAATGACTAATAGCTTCTTACTTTAGATCAACTTTCAAAGAGAAAACAAACAGTGTTTTAAAATGAAAACAGTTGTCTTTGTGTGCAGTATCATTTTGTTCCAGTAGCATCAAAATGCTTTGGTTCCTCAATGAGTGTGGGGGGGGGAAGCCAAATCCGGTTTCCTTTGCATCAGAAACTGCCTAAGAGTTATATTTTACAAAAACCCTTGGGAAAACACTCGTGCTTTGAAATAGCACATGAAAACCATGAAGGGCTGACTTCAAAACATGAGGGAGGCCTGATAAAGGGGCAGTTTGCAGCAATGTTCCAAACCAAATAATGTTGACATTATTCTGCACCCTAAAGCAAGAAGTCCCTGAGGGGATAATGACCATGAAAGCTCAATTCCATGAGATGTGAAAAATGTCATTTTTTCCCCTATTCTACCTCTCATGGTCCATGAATCTGCTTATCTCAGCTCCTTTGTCCATGCAGACCCCTTGACCTAGAAAATTCTTTTCCTATCTATAACTCAATGAAAATCCCAACTTGATCTCACTTATTACCTCCATTTGGATTTTTCTGATTCTCTCCCTTTCCCTACTAGACACAGTATTTATCTCAAATATACTTTGAACATTTCTATGCCATGTTTCTCTCATTATGATGAGGTCAAGTAGCAATGCCTAGTTCAAAATAAATATGTGACAAATTCACAATGGCCATTCCCTTTGCCAAAAGGTAGATCTATTTAGGAAAAGGTGATAGACAAAATAAGAAGATAGGCACTAGGAATGGCAAATAAGAAATAAATTGGGGAGAAGCTAGGTGGGGCAGTGGATAGAACACCAGCTCTGAAGTCAGGAGGACTAACTTTTTGGAATCAGGAGGACCTGAGTTCAAATCTGACCTCAGACATTCAACACTTCCTGGCTGTGTGACTCTGGGCAAGTCACTTAACCCCAACTGCCTCAGCGAATAAATAAATAAACAAACAACAATAAACAAATACATTGGGTGAGCATATAATTAGCATATAGTTTCCTAGGGGAACTCATTATTAACTAGGAGAAAAGAAATATTCTATGAGGTGAAAATAAGCCATTGACTGGTAGGTTAGATCCACAGAGGAGTTTAGCAGATTAATCAGAGTCAGCTAGACACTATGAGGAGGGAAAGAGAGAGTAAGCTCATTGTGGGCTTAGTGCTGGAAAGAATTTAGCAAAAATCGCCATCATAATCAGATCTTTTATCGAAGAAATACAGCCTTGGTGGTTTCCCAGGGAAACAAGGGAAGTAAAGATGGGAACTCAGAGGGATCATGGAACCAGACAGAATGTATCTGGCAGACCAAGTTCCAGACCTGTCTAAAAATATGCTAATCACAGCTTAAAGGTTATTTAAAGATTCACAGAGGTTGGGGGATAGACAGTGGAAGTTCATAAAGAGTTCCATCCTCACAAACAGGACAGTCTGGGAATTGATTATATCTGATAATAGGGAGATGAGAGTCTTCCTGACAGGGGAAGATAGCAAGTCCATATCAATTATAGTAAGCTCCTTGAGAACAGGCACCACGTTTTTTTGTTTGTTTGTTTGTTTGTTTGTTTGTTTTATTTTGTTTTTTCTCTTGGTATCTCCTGTAATCCAGCAGGATTACTCGATAAATGTCTGTTGATTAACCCATTTATGATTTTCATAATCAAACTTTCAGACTAGCTCCAACCATGAGCTAAGAAATTTCTTGGAAAAACTGACATCATATTTCAGGATTAATGATAGTAAGGTGAGCATATCTTGGATAATAAGCACTAAATCCATAGTAAATTTAAATCAAAACTCTAATCTATCCAAAAAGAATTTAATTCAACAGGGATAAATACAAATTACGACTTTAATACAACATACAGATAGAAGATGGAGAAAGACTGGCAAATGACAAAGACCTGAATGTCATCATGAAACACAAGCTAAACAAATAAGGGGAACCAAAGGAATACTGTTAAAAGTTAATGATGAGTGCAGTTGACCGAGAGGGACTAGTACACTGATGGAATAGTTCCCTGTGGCAGGCAGGGAAAGAAACCTCTGTCATGGTGGCCCCACTTTGCTGTGCCCAGCCAAGAAATCCAAGTTATGTAAAATCCCTGAGTTTAAATTCCCCTATAAATTGGTCCATGGCTCACATCATTTTTGCTGAATGCTTCTTGGGGTGATAGTCCATTACAGTACTTTGCATCATGGTGTCTTTCCTCTCCTCCCTCCCCCATGCCAAATGATAATTCTCCTCTCATTCCCCAACCCTGCTTCATGACATATTTCTCTTTATTGCTAACTCTTTTAGGGTGCCAATCTGCTCTATGGATTTAGTCTGTCAGCTAAGGGTATGCTCCAATCTTATGGGGTATTCATTTATTTTGGTTAATTGTATATATTGTTTTCAGGCCCTTTCCCAATTCTATTTCATAGTTATCATTCCTGGTATCTATTGTATTTCTTCATTTTGTCCCCTAAATAAACCTACTTTTTGCCAAAGAGAATGGTCATTATGAATTCTTCACATGATTGACCCCAACTTTTGGTGCCTACATCAATCAAAATTTGGTGCTTTCCTATGTCACACTATTTGATGCTCATAATCACATCAATTAATATATTGCATCATGAGAAGAATAAGAACAAAAAGAAAAACCTATTCCAACCTTTCTGTAATACAATTTGCAATTATACTTTTTTTTATTTTCACAGAAACCAAAAACTAGAAATTAAATAAGTATTCTCCTGTTAGGGAATGGCCAAAAAAAAAAAAAAAATCACAATATATTAATGCAACTTAAATATTTTGCCATAAAAAAATGACAAAGTAAGTAGTGTCAGAAGAAACTGTGAAAAACCCTATAAACTGATACAGCATGAAGTGAGCTAGAACCAGAACAATTTGCACATTGAAAATAGCATTGCAGAGAAAATCAACTTTGAGAGACTTTAGAACTCTAACCAAAGCAATGATAAGCCATAAATTCAAGAGAACTAAAAATGAAACACAGCACTTACTTTTCCAACAGAAGAAATGACCTTAAAATGCAAAATGAGACATGTATTTTTAAATGTGATTAATTTAGTAATTTTTTTTCAATATTGAGAATCTTTTTAAAAATTATTCAATAGTAGAGAAGGAAGGGAAACAATAAATGTTTTAAAAAATAATCTCTTAATTATAAAAATGACTAAATGTCCATAACCTTTCACTTTAAGATCCCACTGAGAAGAATATACACCAAAGTCAGAGAAAAAAAGATTCTAAAAACACCCAGGTATTTATGACCATACTTTTTGTGGTAACAAAGAATCCTAGTACCAAAGAAGATGCCCTTCAACTGGGGAATAGCTAAACAAATTGTGGTACACGAATATAACGGAATATTATTACATAATAAGAGACTACAAAAATAAAGAATTCAGAGAAGCACGGGAAAGACTTAATTGACCTGATGAAGAGCACAGGAAAACTATACACACACACATACACACACACATCATATACAACACATACATATAATTATTTTAATCATTATTAAAGATTAAAGATATAAAAGAAAAGAACAAAAAATGGAATATGTATAATTATGCTAATGAAGCTTGGCCCATAAGATTAGATGAAAACATGTACCTTCTTCTACCCTTTAAAGAGGTTGAGGGCTATGAGATAAAACATTGATACCATAATTATCAGAATCATGGGGTAATTAGATTTGCTAAACTTTTTCATTTAATTTTTAGTTTGGTTACAATGAGTAACTGAGCAAGAGAAGAAGAATTAATATATTCCAAAATGAAATCAATAATACAAATGATTATTTTTTGAAATCAGGTTTCCCCAACTCACTCAGACTGAAAGTTTAGCATCCAGTCTCTGGTTTCATCCAACTATTAATAGACAAAAAAGCTTTGAACTTTGGTATTTTTGACCTGAGCTATTTTATGTCTCCTTAGGTGGTCTGATATCCTAACCCTTACTGGGAGCTCACCACATTGATGTCAGACCTAAGGCTTCCTTCTGCATAAGCCCATTGCATTTTGGCATACTCAAATGATTGATCAGCCTCAGCCTCTAAAGTATACTCCTGGAATAATTCCATCTGTTAATAAGCTTCTTTTTTGAAAAATAGCAATGATTTTTTTGAAAGACGAAAAGCGTAACATACACTGAGAAATCAGTACTTTGTGAAAGTAACCTACCTTGCTTGGGATTTCACATATTAGGAAAAGTATGGAGAGACAAAAGAACAACTAAAATGACCAAAAAGATTAAAAATGAGTATGCTGGGGAAACAAGAATTGTATACTTTGAAAAAAGACAGAAATGAGTTGGGTAAGAATAACAGAGACTAACATTTATATCCTGTTTTACAGTGTATAATCTATTTTACACATCATTTCTTTTGATCCTAATACATTTTATAAGGTTAAAGAGAAGTAAAATGATTCCAAACATTCTAGAAAGATTTCACAAACACAAATATAGCTATCTTATAACTGCAACTAAAAAAATGTCTCCCCTTTCCTTTTCTCTTTTTCTCATAATAACTTAATGTTCTATAACCACTGTATTTTCTCCAATGTGGGAATGGAGGGAGAGGAAGAGAAAAATTAGTGATATATTTGTTTTTAAAAAACAGATACCTATAAACATTCAAATAACCCACTCATGCAAAGTATATTCCCTAAAGAAAGATAGGCAAAATTCTTCAAATGCTGTGATTGCAAGTGGTTTTTACTTTCATAGTTTACTGACTGTTAACAGATGGAATTTTAATAACATGCAGCCAACACGGTAGTGTCTGGCTTAAGTTTTGTTGTCTTTCAGTAGCTTGTTTTTACTTAAATGTTACAGTCACTGTTAGGATTTTACTTTCTTCAGTTGGCTTTGCTTCTCACAAGTCCTTGTAAGTTTCTTTGAATTCTTCATAAATAAATATCATTTCTTTTGATGCAGACTCCATACTCATGCTCTTTAAATTCATGTAAAAGTACTCCAAGGAGAGTTAACAGAAAGAAAGATCATATATACATATATGTGTGGTTCAAAAATGGTGAGGGGTCACCATTTAATTTAAAAAAAAGGCTGGAGAGATCTCTAGAAGCAAAGCAAAGTTTATTATACATTCTGGCAAGAAAAGGGTCCCACCCTTCAAGTAGACAATTGAAAAGAGAAAGCACAGTCAGGGGCAGGGGGCAGGGTCAACACTTTTAATCCCTAATGCAAATACCCCTTCCCACCACTGACCCTCATCCTTATTGTCTGAGGAGCTTACATTCTAAACGTGGGAACTATTCAAGAAATTGAACTTGACCAATAAATACACAGTTGCCCATATTTGACTGAAATAGGGAGACATTGATGTCATAGGAGGATAGCAGGAAGGGGACTTAAGTATGCCCTTGACTCAATCTTCAAAGTCCTTTAGACCTACTCAAACTCTGAAGGAGATGAAGCCTTACTGGATTTTTCACAACTGTCTTGAAAGATCTCACCTCATCTCGTTCATATATATTAAGAGAACATTACTGCTCTGTTAAAAAAAAATAATAAATATGAAGAATTCAGAGAAGTATGGGAAGCACATGAATTGATATAGAGTAAGATAAGTAGAAAAACAATATACATAGTGAAAACAATATAAATATAAAGAATAATTAAAAAACACATCTGAACAGTAAAATGATTAAGCTAATTGCAGAAGAGATGGAAGGAAGTACCTTCTACCCTTAGAAGAGTAGAGTAGGGGGAGTTTGAAGGCTATAAATATGGACTACAGGATAGACCTGATTGATATACTGATTAGTTTTAATAATTTTTTTCCCTTGATTGAAGAGATTTGTCCAAGGCCACATAGGTCAAAGTGGAGAGAAAGTATTCAAAACCTAATTCTGAATTTAAATTCAGTATTCTTTCCATTGTGCTTATACTGATATCTGCTTAAACATCAAGTCTGGTTGCCCACTCATTTTGACCAAGTCAAGAGATAGTATATAAGTGCCTTAATCAGGATATATCCTGAGAAAGTCTGTAAAGAGATCTGGTTCAGTCATTTAGTTACCATCTCCCAAAAAGGAGCAAAGAACAGAACTACTTAGGAGTAGAAAAGCACAGAATTTATGTTGAAAGATTTCACATCATTCCTAATCAGACTTTTAGTTGGCTGATAGCCTAGTGACTTGAAATCAGATTAAATTTAATAACTTCTAAAAGCCCAACAACTAAACAAGGATCTATGTAGCAGCAAGAAGAAATGCTATTTGGGAGAGTATCCTGTTCTGCCCCACTCCCATTGGTTTGGAGCCATGATTCTATTTCCAATAGTAAAGTTTCTTTCCATATGGAAACCAGATCCAAACCATTGGAAACTCAATATATTATGGGACTTCTACATGTATCTACAAACACATAGGAAAAGGTATTTAATTTTTAACTAGTGCTACAATTGTATAAGAAAAAAATGCATTCATGCATTCATGCACCCACAAGCACATACACACACCAAAAAAATCACTGTGGTCAGATATTTTTGGTATGTGGGTCAGTGCAATGAAATACAAATGCAATCAATAGCCCAATTTATTACCCAAAATTATATACAATAATAAAATTTCAGTAGGGACTTTGTCTTGTTGAACTAACCATCAAAATATCAGGACAAAGGAGTTCATAAGGAATCCATTCATGAACTAGAATTATTACCATTTGGAAACAGTTTTAATTGAAATACATTAAATACTCACTTTTAGAATTTAAGTTCTTAAGAAAGTTTTAGACATAAAAGAAAAGCTAAACGCTATTTCTATTTTTAAAAAATGAAAGTGGGTGAAAAAAATTCAATCATGAACTAGAAATAATTTGGAGTTGCTCCTTTTGCTTCTTTAAAACATGTTATCAGGGCAGCTAGGTAGTGCAGTGGATAGAGCATTAGCCCTGAAGTCAGGAGGACCTGAGTTCAAATCTGGTCTCAGACATTTAACTCCTTAGCTGTGTGACCCTGGGTAAGTCACTTAACCCCAATTGCCTCATCCAAAAAAAAAAAAAAGTTACCAAACTTCTTGAATTAGAATATTAAAATTCTTCTATATAGAGATACCTAGCGCCTATTATCATTTAAAATATTCTTTATGCCCCTTACACACACACACACACACACACACACACACACACACACACGACTTAAATCAACCTAACAAAAACTAATGTTAAATCAACTATAAATAATCAGTACCTCAGGATCCTGCCAAGAGCAATGATACTTTTGAGGGACAATAGTAATTCAAAGGTAACAGAAATGTACAAATGTCAGTCTTCACTGTCATATAACCCTTTAACATTACTAATATTACCACAAACAATTTATTTATTAAGGCAGCTAAACAACACAGTAGATAGAATATCAGCTCTGAATTCAGGAGGACCTGAGTTCAAATCTGATCTCAGACACTTAACACTTTCTAGCTATTTGACCCTGGATACAACCCCAATTGTTTCAAAAAACTAAAAAATGACCAACTCATTTATGACTTTCAAAGCTTCTTCCTTATAATAACCCTCTAAACTAGGCAATAGAGGTATTATTACAATTATTTTTCAGAAGAGGAAACTGAGGCTTCTCAGAGAAGTTGAATGATTTTCTAGTCATACAG